>NC_034594.1:80653733-80671995 GCF_900095145.1 Mus pahari | reverse complement strand
TGTGTGTGTGTGTGTGTGTGTGTGTGTTCAGAGAAAACCCCTCATTCAGCTGTTGTACTGGAAGGGAATGCAGTAACCCTGAAATACTATAGAACTGTCTACTCAGACATTTGTTCCAAGAGTAAGATTTCAAACCGTGTACTGGTAGCCACGATTGAGTCGGGATTTGCATGTGATCAAACGAAGGTTTTAATTGCCAAGTGAATTTTCCTCATTTCAAGGCTTTCCTAAGTTTCTATTGACCTGAAAGTAAATTTTCAATCAAACATGATCAATTTGGTCTGAATTTTTTTAATTAAAAATTCCCACAATATTGTTAAAGATGAAGAAAGAGAATTAAATTCACTAACTAAAGATGTCTGCTTATTGCTATTATAAAGATTCAAGGAAAGTTTTTTAATGGAGAAGGAAAAATGACTTTATTTCCCAAGAGAAAATGAAAATATATTGTTAGAGTTAAAACAGAAAATAAAAGGGGGGGTTGTAAACAGATGGAGAGGTAATCTGATAAGATTTGAAGAACAATGTCAGAAACTCAAAGAGTAAGTGCAGTGCAATTCAAAAGAAAATTAAAAGTTGACTGAAAATGCTAGAGAGATGACTGTTGACGCTAGTATCACCATGTTTGTTACTTAAGCATGAAGACCTGAGTCTGCATCCTTATCACCCATGCTTAAGATAAAAAAAGCTAAGCTCCATTACATGCTTTTATAATACTAAAATCTGGGGAAGCAGAGACAGTTAGATCGCAGACAGACCAGCTTAGCTGATTCTATAATCTTGTGGTACAAAGAAAGATCTTGTCTCAAAAACTGCACATACCTATCACACACAGTTAATTTAAAGGTTCGGTTGAACTGTGGACTCTTAGTTTTGTTTTCCTGTTACATTGATACATACATGCACACACACACACACACACACACACACACACACACACACACTCACATACAGATGCACACAGTATTTCAACAATAAAAAAAAGACAGAGTATCCAGATTAGAGCTCTTCAAGTTGAGGCAAGAAATATTTTTTTCCCCTCTGTCTTACACATTTTAAGGAAGAGGGAAGATTTTGACTACTTTTTTTCTGGTGTTGGAAACTAAACTCTAGTTGAGGAAAGGATTCTTATTGTTTGCTTATTTGCTGATCTTGGGTTCTGTCTCTAAGTACTTATTATTCTTGGTAATAAAATTATTATTGGGAATAATACAGGATTATGCGGTATGATGGTTTCAATATGCTTGGACCAGGAAGGGGAACTACTAGAAAGTGTGACCTTATTGGAGTAGGTGTGTCACTGTAGGCATGGGCTGCCTGGAAGCCAGTCTTCTAGCAGCCTTCAGATGAAGATGTAGAACTCTCAGATCCTCCTGCACCATGCTTGCCTGGATGCTGCCATGCTCTCACCTTAATGATACTGGACTGAATCTCTGAACCTGTAAGCCAGCCCAAGTTAAATGTTGACCTTATAAGTGTTGGCTTGGTCATGGTGTCTGTTCATAGCTGTAGAATTGTGTATAACTCATCAGGATAACACTTACTTCCCATTCCACCCAGGTCCACATCCCCACCCTTATAAACTCCTCCTAGACCATGTAAATTTGTGTTGCCTATACACTCACTGGAATATGGTATAAGTCCCAATGGGTATCCCCATAAAAATAATTGAATCCTTTCCCATACCCCCACCAGAAACCAACAACTGTGAAGAGTTACACTCAAGCATCACATTTTTAAGGACTCTCCTCAATAGCTACTTATCTAGACTGTTTCTTCTGTTTTACCTAGCGGGTGAGGGATTGTTGTAGAAGCCTTCAATGTCTCTTATTCTCAATTATGAGTCTGTGTTAATCCATACCACTGCAATGGATGTTTCCTACATCATTATCAGCAGGAACCACAAACATCCACATGGTTACAGCACAGATCACAGATATCAACATGACCTCCTGTGATGTCAGAGACAATAAAAATAAGCATGGTCTCCTATGCAGCCCTGGTCATGGATATCAACATGGCCTGCAGTGGCAGCAGAGACCACACACAGCAACATGGCCTCCAGAAGGAACATTAATCACAGACCCCAACATGGCTCCCAGTGGAAGGGAAGACCACAAACATCAACATAGCCTCCAGTGGTAATGGTAATATGGACCCTGAACATCGACACAGCCTCCTGCAGCAGCACAGATCATGGACATGTACATGGTCCCCAGTGTCATCATGGACCACTGAAATCAACATGGTTTCAGACAGCAGTGCAGGCTACAGACATCCACAAATCTTTATATCCTCTCTTGCTTCAGGGTACGTAGTGCCACCCAAAATTCCAGAGATACCTGTGTGCACTGATAAAGTGAATGTAGAATGTGGAATTACTGAGAATTGAGAAGCATCTGGGGCAAAATTAGACAGTTGTTCATATGCAGAAAAATGTACAGTTTTAAGGTCTATGCATCACTGCCACATATGACTTAGGAATGAAACAAGTTATATTCAATATCTAGATTTGGATGGTTTCATAAAAACAACCCTCTTCTGTTTAAAGAATTTTTTACTGTAATGGACTTGACTTTCTGAGACTGTGGTTTCTCAGGGACACAGCTGTGTGAGTCTCATTCTATACTCTTTGCCACCATTGGAAATAAATAAATAAGAAAATTGTGACTATAAAGCACATGGAAACATACAAGGATCTCCTACCCATTTCGTGAAATTCTAAGAAGAGATTTGAGGTCTAGGAAGAACATTCGTGTAGACTGATTAGGTAGTATAATCTTTTTATTTAGTTAAAAGTCACTGAAGGAATTAATAGTGTTAAGTAGCATCAATATCATCCTTCCCTCTCTTGTCACTGTCTGTTCCAGTTTCCATTTCTATTGTTTCTATTCCTTTGATATTTCTTTCTTTTCTCTCCTGCATTGTAAAGATTTATACAACTTTACAAGTAATTAGTAAGAGTAAATATAGGTTGAACAGTAGTGGACATAGGAAGTATAATATTTAAAATTACCTGGGAATACTGATGATACTTTATTGGGTGTCACACTAGTCAGCTTGCTGTTTAATATAACAACTACCTGAAAAAAATCCACTCACAAAGATAAAACATTTCACTTGACTCAGATTTGGATGTCATAGACTGTGATTATCTGGTCTCTTGCTCCTAGCTTGTGGCAATACAGCACACCATGAGAGAAGCTTGCAGAGGAGCAGTCACATAGTTTTTGGTCAAGAGCAAGGAGGATAGGGAAGGGTGAGGTTGAACAGATCTCCTCAGATAATTGTCTAGTAGTAGCCTTTGCACTCCCACCAGGTCCTGATGTTTAAGTGACTACATAGTACCATTAGAGTTACACACAGAGGGTTAGGCTTTAACACGGCAGTATTTGGAGTACGTTCACAGTGGAAAGTGTAGCTGCCTTGATGTTTTTTCCTAATGATGAAATACCCTAGAATGTTCATATAGCTCACAGTGTCCATTTGTCTACTTTTCCCACACTATGGCCTCTACAGATGGCTCTTTAAAAGTAATCCCTGTATGTCTCCCTTTTCCTGGGGTGGGGGTTGGGAAATTGGCCACTGGCCTGAAAGGGCAAAGGAGGCAGAAGTGTCAATCTGAGTTGGGAAGGCTGTGAACACCTGTAACGGACTTCTTGGAGACTGATACAGTGAGATCACTCTACTTCATTGTTCCAATAATAGAGTATATAAGTACTTTAGGGTGTAGATGGAAAGAGCTAATTGGTCATAACATCTTTGGGGGTGGGATGGGCTTATTGGTTGTAATGCAGTATCTAATTGTTATGCATGCAGGAAGTCAGAGCAGAATATGTGTGTGGAGTTAAGCTGCTGTGCACAAGGCCACTATTCACATAGACCAGCCACCTCTGTTCAGAGACACTCTTTAAATGAAGTTAAGCAGAGACAGGGAAGCTCTGCTCAAAAAGGGAGTCTTTCTTTCTTTGCCCAGCTCATGACTGGATGGTCAAGGGGATAGTGATCTTAATATCAGGGTTCTCCAACAAAACTTACTTTTTTCTCTATATTTCTCCAGATACATCCATTTGCCCAAGAATTTCATAAATTCATTGTTTTTAATAGCTGAGTAGTACTCCATTGTGTCAGTCACCAAACCCAGATACTAATGCACATGCCAGCAAGATTCTGCTGAAGGGACCCTGATATAGTGGCCACTTGTGAGGAGGCTATGCCAGTGCCTGGCAAACACAGAAGTGGATGCTCACAGTTATCTATTGGATGGAACACAGGGCCCCCAATGGAGGAGCTAGAGAAAGTACCCAAGGAGCTGAAGGGGGCTGCAACCCTGTAGGTGCAACAACAATATAAACTAACCAGTACCCCCTAAGCTCGAGTCTCTAGCTGCATATGTAGCAGAAGATGGCCTAATCAGCCATCATTGGGAAGAGAGGCCCCTTGATCTTGTAAACTTTATATGACCCAGCACAGGGGAAGTAGTAGCCAGGGCCAAGTAGTGGGAGTGGGTGGGTAGGGGAGCAGGGCCAGGGGGTGTATAGGGAACTTTCAGGTTAGCATTTGAAATGTAAATAAATAAAATAGTAATAATAAAACAATAAATAAAAGTATGTTGAAATTTAACAAAAGCCCCTAATGATATTGTGTTACACTGTGATCTGTGCCTTATTCAGCACTCATCAGAGAAGCTTCCTCCTGCAGCAGATGGGAACAAATACAAATACTCAATTTCAGACATTAGGAGAGAGAGAGAGAGAGAGAGAGAGAGAGAGAGAGAGCTAGCTTATAATACTCAGCCTTAAATGGGTTGTCTATCAAATTCCTCCCATTAGAACTCAGGAAACCCATTGAAGAGGAGGCAGAAAGAATAAAAGAGCCACAGCAGGATTAGCGGACACCAAGAGAATCAAGGTCCTTTAAATCAACTGAGCAAAGTTCATATGAACTCACAGATACTGAAGCAGCATGCACAGGGTCAGCACAAGTCTACCCCAGGTTCTTGTGTATATATTATGCCATTTTAGTGTTTTTATAACATCCCCAGGTGTCTCGATGAATGGGTTTCTTATTCTTGTATCTTCTCTTGACCTCTTTTTCTTTTGTTGGTTTGTCTTGTCCAAGTTTGATGAGATAGATTTTGTCTTACATTATTATATTTTAATATTTATTATTAGCTATTTTAAGTTTGCTCTTTTCTAGTAAGAGACAGAAAAAGAGTGGAGGTGGAGAGAAACAGGGTAGAGTAGAAATAGGGGAAAGCATATCAGGATATATTATAGGAGAGAAGAATCAATTTTTTTAATGAAAGGCAAGCAAATAAAAGAAAAAAGGAAATCATGGAATATCAACAGATATAGGAACATCATAAAATGAGAAGTTTATGCTGGCAATCTTTTGTTTGTAGAAAGCAGGGTCATAGAAGGAATGGATACAGAGAGAGTTACGAAGACTTATGAATGCTCAGTAAGGAATTATCTACCTCCAGATTGGAACATGTATCACTTAGTGATGTGATGAGGTTTAAGTGAATGTAATGCTTTCTAAATATCCAGTAATCTTGTATTTTGTGTCCTTTCCATCATCTGAAGTGATAGGTACCAGGGTGTTGGGAATGATAAGATCCTAGTATATTCTATACATTATAAGAGAAGTGCTTTGAGACAAATATAATTTCATATTGCTTTTTAAAACAATCTTTGCCCTAGAATTAACATTGACAAGAGCATATTTTCAAATGGAATGGATCCTCTATTTACTGATATTTATTTATGCTTTTAGACAAATAAGAATCATAATTATATTGAGTATCTGCACTGTAAATTTTGAAATCTACCAGAATAATTGTTGCAAAAATTGGCTTATCTCTTTATACAACACAAGAAACAATACATTTTATTTGGTTCAGTATGGCATTCACTCCTGGTACTTCAATGAACTACCCTCTTGCAAAATTCTGAAATAGCTTAATTTTCACAAAGAAAAATATTTAAGCAGAGATGTAGTTTCTCATAATTGGCTTTCATCCTTCTGGAGAAAGAAAATAATTTTTAAACTGAAATTAATGTTCTATAGCTTTGTTTGAAGAAAAGACAAATGATCTTTCAATATTTGCTAATAAATGCAGATGATAAAAATATATGACATTGTGGGTTGTAGTATCTCAAAATTACACAAAGACAGCAACATATCTTAGTTATAACAAACCAGGGCCTGTAATATATGGCCAAACATAACGCACCTGTGCTGGCTTTTGAATTTATTATGAGACATTTTCTGTCAATGTCTTCAAAAGGCTGCACCTCTATCATGCCTAAATCATGTGACAGCAATGCCATCTTTTCCTTTAACAGACAGTGAAATGTCACTGCTAAATCATTACCTTCGTCACCTCAAATAACTCAAAGTATGCCTGTCAAAGTGCAGAAGTGAATTCACATGATTACAAATAGGCCGATCTTCACCCATCTTGGGAAACTGTAGAGTAATAAGCAGACAATCATCCACTCTAATATCAGGACAATAGATATTCAACAGCATCATGTAAACTTGAACATTAAAACTCTATCTCAAAAATAGCATGTACTTCATCCCAGAATCATAAAATTAATTCTTCATTAAGAATTTATTACCTACATCTTGACAGCCTCTTTGTCAAAGAACAGTCATTTGGACCTTCAACCAGCATCTAAAATAGAATCATTCATTGTCTTCATTGCTGAGATTTAGAGCAAAAGCAAATGGAATGATGTACTATCATCATATAGTTCTTAGTACTATATGTGAATCATCTTAATCCTAGAATACCAATAATTAACTATGCCAAATACATATATCTCTAGTTTTATTTTATTTTGAGTCAAAAATCTCACTATGTAGTTCTGGCAGGCTTGGAATTCACTAGGTAGACCAGGCTGCCCTTTAACTCACTTTTTAGACCCAGGCTTGCCTGAAATTCACTACATAGATCAGGATGATCTGCAACACATGAATTTCCATGGGGCTTCACTTTTCTTTGGAATCAAAGGTGCTTGCTACCATGTCAGGTCCAAGTATATACAGATTTGAGTTGATTATTTCCTCAGCATATTTTTTCTGGTTAAAGATTTGGCTAAATTTAAGAATGAATTTTCAGGACAGTTTTTAATAGTCACAGGCTTTTCCATTGGTAAACATATCCTTGTCTCAGAAGCAAAACCCTGTTAGTATTCTGGTTGTGTCTATGTTATAGCAAATGATAGAAGCATGTAGCCAAATATGTCTTTTATGCCAGAGTCTGAATGCCAGTTTTCACTTCTTTAGTCAATAAAGAAATCAATTCTACTGAAAAAGAGAATTGAATAAGAAAATCCTTTGCTATATAACTGTAATTACAGATGAGCAATTTTCTTTATAGAAAAATGGGATATAAATAGTAACCTCCTTATAGATCAGCCAACAGAACATAAAATAGCTATGCAAACAAAGATGACTATATTATCATTATCCTTTTCCATAGATATTCTTAAGGGTAAGATCTGAACATTCTTTTTACCTAATTAAATCATAGTGACATATCTTCATTCTAATATACATTTAAGGAGAGAAAAAATATTGTATATATTGGGTACAGCAATAATTTAAAAACTGTGTCATTCCTTCAGCACATTGATTCCATTATTAAAGTTTCCATTTGTTGAAATTGCTTGAGAGTATTGGACCTATCTGCCCTCAATGTCTTTGGTATAAAAACCACATTCCCACTGTCTAGGATACCTATTTAATGACTTCATTACCAATGCCTCTGTTGTGTTGATTCTATTTAAACATTGCCTGGTATTGTTGAATTTGTCTGACAAACATAGAGCTGTTTGCTACAGAGCAAGCTATATTTCATACATTTTATTATCATTCCAAGTCTGCTTTTACCCTTGATGTACAATTAAAAATCATTTTAAAATTCTGTGTTTTGGTTGAAATTCCAATGTTGAAAGTGAAAAGAAGTTGTTTTATTTTGGGGCTGGAGAGATGGCTCAGCAATTAAAGGCTAGGCTCACAACCATAAAGTATATAATAATTAAATGAGAGCATTTAATACCCTAAATAAGTTATTGAATTTTCTAGTTAAATCCTAACACTATTCAGCTTAACTTTCTTTTTTTCTGTTTTTTAAATATATTATTCATTAGATATTTTCTTTATTTACATTTCAAATGTTATCCCATTTCCTAGTTTTCCCTGCAAAAATCCCCTATCCCCTTCCTCTCTTCCCTTGCTCTCCAACTCACCCACCCCCATTCCTGGTCCTGGCACTCCCTATACTGGAGCAAAGAGCCTTCACAGGACCTAGGACTTTCCTCCCATTGATGACTGACTGGACCACCCTCTGCTACATATTCAGCTAGAGCCACAAGTTCCACCATGTGTTTTCTTTGATTGGTGGTTTAGTTCTGGACATATACCCAGAAGATGCTCCTACATGTAATAAAGACACATGCTCCACTAAGTTCATAGTAGCCTTATTTATAACAGCCAGAATCTGGAAAGAACCCAGATGTCCCTCAACAGAGGAATAGTTACAGAAAATGTGGTACATTTACGCAGTGGAGTACTACTCAGCTATTTAAAACAATGAATTTATGAAATGCTAAGACAAATGGATGGATCTGGAGGATATCATCTTGAGTGAAGCAACCCAATCACATAAAAACACACATGATATGCATTCACTGATAAGTGGCTATTAGCCCAAAAGCTCAGAATCCTTCATAGAAGGGGGAACAAAATACCCATGGAAGGAGTTACAGATACAAAGTTCAGAGGATAGACTGAAGGAACAACCATCCCAAGACTGACCCACTTGGGAATCCATCCAATAAACCACCACCAAACCCAGATACTATGGCAGATGCCAACAAGTGCCTGCTGACAGGAGCCTGATATAACTGTCTCCTGAGGGGCTCTGTTAGTGCCTGGCAAATACAGAAGTGGATGCTCACAATTATCCATTGGACGAGCACAAGGTCCCCAATGAAGGAGCTAGAGAAAGTACCCAAGGAGCTGAAGAATTCTGAAGCCCCTTAAGAGGAACATCAATATGAAATACCCCTAGAGCTTCTTTGAACCAAACCACCAATCAAGAAAACAGCTTAACATTCTTATTCAAGTCAGGAGACATACTTAGCATGGTTGCTAGCATCTTTTTCATCCCTGTGTCTTCTTCCACTGTTTAAATGAATGGTCATTTTACAAACTTCCAGAACTGCTTTCTGCCAGCAGTAGGTTTTTGTGCAGATCAGTTATAAAAATAGAATTAGGTACTCACTTCACAGGGGTATGTCAAAAAATATTTTTTAAAAGAGAGAGAATGAGAGAAAGAATAAAAAAATCTAGAATTGAAATCTCATTGTAAACAATATTTCTACAAAAATTAAAGATGTAGAATAATTAAGCATATATAGATATTTTCAGTACTTTGAAAATTATATGATTAGTTAATAAAATTAAGTAGAATTAATATAATGATTCATTCATAATTTTCAGGTTTTTATTCTAATAACCATGCTTCGTTTAGATGTGACTGCTTTTTGGAAGGAAATCCGGCTTTATTTAATGTTGACATACTCTATGGAGGAATAACAATTTAGAATCCATTGACCCAGGTCAAGGGGTTTGGTGACCTTATAAAGTCATGTGATTCATAGTATTTTTCTAAGACTGAGTGTATTGTTTTCAATAAGTTCTTGAAAGAGCTCAGATTGCAAAGGCTTTATGGATTTATTCATGTTATAACAATAATAAGCCATACTAATACTAGCTCCATGAATTCATCAGCCAATTAGTATCACAAAAATCTCAAAATACAATCTTTAGGAAAGACATCACTTGAGTTACACATTCACTACTTTAAAATAATCACTCACTAAAAAGCTGAGTAGTTTCTACTCTCCTGAACAAGAAACCTGAAAGTCGTCATTGCTTATTGCTTTGTTACATACAATATCAAACCAATGAACCATGTTTTATGCATCTAACTTTGTACATAAGTCCCAATGTTTTTCCTCTTCTTTCTTTTTTAAAATATAACATCATGTTCTTACACAGTTTATAGAGTTTGTTGCTAAACAGTTCTCAGTCTTAAATCCAAGACAAGTGACTTTTCTAATGCAAAAATCCAATGAAATCACGCCTACTAATGTTCTAAATCTTTGCTTTTCATTTGTTTCTGAACAGAGATGTTATCAAGTGACACAAAAGTAAAACAATGTATGACATAAAATGGGTGACATATAATGAACACAACTCTTTATGTTTTTATTCTCAGGCTAGTATTTTTATTGAATTAATTTCTTTTTTTGTTTTTGTTTTTTTATTAGATATTTTCTTTCAAATGCTATCCCGAAAGTTCCCTATACCCTTCCCCCGCCCCTGCATCCCTACCCACCCACTCCCACTTCTTGGCCCTGATATTCCCCTGTGCTGGGTCATATAAAGTTTGCAAGACCAGGGGCCTTTCTTCCCAATGATGGCCGATTAGGCCACCTTCTGCTACATATGCAACTAGAGACTTGAGCTTAGGGGGTACTGGTTAGTTCATATTGTTGTTCCACCTACAGGGTTGCAGCCACCTTCAGGTCCTTGGGTACTTTCTCTAGCTCCTCCATTGGGAGCCCTGTGTTCCATCCAATAGCTGACTGTGAGCATGTACTTCTGTGTTTGCCAGGCACTGGCTTAGCCTCACAAGAGGCCGCTATATCAGGGTCCCTTCAGCAGAATCTTGCTGGCATGTGCATTAGTATCTGGGTTTGGTGGCTGATGATGGGATGGATTCCCGGATGGGGTAGTCTCTGAATAGTCCATCCTTTCATTTTAGCTCTAAATTTTGTCTCTGTACCTATATCCTTTCCTGGGTATTTTGTTCCTTATTGAATTAATTTCTGGTAGTAGAGGAGCTATGTTTTATTGAATTAAACTAAGTAACAATGCAATGCAGACACTATTGAGAGAAGCTCGTCACCAGAAAATAACCAAAATGTCAAGTTGAACTGGAAGGATATGAGTCCTTGGGCGTCAACTCTAGTCCTATTACACCCAGAGAAAGATCTACTCCCAAGCAATCTAACATGATCAGGATGATAGGATCAAAGGTGAGGAAGACACAGCATCTGCCCCAACACTGGAAGTAACTGGACCTAGAATGATCTGGGTACCCAGGAACTCTGCCCAACCAGTGGCACAGGGTCCCCCCAGTCTGGGCCTATGCCCTGAGCAGACCTTGGGCGTGAACTCTGCAGCCTGTTTCACAACACCCAGAGGAAGATCCACTCCCAGGCACCCCAACACTCCCATGATCATAGGATCAGAACCAGTCTTACAACACCCTGAGGAAGCTCCACTTCCAAGGGCTCTAACATGCCCAGAATCATAGGATCAGAAGTGAGGAGGATACAATCCTGGGAGTAACTGGGATCAGTGGGACCCAGGCACCCAGGAACTTAGCCCAACCAGTGGCATGGGTTCCTTCTGGTCTGAGTCAGTGCCCTCAGCAGACCTTGGGAGCTAACTCTGTAGCCAGTCCCACAACGCCCAGAAGAAGCCCCATTGCCAGGTTCCAAAGGATCACAGGATCACAGGATCACAGGATCATAGGATCCTAAGAGCTTGGTCACACCAGGATCTCAAGGTCCCAGAGGCAGCTTGACTCCCAGGAGCTATGACACACCCAGGATCTCAGGTTCTCAGGATCTCAGAATCATAGGATCCCAGGATCCTAGAATCACAGGATCAAGAGATAGCTAAACTCTGAGGAGTTCTAACACAACCAGGACCAAAGGAAGGACAGCTTCCAGCCAGATATAGGGAGGGCAGGTATCACTAGAGATAATCAGATGGCAGGAGGCAAGCTTAAGAACATAAACATCAGAAACCAAGGTTACTTGGCATCATCAGAATCCAGTTGTCCCACCATACCAAGTCCAGTATACATTATCACACCAGAAAAGCAAGCGGATATCAATCATTTCTCAGGATGGTGATAGAGGACTTTAAGAAGGTTATAAATAATTCCCTTAAATAATACAGGAGAGGTTTCCAGTCTTTGCCAGTTTATCTTAGGTACAAACTCTGTGGCCAGTCCCACAACCCCCAGAGAAGGCTCCACTACCAGGTGCTTTAGCATGCCCAGGATCTTAGGATCACTGGTGAGTAGAACACAATATCTGTTCCAAATCCACTAGTTTAACTGGGACCAGCAGGATCCAGGGACACAAGAATTCTATCCAACCAGTGCCTTTGGTTCTTCCTGTCTGTATTAGTCTACTTTGGGAATGATCTCCAAGGACAGTCTCACAGCCCCCTAAAAAGGCTCCACTCTCAGGTGCTCTGGCATGCCCAGGATCTTAGGATCCCAGGATCTCAGGGTCTTGGACACACCAGAAACTTGGGGTCTCAGAGGTAGCTTGACTACCAGGAACTCTGACCCTCCCAGAATCTCAGGATCACAGAATCCTGGAAGCACAGGTTCACAGAGACAGCTGGACTCTGAGGAGTGCTGACTCAACTAGAATTACAGAAAGGACAGGCTCCGGTCAGACTGTGAGGTCATGGAGCAATAAAGATAATGAGATGGCAGGCAGCAAGCATAAGAACAGAAGTAACAGAAACCAAGATTACTGGGCATCATCAGAATGCAATTCTATCACAGTAAATCCTGGATACACTATCACTCCGAGAAAGCAAGATTCTGATCTAAAGTCACTTCTCATGATGATAATGAAGGACTTTAAGAAGGACATAAATAAGTCCCTTAATGAAATACAGGAGAACACAGGTAAACAGGTAGAAGCCATTAAAGAGGAAACACAAAATTCACTTAAAGAATTATATGAAATCATAATCAAATGGTAAAGGAAATGAATAAAACCATCCAAGATCTAAAAATGGAAATAGAAACAGTAAAGAAATCACAAAGGGAGACAATCCTGCAGTTAGAAAACCTAGGAAAGAGATCAGTAGTCATAGACACAAGCATCAACAACAGAAAACAAGAGATAGAAGAGAGAATCTCAGGGGAAGAAGATACCATAGAAATCATTGACACAGCAGTCAAAGAAAATGCAAAATGTAAAAAGCTCCTAATCAAAAACATCCTGGAAATCCAGGACACAGTGAGAAGACCAAATCTAAGGATAATAGGTATAGAAGCAAGCAAAGATTTCCAACTTAAAGGGCCAGTAAATATCTTCAACAATATTATACAAGAAAACTTCCCGAACCTAAAGAAAGGGATGCCCATGAACATACAAGATGCATATATTACTCCAGAATTTCCTCCCATCACCTAATAACCAAATGCATTAAACAAAGAAAGAATGTTAAAAGCAGTAAGGGAAAAAGGTCAAATAACATAGAAAGGCAGACATCTCAGAATTACACCAGACTTCTCACCAGAGACTATGAAAGCTACAAGATCCTGGGCAAATGTCATACAGACCCTAAGAGAACACAAATGCCAGCCCAGGCTACTATACCCAGCAAAACTTTCAATAACTATAGATGGAGAAACCAAGATATTCCATGAGAAAATCAAATTTACACAATATGTTTCCAATAAATCCAATGCTAGAAAGGAGAGTAGATTGAAAACAGCAACACAAGGAGGGAACGTACAGCCTCAAAAAAGCAAGAAAGTAATCTTTCAACAAACCCAAAAGTAGATAGCCACACAAACATGATTCCACCTCTAACAACAAAAATAACAGGAAATAACAATCACTTTTCCTTAATATCTCTTTACATCAATGGACTCAATTCTCCCCAAACACATAGACTAACAAACTGGACACCTAATCAGGGATCAGCATTTTGCTGTATACAAGAAATATACCTTAGTGACAAAGGCAGACACTACATCAGAATATAAAGTTGGAGAACAGTTTTCCAAGCAAATGGTCCCAAGAAACAAGCTGGACTAGCCATTCTAATATCAAACTTCCAACAAAAAGAAATTTAAAAAGGTAAGGAAGGACACTTCATACTGTTCAAAGGAAAAATGTATCAAGATGAACTCTCAGTTCTGAACATCTATGCTCCAAATGTAAGGGCACCCACATTCATCAAAGAAACTTTATTAAAGGTCAAACCATACATTGCACCCCACATAATAATAGTGGGAGAGTTGAACACCCCACTCTCAGCAATGGACAGATCATGGAAACAGAAACTAAACAGTGAAACTAACAGAAGTTATGAACCAAATGCATATAGCAGATAGTTATAGAACATTTCATCCTAAAGCAAAAGAATATACCTTCTTCTCAGTACATCACGGTATCTTCTTCAAAATTGACCATATAATTGGTCACAAAACAGGCATCAACACATACAAGAAGATTGAAATAATTCCATGCACCCTATCAGAACACCATGGACTAAGGCTGGTATTAAATACCAACAAAAACAACTGAAAGCACACATATACATGGAAGCTGAACAGTGCTCTACTCAATGATAACTTGATCAAGGAAGAAATAAAGAAAGAAATTAAAGCTTTTTCTTTTTTTTCTAGAATTTAATGACAATGAGGATACCTCATACCAAAACTTATGAGACACAATAAAATCAGTGGTAAGAGAAAAACTCATAGCTCTAAAAAGTTCATGCTAAAAAGGTGCTTAAACTAGCACCTTGACATCTCACCTGAACCTCTAGAAAAAAAAGAAGCAAATACACCCAAGAGGAGTAGATGGCAGGAAATAATCAAACTCAGAGCTGAAATCAACCAAATAGAAACAAAAAGAACTATAGAAAGAATCACCAAATCTAGGAGCTGTTCTTTGAGAAAATCAACAAGATAGATATGCTGCTAGCCAGACTGACCAGAGGGCATAGAAACAGTATCCAAATTAATAAAATCAGAAATGAAAAGGGAGACATAACTGCATAATGTATCTTAAAATAATTATTCTGTTTATAGAATATTATTAGTTAAAAATATTAAAATTATGTTTTACAAAATAAGGGCAGTGTGAAAGTGATTCCAATATCTAAAAGGAACATTTAAAAAGTGTAGGTTTGGAAAATTACTCTTAAGAATGTTGACAAAATGAAACAAATGTCCTGTGTACCTTGCCAAAGGTCATTCATTATATATATTAAGCAAAAAATAAAAACTAGGCAGAATGGATTCTTGCTTCCCCTAGAGGTCCTTACTCCAAAGATGACAGCAAATCCTATCTCTCACTTGTCCCTTCTTCCAATTTTTATACCTCCTCCTAACTCTTAACTTTTCCCCCTCTTTATTCTCTTTATTCTTTTTTTCAACATAATGAGGATCCTTATGTTGAGATAAAACAAAAACAAAAGACAAACAAAAAAACCTTAGAATTTCAATGTCTGAAGTATCAGGTTTGAGAGACAAGATGTAAGACACAGTGTTCAGCCCCAGATTCAGTTTGAGTGGCTGATTGATGGTAAAAGAGCCTACTGAAGAAATTATTCTCATCACTGGTAGCTGCAATGCCTCCACATTGTATCTTTGGCATCTAGAAACCTAGTGGACTTGTGAGATCACACAGCAGTCAGATGTCAGGATGGGAGTATTAAAGGAAAGCTTCCTGATACAACACCTCTATTCTAAAGAAAAATGAAATGTTACATCCAAAATGTTACATAGTGTGGTGATGGAGTGTAGGTATTTCTGTTCTTTTGAATAAGTTGTTACTTATTTGTCCAGAAATGCTTTGCATTTTAAACACAGTTTAAAATATCTTACTAGTAGAGCCGCTCATAGGACAGCCATTTTAGGCCTCCTGTCTGCAAGCACAACATGGCATCAGTAATAGTGTCAGGGTTTGGTTACTGCCTGTGGAATGGATCCCAAGCTGGGCCAGTCACTTTCTTTCCATCTCTGTTCCAGTTTTGTCTCTGCATTTCTTTTAGACAGGAACAATTCTGGGTCAAAAATTTTGAAGGTAGTTTGTTGACCCCATCCTTCTACTGGGTGCCCTGTCTCTTCACTGGAGGTCATCTCTTCAGGTTCCATCTCCACACTGTTGAGCATTTTGGTATCCTTTGGAGATTTGAAGCCCCAGGAAAGGGGGATGCAGGGGTGGGGGTGAAGGGGTGAGTGGATGGTTGGGGGAGCATGCTCTCAGAGGCAAAGGGAAAGGGGTAAAGAATTCTGGGAGGAGGCAACATTTGGAATGTAAATAAATAAAAATAAATTTTAGCCCCTCCTGCCAAAAAAGAACAGCTAGGATACAATTAATTCTTTAGTCATCTTCAAAAGGACATAATGTTTATTTAAAGTAATGTTCTAAGCAGAAACACACACACACATACCATATACCATACACTATTTCCTGCCTAATCATCTATCATTAAGCTTAGGAACAGTCTTCTACTAAATATTCAGCATATACTCTTAAAAATTTTGATATTACATGGTGGGTTGAATAAAGACCTTTATTTTCCCCTGTATATAAATATTTTTCAATAATTTAATTAAAAGAGAAGGTAACAGCTCCGAAATTTGACTTTTGGACTTTATTTGTTAAAAAGAACCTAGAAGAAGTCATGTGTCAGGCCTCAGGAGGATTCACAAACTTCTTCTTAACTAAATCCTATAAAATGTTCCCAGGAATAAACACAGACTGGTTTTTTCAAAGTCTGTAATGTTACAGGATTAAAAAAAAAAAAAAGAATTGTCTAGGCTTCAAATGGTGTCATGTCTCTATAATCCCAACGCTTAGGATACAGATATAGGAGGATGCCTCAGAGTTTATGGCCATCAGAGCTTTCTAAAGGAAAAATGTGGATAATAAAAAGTTTGACATTTATAAAACTTATAATTGTATTGTTGATGCCAGGCATCTGATCTGAGGTGAATACATAGATACCACTGAACTTGAAAAGAAACATGCAAGAAAAATTGGGTTTGGGTTTTGAAGAGAAGAGTGATAAAATTCATTAACAGTGTTCAGTTAGGCTAGTAAAAGTCATTGAAGAAATGGAGAAGATGTGGAAGAGTAGCCTAGAAGCGTTAGGACCTAGGAACTTGAATATTGAAGTGGTCATAATTCTCTGTTGCTGTCCCTTGTTAGTACTATTTATTTATTTATTTATTTATATTTTTTTATTTATTTATAATTTTTATTATTAGATATTTTCTTTATTTACATTTCAAATGCTGTCCCGAAAGTTAACTATACCCACCCCCTGCCCCTGCTCCCCTACACACCCACTCCCACTTCTTGGCCCTGGTATTCCCCTATGCTGGGTCATATAAAGTTTGCAAGACCAAGGGGCCTTTCTGCCCAATGATGGCAGATTAGGCCATCTTCTGCTACATATGCAGCTAGAGACTCAAGCTCAGGGGATACTGGTTAGTTCATATTGGTGTTCCACCTAAAGGGTTGCAGCCCCCTTCAGCTCCTTGGCTACTTTCTCTAGATCCATTCTTATCTCCTTGTTAGCACTCTTATTTTTTGCAGTTTCATTCCACATCTGACCAATTTCAGCTAAGTAGCTAACAATATATCAGCTTTGTGAATTTACAGATATTTTCATTTTGTTTTATCAGTACGTAGGACATTTTTTCCTTACTAGAAAAATGCAATGTTTTCTCGTGAGAAAGCATATTCTGTTGTATTTTTTGATCCTATTTATGAAATCCTATTTTTTGCAATGAGTACTACCAAATCATTTATATTATAAAATGTAATACATACACACACACACACACACACACACACACACACATATATATATATATGCCTTAATCATTTTACAGGTTGTCATTGTGATTCTTTGCTTAAAAATAAACTTTACAGTTATTCATGTGATTGACTTAAATTCAGTTTAGTAGCATATCATTATCAGAGAAGTATGTCGATGTATTTCAAGGTTATTTTTTTGGGGGGGAAGAAAAGTTTATTTTATTCATTGTTCCATATTAAAAAGAGTTTATTTTATTCATTGTTCATCATCAAAAAACAGTGAGGGCAGGAATTCAAGCAAGACAGGAACCTGAAGGCAGGAACTGATGCAGAGGCTGCTCTTACTGGCTTGCTCCTCAGGGCTTGCTCAACCTGTGCTCTTGTAGAACTCAAGACTACCAGNTCAGGCATGAAACCACTGACAATGGGCTGGGCCCTCCCTCATCAATCACTGATTAAGGAAATATCCTACAGGCTTGCTTACAGCCCATCTTATAAGAGCATCTTCTTCCTTCCTTCCTTCCTTCCTTCCTTCCTTCCTTCCTTCCTTCCTTCCTTCCTTCCTTCCT
>NC_034594.1:80620335-80653064 GCF_900095145.1 Mus pahari | reverse complement strand
TGTGCAATTCAGTCTGGTCACAAGAATTTCTAACCACTGCTATTATCTTATTCTAGAACCTCTCCAAAGCCAAAGTCTTTCTCAGGAACTCCCCTGTGCCATCCTCTTGCCACTGGAAATGACCTGTCTACTGTGTTTGCAAAGATTTTTCTCTTCTGGGGACTACATGGACCATTTTCCATTGGTAGCCAGTTGTTGTGTCTGAAGTCTCTCACTTATCGTGTACTTTAAGTGTAATCTATGTTAAGCCTGGTCCTTGTATTGCAAGGAACTCTCAAAATGATCTTTTAAAGGAAAACTTGAAAAAATAAATCATCCAATAACTGTTTTATTAATTACTTAATCTTAGCTGGGCAGATGTCTACCTTCTAGTCTATTTTGTCCACTTCCCTCTCAATAACTCCAAGTTATAACTTGCCATGTTCTGCCTGGGTCACTCTTACCCTAATTGGCCATCCTTCATAGCCATATTTCATGATTCCCTACCCCATGACATCTTTTCTCTTCATCTTCTCTTCCTTCTTCTTCAATCTTGTAGTCTCTCCTCTGACCCCAAGCCTGGGAATCAAACCTTCACATACATCTTTTCTGCCCAGCTATAGGCAGTCAGCATCTTTATTTAACCAATAGTTTTAAATTAAGGAGCAAGGTCACACAGCATTATGTTGAGTGTGTTCAGATTCTCTCACCCCTAGTCCTTGGGGATTGTCCACACTATATTTATTTCCAGACGTCTTTTGTTTGTTGACAACTAGAGAGGCTCTGGTGCTGTGTCCTACATGACTTGGTCATGAAAACCTGGCTGTAATGTCGAGGAATTAAGAAAGGACAGCACACAGAAGAAGTGCAGGGAGTGAGCAAACTGCTCAGTGTGATGGAGCCTCACCTGCTACACACAATCCATCACCTCAGCAGATTCACTAGCATATCACAGAATTACATTTGACTCAGAGCTTCCTTTACGTCCTCCCAGTCTTTCAAAAAGTAAGTCATTCTCATATGGGTGACTCTGATGACAATCAATGAGCCGCAAATAAAAAGCAGCAGAAATAGGGAGAGAGGGAGGAAAGAAGAGAGGGAGGAAGGGAGGAAGAGAAAGAGGGAGGGGGAGGGAAAGAGGGAGAGAGAGAGAGAAAGAGAGGGATAGGGAGAGGGAAAGAGAGAGAGGAGAGAGGGAGGAAGGGAGAGAGGGAGACAGAGAGAGAAACGGAGAGATTGAGAGAAAGGGAGGGATGGAAAGAGATGGAATAGAGGGAGGCATGGAGAGAGAGAGAGAGAGAGAGAGAGAGAGAGAGAGAGAGAGAGAGAGAATAGGAACTCAGAAAGAGTAGAGTTGGATGAAGAGTACCAGTGGGAGTAAACATTCAGTAAAACATGCCTCATAATATAAAGGTCCTTCCAGAAATTACTTTGACATAACTAGACCCTTGGGACTGTCAGAATCTGAATCTCCAACAAAAGATCATATACATGGAATGGACTTAGGTCTCCCCACTCATATGCAGCATATGTGCAGGTTGACCTTCATGTGGGTCCTGAACAACTAGGAATTGGGGCTATCCTAAAAACTGGTGCTTGTTCCTGGGATATGTTCTACTACCTCTGCTGACTTCTTTGTCCTCAGGAGGAGTGGAAATGCCTTGCCTAAGAGAAACTTGAAGTGCCAGAGTTGAGGGAAAATCCCAGGGGTCATCCCTGCTCAGAGGAGAAGGTGAGGAAGGATGGGGAAAGGATTGTGAGAAGGGGGCAGTGAGTGGGATGTAAAGTGAATAAGTTAAAAATGAATTAAACTAAAAACATAAGGGGGAGGGGGATGGGATATGGGTTTCCAGAGGGGAAACCAGAAAGGGGATTACATTTGAAATGTAAGTAAAAAATAAATAAGCCTAAAAATAAATAACTCTAGAGAAACTTGTTTGGTAACATAGCTCACATGGACTGAGGGAATTTTGATCTTCACTTAGTGGCATCTTTGAAAGAGAATGTAGACTTTGTAAAAGCTACATTAGGCAGTTAGATTCTCAGTAAGGTTTTCTCCCCAGTCATGAGGAATAGGAAAGAATAAAGACAAAATGGTATGGATCAAAATGGCCATTGGTATTTGAAATCATAATGATAATAAACAGAATATCTAGCTTGGTCAAAAACTAAAGAATTATAAACATGTGGTGATTCCCAACTGACTTTTTGATGAATATTAAAAAAAAAAATTGAATCCCAAAGGTTTAGAAATTCTTTTGAAAACCACAGTGATAAGATTTTATTCTTTCTATGGAAGCCAGTTGGACTTGTCTACTCTACTCAAACCTTCTTCTCATGGGCAAATATTGTTACTACATATTAGCTGTAGTAGCTTTTATCTTTTGTGGTTTCCTAGAAAACTGGGGCTGCTGAATTCTGTTTGTATGTGTGTGTGTGTGTGTGTGTGTGTGTGTGTGTGTGTGTGTGTGTGTGTAAGAGGCAAACAAGAAGAAATTCTTTAATCATTTTCTACTGCAAAATAGTTAACTTATGGAAATGGAAGCAGTGGTGGCAGTTGAGTGGATTACTCTTTTAAAAGGTACAAACACTTTGGACACGCTCCTCAAGCCTCAGCCTCCTCATTGGATCATAAATAGTATGAAAAATAATGCATTGGTCTTCTCTCATCATTGGTATAAAAGGCAAGTACAGGTACAGTGCAAAAGCAAGAAGTATCTGAAATGGAATATATCACTGAGGCTTTCTACAGTTTGGGAATCCCCATCTTTCACAAGTCCTTATGAGGTCTGTTCCTGCTATTTTATCTAGTTATGGCAGAAAACAATTACAATTCAAAACAGGGAACATTTTGCCTGCATGCTAGTTAGAATTCAACTTTCATAAAAGTGTTTGCTTTAATTTCTGGTGTCTATGTTAACACATATGCTTTATATTTTATAAAGAATATTCATAATTTGTAGAATGATTTAGTTTGATATGAGCAATATTCCTTAAGGTTCAAGCATATTGTCCCTAAATTTGTTGCAAGACAAGTACACATACTTATTACATGTTTAGTATGAACCATGCTTAGGGAATCAAATGACATTTCACTAATATCACTCCAAGCCTTGGGGCTGTTTAGAGTCACTGTGATCTTAGTCTAAGACCCAGTTTTATTCTAACTTGGCTGAAGTTCTTTGTAACTATCTAACTTTATTTTCATGACACTGGACTCTATTTGGATTTCTATAACAACCCTTCTTTCCACTCTTGGAATGTTGGAATGAGGAAGGCTTGGAAAACATATGTACAAGATAGGGAAAGGGTCAGTTGTGTCTCCTGAGCTTACTTCTCATCTAGTATTTAAACACCAGCTTGATAACGCATTATTGTTAGAGCCAAAGCATAAATTGTAATGAATTGAGTTAATAGGCCTGTGTGCTCTCTGAGCAGCAATCTGGGGATGTTACAGTAGGATTAATGAAAAGCAGAGTAAGAAATTATGCCTGCAATGATTTTAGCAGATGGGGAAGATGTGCCCAGAAGACCATCTTTTCAGATCAGACTTCCTCTGGAAACCTCCTACTATAGGAGTGGCTGGAATTATCATTGCCTATTTTCTACAGGAACAGAATATGGTTCTTTTGATGGAGAAAGAGGGGTAGAAACTCACTCACTTTGGCAAGAATTACAGTGACTTTCATGAGTCAGAAGAAATTCTGTGAGCAGTTGCATTTGTACTCAGTACACCCCACATGGAACAATGAAGAGTATAGTCTGGAAAGCATGGAAATTTGTTTTGAAGGTCAGAAAGGATTCACACTAAAACCTATAAGGGTCACTGCCTGTTCACGTGGATCAGTTCACTGTAATGGACTTCATTACCCTGGATTAGCTTTTCTGTAATCCTGAGTTTTAGCTAGGCATGCGAGCTCAACATGTTTTAAAACATTTATTATGGAAATCCAAATTCGGAAATCTAGAGAGCTAGCTATCAAGGATCCTGCTTAAAGGGGAATTTTGTGAGCTATGTATCACCAATTAATTCATTATAACTCATAGCCCAATGTATACTTTAAGAGAACCAAGGCTAAGTGCCTGGGAGCTCTGGGAGGATCTGGTTGGTTGATATTGTTCTTCCTCCTATGGGGCTGAGCTCCCAGACACTAAACCAACAACCAAAGAAAGATCCATGGCTCCAGCTGCTTATGTAGCAAAAGATGGCATTGTTGGATATCAATGAGAAGAGAGGCCCTTGGTCCTTTGAAGGCTAGATGCCCCAGTGTAGGGCAATACCAGGCTGAGGAGGTAGGAGTGGGTGGGTGGGGGCAAGAACACCCTCATAGATGCAGGGGGAGGGGATAACAGAAGAACTGTAAATAAAGAAGATATCTAATAAAAAGTAAAAAAAAAAAAGAAAGAAAGAAAAAAAAGAGAACCAAGGCTTGAAATTTGCTGCCAAACAAAGCTCTTGCTCCAGCCAGGGGGAACCTAGAGATTCTCTTGACCACAGACCATAGCTATTCACATGCAAATAGAAAGATTTTTGTTTGTTTGTTTTGGGAGCTCTGGGAATTTAGGGAGGAAAAGGATCAATGATTAAAGCCAATGCAGAATCTATAGGAGAAGGGAAACAATGGGCAGGAGGCTAAGGTTCAGAAGTTTCATTCCTAGTTGTTCTAACAGTGCTCTGGTACTTAGGAATCCTGGATGTAATGGTAGGAAACCATCAGAGAGAGCTGAAGAACCAGGGATAGGTACTGACATAGCTAGAAACAAGGTTAAACTAGGAATATGTATACTCCCAGAAAAAATAGGAAATGTCCAGATCCCAGTGACCACAAAATTGACAGATGCAGACTGTGGAAGTCAGTCACAGCACAGCTGTTTTTTCATAGAACCTTGGAAATTGGGTTTCTAAAGAACAGGCATGCACTGCTAAGTTCAGAAGTTCATGAGTAGCGAATTCTCCCCAGTGTGGGAATAAAACAAAGATTCTCAGTGACTGAAACCCTTGAGGTAGTCAGCATTGAAAGGTCTTGTGTGTATTCCCAGAATGCCCCAGAATTTGAGAGGTACATGAGAAACTACTATAGTAGGATCAAAGTGAGAGAAGAGAAATGGAACAGAATTAAAAAAAAAACTTGTTAAGGGATGCTGTAAGCAACCATAACCTTGGGTTTTACGTTAGTAAATGGCTGAATTTGAATGGAGGGATGGCATGCTTTGGCACACTTTAAATGGATTACTGGGTCTGGGAATATAGCTCAGTTAGTAGAGTGCTTGTCCAGCAGGCACAAAGCCCAAGTTTTTATCCCAAATACTATACAAGCTGAGCATAATGATCCATACCTGTAATCCCAGCTCTGGGGAGATAGAAGGAGAAACATAAACATCCTCAGCTACATAATAAGTTCAAATTTGTTGGCATGGCCTTGGTAGGGAGAATATAATGTTGTTTCTGCCCCTGACAGGACCAGTCAGCATGGACCTCCATGAGTGTTGATAGCTGTTGTAGGCGTGAGGCTTTTTTGTATAATAATGTACATATTTTATGTTTTTCCTTTGAGGAATGTCCTTCCTGTTAACCTTGATGACTGACTCTATGATATTCAGAGATAGCATGAATCTGGGAGGTGAAGGTGTGGCTAATGTCTCAGCAAAATGGTAAATGCTGGGGCATTCAGGATAGCCATTTAGGCTGTGGAAAATAACTCTAAAAACATGGGTTCAAAAATATATAATTATTCAAAACATAAGGGTGCAGTATGAATTATATGAGGGGCTTCGTGAATCTAAATTAAGAAAAACAGCTGTGCTGTGAACCAATTAGTCAGAAAGATACTCAGGAAGGAGATCAAGAGATTTAGGGAGTGGTGATCACAGCTAAGATTTTTGGTTATGTCTACAAAGTCAGACATATTACAGTTTAGGGTCAGCATGAGACAGAACAAGACTAGGCCCAAGTGTGTTAGAAATGATCATTTCAGGATAGGGTCCCACCCAGCTAGCTTATTGTTTGTGCTTAATAGAGACAGTCAGATTTCTTAATTCTTTTGCAATGTTAATAGAAAGTATATGCGTGCTGTCCCCTAAGAATTAAGGTCTTGGGTTCACAGATGCTGAGTCATGGGAAGGGAACCTGGAGTAAATGATGAGATCAATGCATAAAAATGAGACTGTCCTTTTGAACTGCAATCAATGATATATCAGAGAAATTTTTAGAATAGGAAAGGAGAACTGCTTGTAGAACTATCTTGAGCAGAAAGCAGAGAGATCTGTCTTGAGATCTCCAGAAAACAGAACTTAGAGAAAGCAATTTGGAAAGCTGTCTTTAGCAAAACATAAGTTGTCAGTTTGGACCCAGGATTTGACTTCGAGTACTTACTATCACTGCTCTCAGATAGCCCTTCCTAATCCCCCTCTAAGCTGAGGCTTATCCTTGGCCCAAGGTCAGCCAGGTATATGTGGCATACTAGGAAAAAAAAGATGAGAATGTTGAAAGTGGTTTCAGATTTTTACTGAAGGCATGAAGTAAGGTGGACTAGTGTGCACTGTGAGAGAAAGTGTGCAGGTCAGCTTTGTGATGTAAGCACCTAGCCTGGGGAGAGGGCTATGGGCAAAGCAGGTTTGAGTAGGATAAAAATAAAAATGTTGCCATGCAAATTTTGTGTGTTAAGTGTTTTAGCCTATTTGACTCTTATTTATATTTGGGGGGTAAGGTGAAGCTAGTATATTGAACTTTAATTTCTTTAGTGACAAGAGAACTAGGAAAACTTGGTATGTCTTAGCAAATTCTTGGTTGGGGTTGAGTAGCATACTGGACAGAAGTGATAAATCTTCTAGATTGTGGCACTATCTCTTTCCTGTACTATTCCTGTAATGAAGGAACCTGATTGGGTTAAAAATTGAGATGGAAACAAACCTAGGAGTCTTGGTCTAGCATTACAGGAATCCAAGAAAAATAGTAGACTAAACACTTTTAAAGAAAGATTTCCAAAGTTGGTAAAATAAACTGTCTATCCTGTTGGTCCTAGGCATAGGAGTCCATGCAAATGATCTTAAGGGTTCCTACTCAGGGGGACAAGTGAGATTAAATAATAGAGGACAATCAGTGACAAAGCCCAGGCTATAGGAGGAAACTCAAGACAGCTTCATTATCCTTCCCAAGTAAAAACGTGGAGGAATCAAATCTAGGCTATAGCACAAATGGGAAGATCTTCCTGGGAACAGCAAAGAAAACACAACTCTCAGAACCAACACAAAACACACTTTTTGGTGACAACTCCCTTGAAAGATGCACATGTTATCAACCAAAATGAGCAGGGCCTCTTACTTCTGAGAGGAATTCATACATCTTTGGAATGATCCACAGGCAGCAGTGACAGAAAAAATGGGAGAGTAAAACTGGGCCTTTGGTTTACAGATTGTTCTCCATGCCCTTTGTGCTGTAAGTTTTATGTCAAACTGAAACAAGCTGCATTATTTGGGAAGAAGGAATCTCAACTGAGAAAAGGCCCCTACTAGATTAGCCCATGGGGAAGCCTGAAGAAAAACCATAGACCAGCTTGCAGGGGCATTTTCTTGATTTGATTGATGTAAGAGGGTCAGATCACTATAGATGGTGACGCCCCTGAGCTTTTGGTCCTGAGAATTATAAGGAAGCAGGTTGAACAATCAATGGGGATTAAGGCAGTAAGGCAACACTCCTTGATTGTCTCTGTTTTAGTTCTAGCCTCTTAGTACCTGTTCTGCTTGAGTTCCTGCCCTGATTTTCCATGGAGATAACTTGATCCTGGGAATGTAAGTAAAGTAAACCATTTCCCCCTATGTTGCTTTTGATCATGGTGCTTGCCAATATCAGTAGATACCTTAAATAAGGCACCCTCCCACATCATCCAACAAGTGGAAAGGGGTGAGACTCATGTCTTGTTTTGCCTTATCACTAGGTGTCCACTATACCTTTGCTTCCACATAGACCCTGATGCATTGCTGTTGTCTATTTAATATTGGTCAGATGTTCTAGTAATGGGATAGGAAAGGGATTATAATATGTGTGCACTACAATTCTCTATGCATGGAAATTACATTTTTGCTTACTTGCCGATTACAAAACTGAAACATACATAAATGTGCTGGTAGGTCTTTTTTTTTTTTTTTTTTTACATTTGGGGAGAATGAACACACCAATGTACTTGAAATAAACAAGCTGAAGTAAAATAAAAACACCTTCAATTTTATAGCAGATGAAATCTTCGATTAAGTTCCCAGTGGCCAGTATGCTTCTATTTAAATTGTCTTATCTGATTTTTTTCCCTTTGATCAGCATTTTGGATGCAATAATATGCATAACTTCAGCCACAAGATGCTTGCTAGCAAGATTTAAAGGAATAAAATAAAGTGGTTAAAAAAAAAAACTCCTCCACATCTTTGAATTCTTAATATTAAGTGCATTAGTATATTGCACAAGCACTTAGTCATAGGTCATTAAAAACAGTTCATTTGGTGACCACAGCCACATTTTTAAATGATTTGAGGTCTAAAATCCCTGTAAATTAAGAAACACTTGTAAAAGAAATTACAGGTAGCGTGTCACCCACTGGCTTGTGCAAATGATTGTGTAGAAATAACGTTTTAAGAATAAATTCAGTGGCTTTCTTTCAACAAGAACACAGGGACCCACTAACCAATTAGCTTTTGTCTCTCTGCTCCTGTAACTGAAAACTATACTGAAACCAACCTACTGAAAGTGTGCAACAGCTATTACTGTATACTGCTTGCTTCTTCCATCATACTCTCTTTTTATACTTGGAATATTTATTTTCTATGGACCCAGTTAATCCAGACAGAGTTCTCCCTTATTTACAAAATACATGTATACTATCCTCCAGGTTGGAGCTAATACACTTAAGAGAATGGAGAAGAAGGTTTAACTTGGTGAGTTTAGCATTAGAAATCAAGAACTCTGAACTATATTATTTTCAAAATAAACCTTTGCAGATCCAATTCTGCTTTTATCTATCTATCTATCTATCTATCTATCTATCTATCTATCTATCTATCTATCTATCTATCTATCTATCTATGATCTATCTATCATCTATCTATCTACTTATCTATTATCTATCTATCATCTATCTATCTATCTATCTATCTATCTATCTATCTATCTATCTATCATCTATCATATAATCTATCTTTCATAAATAACCTATCTTCTATCATCAATTTATTAGCTATCTATTCACCTCTGTAGGGCGTATCTATCTTATACATGGCTATCATAACATCATATTCACTGAAACAGACTTTGTCAATGCACTTCTTTATGGAATGAATCTAATTTTACCTCAAGTAACATTTAAAAATAGATGGCAGAGTAAAAGCTGCACAGTGATAAAGATACAGTTGTATTTCCATGAAATGTCACCACAATTAGAAGAAAACTCATAAGAATTAAGCTACCAACCAATGATTTTGATCTATTCAGTACATATTTTTCCTGTTTATTGGTTATAACTGTATTTCCTTCTCCCACTGTGCAAACTATTGGGTGCCAGTGTGGAATTTGATATGAATATGACTGCTTCAAAGTCTTTTAGACTTACAGTGACATGATTTCCTGTTAGCCATATGTCTTTACTATGCTATGCTTAGAGAAGTCTTTGTTGACACCATTCACTGTAGTGAAAGACTTTGTCTAGGCATTTTCTCACTTCTCTCACTTTGTCTTATTCATCAAGAAGACACATGGTAATTCTTAGTTATTTAATTTAAAAATATTTGTGTAATCCTTATCCATTTTATTTTGCTAAAATTTTCTATGTTTATCTGATCTAATGTTAGCTAAGTGATAGAAATGTTGAATATACTCAGAAAGTAATTTATCCAGATATAGATAAATAAGTCAATATTGTCAGTAACTGATCAAATTTACCCTGGTGTGACCAGAAAACACAAAGAATTACTTGCCTTCTAGTAACTGGTACTTAGATAAGATGTCAGATGATTTTAAGGAGACTTAGTTTTGGAGTTGTATTCTAGATGGTAGAAATTCAAACTCAGAAGATTTTTCATTAAAACACTAATCTCTATATCAAGCATTCATTCATTATGGGAAACATCATCAAAGGCAAAGTGGAATCCTCCTTCACCAAAATACATTGAATTTCAGGTGAATGTGATACTGAAAAAAGTTACCCAGTGGCAGCATTTGTATAATGGCTATTACTTAGCTACAACAGCCCCATGTGATGTTCCCAGAACCCAGTGCATTTGACTTCTGACATGCAGTTGAAATTTGCTTATTAGTTTCATGCCACACTAGCTCCCAGGAATGAAGAATGGAGGCTAATTTGATACCATTACTTATGTGTGTGCGTGCATGCACTTGTGTTTTGTGTGTGTGTGTGTGTGTGTGTGTGCGCGCGCGCGCGCGCGCGCGCGTGCCGGCCTGCAAGCCCAGAGGATAAATTTAAGTGTCGTTCTTCAAGTACTGTCAATTTTTTTTTTTCTTGAGATAGTGTCTCTATCTGTCATGGGATTCACTAATATAAGCTTTCTGTTTAGTGGGCCTTCCTATTGTTGAAATTACAAGTGCCCACCACACTGATCAACATTTTTAAAAATTGATTTTAAGGTTAAGATATAGGTCCACAAGTTTTCAAGACAAGGTCTTTACTAACTTAGCTATTTCTTTAGTCTAATAAGTTATTTTTAGTGGGCTAAACCAAAGCTTATTTACTCTCTGCTCTGCAGCTATGGACAGTTGAGTGAGACTCAGCAAAGAAGTTACAACTCTGTTCTGTAATATGCTGACATGAGTGTTACTGCTGTTTGACAAGTAGTCTAGCCTGGCTGGAATGAATGCCTCACTTACAGATCTTACTTGCTTGTTACTGTGAGTCAAGATCTCAGTTCTTTTTAACATCCTCTGTCCACATTGCATGTAGGTTACAGGAGGGTAACTCTTGATATGCATGTACTTTAGCATATTCTGTGTGTGCGCCACACTTATTAATGTGCCATTGCCAGAAAAGTCACAGAAGTAATCTTACAATAATAAAGAGATGGAATTACATGAATTATGGGAGTATCCCCAAGTGAACAATTTAGATAATGTTTGAGCATTCATCTTGGAGAGATAGCCCTCAATATGAGCAAGCCCCTGATGAGTGGATGGTCACATGGAGTCTTGGTTATATCTCCGTGCTGTCAAGTTTGAGATATGATTCCTGGTGACTCACTATTAGAAGCATTAGTATAAAATCTAAGACAGAATTAAATAGCTTGTTGAATAAATCCTTGTCATAATAAAAGAGCAAGGAGAGACCCTTGCTCTTGGGAAGATTATATGCCCCAGTACAAAGGAATGCCAGGGCCAGGAAGGGGGTGTGGGTGCGTTGGGGAGCAGGGTGGGAGGAGGGTATAGGGGAATTTCGGGATAGCGTTTGAAATGTAAATGAAGAAAATATCTAATAAAAAGTTTTTAAAAATGAACCCCAAAACCTAAAAAAAAAAATAGCAAAACTACCAAATATTAGAAATAACTCATTGATTCTGATGAACAAAGAACACATCAGGAATTTAAAAAGCATTTAGAGCTACTTAGAAAATCATTAGTTTAGCAAATCTTTCCATTGTAATTGATATTTGAGGCAGTTTAGTGGAAAGAAATGTTATTTTCCTTTTATTATGCATCAAATATTTAATGTGTTCATATAACACACTTTGAGAAAAAATTACTCTTATCCAAGAAGCAATCTCCATTTTGTTATGCTATTGAACTTTATTGCTCATTTGCAGTCATAAGGACTGCTCATAGTTCTAATGAAATAGGAAATATTTTGATTAGCATAGCGATTTTCATTGAAATTTTATAGTATTTTAAGATGATCAAGTAACAGTAATTAATGTCGTATTCATTTCTCATTGTAAAATAAGGATGTTTATTATCATCAGACAGTTTAAAATAAAATGGTTGCTTTATTTATGATCAGGTCACAATGAGCAACATACAGCCAGTACAGAGTCAAGTCCATAGTATGTTGCTCACGGCCATAGGGTCTCTTACTTGTGCTGCCCAAGGGGTTACTACTGCAAACACCACAAAAAACCAAGGTGCTGACAATATGGCGCTGAAAGTATCTAGGCAACACAAAAACAAGAAAGAAAACATGAGACTAATTTTTCTATTATAAAAATTTAAATGTGAGATGTTAGTAGAGGCAGAACATATAAAGAACCCACTTGGTACATCTTGTAGTGACCCTGGTGAAACTAGGATGAAGAGACAGCCTTCTAGTCACCCACCTAAGAGCCATCCTTTTACTGTTTCTCAACATAGAGAAGTGTAGAGAAACTAATATCTAACATGAGTGTTTGCTACAGCAGAGGGACCATCTGCTCATGCCCATTTTCTTTAGGCAAAGAACTCCATATATGCTGAGAGTTTAGTTTAGTTAACTAACAAGCTGTTTGGGGAATCTTCATTCTATCCTGTGTGTTGGACACATAGAAAAGGGGAAAATAAATGAAAAATGAATGGTGTAAAGGGTGGGTTTTTGCTTGTTTATTTATTTTATTCTATTTTATTTTACATTTCTTAAATTGCCTATTAGTAACTATAAAATGGTTCTGGACTTAAGTGAGTTATCTATGGCGCAGTTGTTATTAGAGATCATAGCACGAATAAAATACTTGACCTTTTAATTTTGCTTTTTCATTGTTAGCATCAAAATTACTTCATGTGAAATATACACCTGATTGCCCATTCCACTGTGAATGTCTGCTGTACAGTGTGCAAATGGATTGCATTAGTCACATAGAACACCAGAGGGAGGCTCGCTTGTCTATATCTCTCAGCCTGTGGTGAGTCACTGACTCTCACTAAGATACAAACACCCAAGTAGCAAGGCAAAGTAGAGGAAGTCTGCTTACACCCTAATGTCTAGGAGCTAAAGCAAAAATCAGAGAACAGGGAGGGGACACAATGTCCAGCCATATCTCACAAGAACATGTCTTCTATGAAATGTTTAGTTTCTCCAACTAGACCCTACTTCCAAGTACACATTTGGCTTTAAATTCATCAGTGATTAGCACTGATTGTCTTAGTAGTACCACTGACTAACTTGGAATAAAGTCTTGAGTGCACAAGGCTTTTAAGGGGGCATATATCATACTCAAACTGTAGTTCAGTTTGCTATGTCTGATCAAGGGCATGTTATTAAAGATGATTTTATTTATTTAGATAAATAAACTCAAACAATATTTTAATGATCAGCTTTGGTTGACAATGCCAATTTGTATATGAATATTCTAGCTCTTATACATCCTAAACCATCAGTTTTAAAACTGGATCTCACGTTAACATGAAAAGCATGTCATTATATTTTTTCACCCATGTGTCTACATATTCTAGTCTTACTCATTCTTCTCCTCCATTGCCTTCCTCCTCTCCTCCATCCCTCAGGTAGCCATCATTTTGTGAACTTTTCCTGGGGAGACATGTACATCTACTAATCTGTGACAGAGCAGCAACAAAATTGTGGTTTCACCACAGTTCAACTCTTTGAGCCAATTAGTTCACTGGATTTACATACATGCATGGTGAAGCAGTCACAGCAATGAAACTCAGCTCACTGTAGATTTTTATTTTATTTTATTTTATTTTATTTTTGATTGGATATTTTCTTTATTTACATTTCAAATGTTTTCCCCTTTCCAGATCTCCCCTTCAGAAATTCCCTATCCCTTTCCCCTTCCCCTTGCCTCTATGAGGGTGCCCCCCCCAACCATCCACTCCTGGTCCTCCTGCCCTGTCATTCACCTATACTGGGGTATGGAACACCCACAGGCCCAAGGGCCTCTCCTCCCAGTGATGACCAACAAGGCCATCTTCTGCCACATATGTTGCCAGCACCATATACTCCATGTATATTCTTTTTTTTTTCAACCAAATATAATTAGTGTTACAACGGTAAAAACAATCTCTTGCACATAATTGTATTATTACTAATGACTGAATATTCACTTTTCAACATAGGGAAGTATTCTAGACATGAAATTAAAATCTACTTATATGCTGATAGTCTATCACTTACTAAAATTATGGAATATGTCAAAATGGCTATGAAAGTTCTTACTTCTATGTAGAACTATTTTTTTCTCAATTTTTTTATTATTATTATTTTCTTTATTTACATTTCAAATGCTATCCCGAAAGTTCCCTATACCCCCCCCCCCCCCCCCGTTCCCCTACCCACCCACTCCCATTACTTGGCCCAGGCCTTCCCTTGTGCTGGGTCATATAAAGTTTGCAAGACCAAGGGGCCTCTCTTCCCAGTGATGGCCGATTAGGCCATCATCTGCTACATATGCAGCTAGAGACACAAACTCAGGGGTACTGGTTAGTTGATATTGTTGTTCCACCTACAGGGTTGCAGCCCCCTTCAGGTCCTTGGGTACTTTCTCTAGCTCCTCCATTGGGGACCCTGTGTTCCATCCAATAGCTGGCTGTGAGCATCCACTTCGGTGTTTGCCAGTCACTGGCATAGCCTCACAAGAGGCCGCAATATCAGGGTCCCTTCAGCAGAATCTTGCTGGCATGAGCATTAGTATCTAGGTTTGGTGGCTGATGATGTGATGGATTCACGGATGGCGTAGTAGGATGACCATTGTGTGGATACTTCATTCCTCCTTAGAATAAGGAACAAAATACTCATGAAAGGATATAGGTACAGAGACAAAATTTAGAGCTAAGATGAAAGGGTGGACTATCCACTTATATTCTTTTGGTCATCCAGTTCTTGGGAGTTCCAGGGATCTGGCTTGTTGACACTGTTGCTCCCTCCATGGGAGTGCAAATCCCCACAGCTCCTTCAGTCTCTTCTCCACCTCCTCCATCAGGGACCCCTGAGCTCAGTCCAATGGTTGGCTCCGTGCTTCTGCCTCTGTATTTGTCAGTCTCTGGCAGAGCCTCTCAGGAGACAGCCATATACAGCTTCCATCAGCAAGCACCTCCTGGCATCCACAATAATGTCCAGGTTTGGTGGCTATATATGAGATGGGTCCACAGGTGGGACAGTCTCTGGATTGCCTTTCCTTCAGTCTCTGCTCCACACTTTGTCTCCATATTTCCTCCTGTGAATATTTGTTCACCCTTCTAGAAAGCACTGAAGCATCCACATTTTGGTCTTCCTTCTTCTTAGGCTTCATATGGTCTTTGAATTGAATCTTGGATATTCCTAACTTTTGGACTAATATCCACTTATTGGGGAGTACATACCATGTTTGTTCCTTTGTGACTGATTTACCTCAATCGGGATGATGGTCTCAAGTTCCATCCATTTGCCTATGAATTTCATAAAGTCATTGTTTTTAATAGCTGTGTAGTATTACATTGTGTAAATGTTTCACATTTTTTGTATCCACTCCTCTGATCCTTAGTCATCAGGGAAATGCAAATCAAAACAACCCTGAGATTCTACCTCACACAAGTCANAATGGCTAAAATGAAAAACTCAGGTGACAGCAGATGCTGGTGAGGTTGTGGAGAAAGAGGAACACTCCTTCATTGCTGATGNGATTGCAAACTGGTACAACCACTCTAGAAATCAATTTAGCTGTTCCTCAGAAAATTGGACAAAGTACTACCTGAAGACCCAATTTATACCACTTCTGGGCATATACCCAGAAGATGCTCCAGCATGTAATAGGGACACATGCTCCACTATGTTCATAGCAGCCATATCTTTAACTGCCAGAAGCAGGAATCAACCCAGATGTCCCTCACTGTGGATTTTTTACGATGCTCTCCCTATAGCTGAATTTCCCCTTTAGCAAACCTTCTGTGGTCTATACACTCTAGCACCCACTAAGACCATGAGACTATATGCAGCTGGGAAAGAGGTATAGGAAGGAGTATCAAGCCTCTGTGGTGAGGGTCTAAAGACCTTTCAACAACCTCCAGGAATTAGGAAGTTTCAAAATGTGCAATATTGAAGCACTCCAGCAATTAATGTGTGTTATGCTCTTAGAATAGCATTCTAGAAAGAGTCTCTATCTGTTTTCTTTCTCTATTTAATAGTTTTTGTAATATTTATCCTATGTGTATGGAAGAGTGAGTAGGCACATGTCACATCACATTTGTTTGGAAGGATAGTACATTTATGTGGAGGTGATGTGTCAGATACAAGTGTTGGTTCTTTTCTTCCTCTGTTGGTCCCAGAGATTAAATTCAGGTAGGTAGGATTGGCAACATGTTTATTTATGTGCTGAGCTACATCACTGATCCACCTTTCTGCTTTCTTGTTGTATTTAATCCATTGCTTTAATTTCTACATCTTTTTCCTTTCCTTAGTCCCTGACCAATTCTGTGAGTTATGGAGATGTATATATAAAGACACACACACACACACACACACACACACACACACACACACACACACACACACACACACACACACACACACACACACACACACACACACACACACACAGAAGGAGAAAGACAGAGAGACAGAGATAGAGAGAGAGAGACAGAGAAATAACAAATGCACACAAATGTATGCAAAGTTTTAAATGTGAGTTCTGAAATTGTACAGTATTGTTTCCTCTATTTTTCTTTTCATCTATTCTTTTGTGTATTGAATAGTACTGCATTCTGGTTTACTGATTTTTTTGCTTTCCTACCCAAAGAAACAATCCCGTTTTCAGATGTTAATTAGCCATTTGTTCCAAACTGGGCTGGAGCTCATAAAGAGTAGATTTAGTTGCATAAAACAAAATTCCTTTATGACTTATAGTGTATCCCAATTGCCCCAGCAACTAGCGAAAGCAATGCAAAGAAAGCAAAAATCAAAGCAAACTGAAAGTCACATTTTTCTTGGTCTAGTCAATTCATTGTTCCATATTTTGCAAATGAACTGTCCTGTGATTGGCCAGTCTGAAACCCACTCACTTGTTATTCAGTATGGGGCAGGGAGAAATTGTCATGAGAGCTTCCGTCAGAGGCATGCCAGATGTCAGTATCTTTTTCATGTGGACACAATTTATTGGCATCCCTCTTTGCAAAACTGATATGAGTTTATAGTAAACTGACTGACTTGAGTTAAATGCTATGCTGCAATCTTTTATCAACTGACAAATGATGCACTGTACCAAATCCTCTGGTGTACCATGCTGATCTTTGATTCAAGGTCATTGTAGCTCCCAGAGAAAGGTATACCCAACTGAGGGTCTTTCAGAGAATAAGTACTGAAGTGTAAAATAAGACAAAAGGAATACTTATATCAAGAAAATTACTACGGCAGCAAGCATGGCTGTACCTGTCTGGATGTGGTTTCTTCACAACTGGCATTCAAATTAGTTAAGAAGCAATATTAACAAAAACAGAATCTAAGCATTAGACTACTTATTCTATAAAATTCCATTTAAGTGGTAATAGGGTTGCCAAACCTGGTTAGTTCAGAAACTAAGACTATGTCATTAATACTTTATTCAACTTTTTTCTTAATGATAATGTAAGACCATCAATTTTTATTTTAAGTTAAAACGTACTTGGAGTATTGCCTTCCATGGAACTAGTCCAACTTCCTCTTATGAAGAATAATGTCATTTTTTTCCCATTACCATCATTAAATATACCTCAACAACTGTAAGTATAAACTTGTTTGCTCCTTGTTCATCAATACCACCAAAACGACTTTGACCAAAAATGATATGAAAATTAAAATTAAATATTGAGCAGATGTGCAAAAAAGAATTTTTTTAAAAAAATCATTCTATTTATGTATTTCTTTGATTCTGTGAATACGTATTTGTATCTGAATATATATATATATATATATATATATATATATATATATATATATATATATATATACCTTATGCTCGCAGATAACTACTCAGTGGGCCCAAAAGAAGTCATAATATCCAGGATCTACTATCATAGGTGGTTATAATCTATCCAGTATGGGAACTGGGAATTTAATACAGGACATGTGAAAGAGTATCAAGTGTTCTAAACTGCTAAGCCATCCCACCAGCCTCAGTATTTAGTGTTGTAAAATCACCACTGATGTTCTAATTGCCATTCTTAAAGGTGTACTTTTGTACATATGTAAATAGTTCTAAAGTATTTGTACATATGTAAATATTTCTAAAATATTCAAAAGAAGGAATTGCCTAGCTAGAAGATATTTATACATTAAAATTTGGATTAATACTACAGAACTTCTTGATAGTTAGCTCTATTGTTATGCCCCTCCTACCCAAATGCTACTGTTTGAATCTTTGTAAAATGTAGAATAATAGTGGTCTGTTTTCTTAACTTTTTGCATCAGGTGAATGTACATTTCTAGGTTGTTTTGTTTTTCTTTTGACTGGTTATTAATGAAGTTGAGTCTCTTCATATATTTTTTAATCTTCAAAATCTGTGTATTATGTGACATTATCTCTAGGAATTGTCTACTTGAACTCCTCTTTCCCTTGGTAAAATTACCTCTACGTACTTATAGACATAGTCAAACATTTCTTCTGAGAGTTTTTTTTTTTTTTTTTTTTTTTTTTGAGACAGGGTTTCTCTGTGTAGCTCTGGCTGTCCTCAAACTCACTTTTAGACCACGCTGGCCTTGAACTCAGAAATTCACCTGCCTCTGCCTCCCAAGTGCTGGGATTAAAGGTTTGCGCCAGCACCTCCTGACCTTCTGAGAGTTTTTTAAACTCATAATAGGATCACAGTGGCAGAGGCGGTCAATCTACTGCTCTTCTGCTCATACTTACAATCTACTTTTCATTTGCTTTGTAAATAGAAAGATTAGATTTTATATTATCAAGATTTTTTTTGACAGGAACTCTTCACTGCCTTACATTCTAGATGCCACGAAAGTCATGGTATTCTAACAACTTGCCCCAGCAAATTTATTGCAATAGTATAATCTCTTCATTTTGGAATTCTGAGACAGGTATTATTAACATCCAAACAGTTTTTAAAAGCATGATACACAGCACTTCTCCAATTCTCTTTTTGGATACATGCATGTATTGTTTCTTTTAAAGAAACATTGCTAAATCATTAAATAGGGGATTCACCTAAGATTATTTTAAAAAAAATGTTATATGAGGATATAAATGTAAAAATCAGCTACATATATAAAACATGAAAAAATTAGGAAAGCTGATTAATTTTGGCCATGGTATGGTTCTAAATCATCATTTTATGATCTGTTATCTTGTGACATATATGGGTTGTATATGAATGTTTCCAGCCGGGGATCCTTTCCATAAACAGCCACCAAACCCAGACACTATTGCATATGCCAGCAAGATTTTGCTGACCCAGATATAGCTCTCTCTTGTGAGGCTATGCCAGCGCCTGGCAAATATAGAAGTGGATGCAATAGTCATCTATTGGTTGGAACACTGCGCCCCCAATGGAGGAGCTAGAGAAAGTACCCAAGGGGCTGAAGGGGTCTGCAACCCTATAGGAGGAACAGGAATATGAACTAACAGTACCCCCAGAGCTCGTGTCTCTAGTTGCATATGTTGCAGAAGTTGGCCTAGGTGGAGAGGCCTTGGTCTTGTGAAGATTATATGCCCCAGTAGAGGGCAATACCAGTGCCAGGAAGTAGGAGTGGGTGGGTTGGGGAGCAGGTTGGGGGAAGTGTATAAGGGACTTTCAGGATAGCATTTGAAATGTAAATGAAGAAAATATCTAATAAAAATAAGAAAGTTTCCATTGCAATGAATTTCTTCTATCATCAGTGTCATATTGTATAATCTTTTGTCTGTACTTTCTTAGTGTGCTAGTATTGATTCTAAAAATATTTTGTTAGGAGCAGGGAAAGGCTGGTTGTCCCTATAAAAAGATACATGGAAAACTAAGCAGAGGAAAATATGAAGTATTACAGTGAGCACTATAAGTCAAACATTTTTGATTCCCAAACAAGCATTTAACAAAGAATTATGGACTGTATCTAATACTACAACTTGCAGTCAGATTTATAGAATATTTAAAGCTAAATTCAGCAGTGTAATTTGTCAGTCAAAATGACTGACATGCTAACAACTCCAATCCCACATCTTAATTTATCAATCGAAGGTAACTATTCCTTGTCAGTTTTAAGTTGACTTGATGTAAACTTTCAAGCTTCAGAAAATGTAAAAAATGTAAATACCAAGGAATGAAATGCTCTCTTCTAGAACTGCCAATTCGTGTTTTAAAACATGTCTTAAACACTTTAAATGAAAAACTCCTTTTATTGACATTCTTAAATTCTTCATTGTAGAAGGAAGATCATATTTTCTATGGGAGACCTGAAGTACAACATTGGGTCTTAGCAACACACATGTCCATCAATATTCTCTGTGGAACCAACAATTTTGTTTGGATTATTCTAATTGTTAATCCATTGAAGATACAATGGTCGAACATGGAGCGAAGTCTGTCCTTGTGCAGATATATTTAGTTCACTGGAGTAAGTAGTTGTGAGTGGGACTCCCGTGATGGTTAGTAACAGAGTCAATCATATGCTTGCTAAGTGATGTGATAACAGAGGAATGATTATTCCATGTTTGTAACAGACTTCTTGGAAAATCTGTTCATCTAATATATCTACTAATTCTTGGGGTGTAACTGGGAAACTAGAATTTTGCTGATTGTTTTTCCTTAATAATCTATGTTAACTTTTAAAGTAAAATATCACACAGAGTGGAATGGAATTAATAATATCTATAACAAGACTGTTATTCATGAGTGAATAGAGGAAGTCATTGTACGGTAATAAATATGTCAGTACTTAAATTATTTTAAAGTAAGTAGGCTTTTGTTAAACAGAGAGAATCATGAACATATAACAAGATGTTAGGAGATGTATATTCTCAGCCTTGCAGTGATACCGGTAACTTAAAAATAATCTGTATAGGTCATGGTTTCCTAATTTGTAAAATGGAGCACTGAGTGGTTCTTGGAGTTCTTTCTCTCTGCAATGCTCTTATTCCAAAATTCTCATCCTTTGTGTGTGTGTGTATGTGTGTGTGTGTGTGTGTGTGTGTGTGTGTGTGTGTGTACTATCATTTAATCTTCTTTTTTTTTAATCCCCCTATCCTCTCCCTCTGCTCCCCAGCCCAGCCACTCCTGCTTCCTGGCCCAGGCATTCCTCTCTACTGGGAACCTTCATAGGACCAAGGGCCTCTCCTCCCATTGATCACTGACTAGGCCTTCCTCTGCTACATATGAAGCTAGAGCCATCAAGTATTTCATTCTTGTGACAGTTTCTACACTGTGTGAAGGCATAGCTGTATATTAATGAAATACTTTTAAGAGTAGCTATGGTATTCCCCAATTTATTCATTTGTCAATTATTATTGTTAACTAATATATTTATGTTATACTACATATTTGCAGTAGAAAATGAATGAAAATGTCCTTGGTTCCAAGAAATTTACAACCTACAAGGACTCCTTGATGTAAAAAAAATTACAAATCATTACAGTGCTATCTTAAAAATAAGAACATGAACTGAACTGTGCAGTTCACGCAGATTAATAAGAACCCATCAAGATTCTGGCTTGATGACCAGCAGCTGCCAAGCAAGTTTGACAAGAACTGAATGTCTGTCTCTCTTTCTTTTTAAAAGATTTATTTACTTTTATTTTATGTGTATTTTATTTTACTATTTATTTTGTTTGCCTGTGTTTATGTATGTGTACTACTATATTTCAACAACTGAGAATTGTGATTATTCATTAATGTTTTAATCTCCCTGAAATAAATGACTGCACTTACAGAATGAAGAAAGGAATGATACTATTGTGGATGTCAAGAAGTGATTGCTGACCGGAGTCTGATATAGCTTTCTGCTGAGAGGCTCTGCCATATCTTGACACATACAGAAGTGGATGCTCACTGACAACCATTGGACTGAGCTCGGGGGCCCCAATAGAGGAGTTAGAGAAAGGACTGAAGGAGATGAAGGGGTTTGCAGTTCATAGGAAGGACAATAATATCAAACAACGGGATCCCCCCCCCCCAAGCTCCCAGAGACTAAACCAATAGCCAAAGAGTATACATGGAAGGAACCATGGCTCCAGCCACATATGTAGCAGAGGATGGCCTTGTGGGATATCAATGGAAAGAGAGGCCCTTGGCCCTGTGAAGGTTCAGTGCCCCAGTGTAGGGGAATACCAGGGCGGGGAGGCAGGAGTAGGTGGGTGGGTGGGGAAGCACCCTCATAGAAGCATGGAGAAGGAGGATGGGATAGGGGATTTCTAGAGGGGAAACTGGGAAAAGGGATACCATTTGAAATGTAAATATATAAAATATCCAATAAAGATCTAATATGAAAAAGAAAGGAATGAGTTATTTTTTGGAAGAATTTAAAGAAAAATGCTTTCTAATTTGAAGCTAGTTGCTTTCATTTCATCTTTCTTCTCTTATGGATGCCATGGTTCAAAACACAAAGCAGAAATGTACCTTTTTTGACATTTATTTTCAAAACTTAAAAGATTGAATAATATAGATGACGAACTGAACTTTTATATTTAACTATACATATTAAACCCATGCTTTATAAATAACAGTACTCAAAGAAAAGATTGTGGCTAACAGGTGAGTGTTTGTTATTTAGTAATACAGGGTGGTAAGTGAGCATTGATGCTATAGCACACAGGCCATTAGCCTAATCTGCAGGTTATTGGTACTCTGTCATGAACGTTCACCATAGCATAGAAGTTTATATGGCATGTATATTCTATTTACCTGACCTGCTGCTTCCAGAGGTGGTCCTTATGTGTCTGCAAAGATTGAGTGCCCTCAGAAGTATTGGAAATGATATTGAATTTGTTGCTCTGTTTGGTTTATCACTTGTCAATCACTAAGATGAGTTTCTTGATACTATGTTGTGAAAGGGCTGTGGTGACAGGGCTTCTACACCTTTATAAGTGGCTGAATACTGGATTTTGTGTGCTTTGGACACATGCCGTGGCTTCCTGGCTGGACTATAAATTGCTCTTGGAATAATGACTACTTTACTGACATACTCTTACACATGCAGGGACACACACACACACACACACACACACANAGAGAGAGAGAGAGAGAGAGAGAGAGAGAGAGAGAGAGAGAGAGAGAGAGAGAATTCAGATGCATACAAGATAATAACCCAGTGTTAACTAAAGCACCAGCCTACAGGCTCAGCTTATAATAACTCTATATGAAACAAATCATTGTTTCATATTTTTACAATAGATCTTTTTAGTTAAAAGTTTAGTTTGAGGATAATATTATTGAATTTGAATCTTCTTTGACCTGTAAGAGATGCTATTTTAAAAGTGTGTTTGTGAAAGAGCTTGTTTATTATCCACACACAGTATAATAAACCTATGGATTTGGGTTTTTGATATACATTGAGAAGAGGACATCCAATATTCACTTTAGCAAAAGGAAGTGCTAAGGTTGCAGGCATGTTAATTCCCCAGTATGTGGCACACCTGAGGATGTTAAGGATTTCCTAAAGTTTGTTCATATGTCTATTGCTTCTCTTTCACCAGCCAAAATTCCTGTGTGGCCCTGGATATCCCGTTAATGTTTTTCAATTTCAAATTTCTTGTCTGTAATAATAGGGGTGTGATGGTTAATGGTAATGTGTCACTTTGACTGAGCTGTATGGCAGTTGTTTAGATAAAGTCCTGTCTTTGTGTTTCCATGGAAACATTTAAAACCAACAGAACTATACCAACCAATCTTCCATAAGACAAGTCCCAGGATTATGTCTGTTGTGGCCGAAAGAAAAGATCAAAGTCTTCAGATTAGAGTCAAATTTTATATGTACACAGCAACACAGAAATTGCTTTACTTTCATACTTAGAACACTAACATAAACTATTGGTACAAGTTCCACCCTGCTGGACTGATCAAGATGCTACAGTTAATACATCTACAATTGTGTGAGTAAATTCATTGAAATAAAATAAATCTTTATCTTATTCTGTCTCTCTCTGTTTATCTATGTCTCCTATCTATCTATCTATCTATCTATCTATCTATCTATCTATCTATCTATCTATGGACACATATCTATACACACATTAAATTGATTCTGATGTTTTTCTATGTCAACACAAATAAACTCCAAAATAGATATTAAATGGAGTACTTCTCCTTTTCCACTGAAATTCTTACTTTAAATACATGTTATACATCCTTATGTTAATCTTCCCTTTATAATGCAAGTGCTTCAATGTGCACAAATGGTATCTTTTTAAACATAATGACTATATCAGCATTTATATTCCATTAAAAGTTGAGTTATTGTGCCTGACTGTTGGGGCCCAAAATGACATTTACACATTTACTTTCAGGAGTGAGTAATGATAATTTACAAACACCAAGTATATGTGAGTAATTACTCTTTTCTGACGATAAAGGTTAGTTCAGTCTGAAGCCATCGTAAGTTATTCATTGCCTATGTTAACTTTCAAATGTATTTCTTACAAATCTGTTCTATCTCCCTGTTCTCATCTAGAAATGCTTTATCTTTACACAACATGAACTTTTTCTTGGAAAATCACTTTTGTTCTTGATTTCATCATTGAATTAGTAGCATTGCAATTTGATACTCAATTTACTTTTCTTCTCTATCAAGTTAGAAAACACTGGGGTCATCAGCATCTAACCTAAGATCGTGTCTAGTAATATAAGAGTGAACAGGAGTGAGAAGCAGGGATGTAGGAAGATATTTAAGAGACACCAGGTAGACATGTTATGCCTTTAAACTGTCATTGGGTTCTAACCAGTAGTACCTGGTATATAACAGGTAGGCAAGGCTTCATTCTGAATGTTCTGGGGAAAGTAGCACAGAGACATGATTCCCACTAAGATGCTGGTTGTAAACACATTTGGAGCAGTGACTTTGTCTCAGTTACTGATACTGATTCACACACCAGCATATAATATATACTAAATTAATTGTTACAGGATCAATTGTGAAAACTGGGTTTGATGAACTAAGAGTAAGTTGGCATATTGATACTTGATGGAGATATGGAAAAATCGATGATGTATGTGCAACAAACATTATAGGAAACAGGAGGAGCAGGAGAAACTACACATGATCAAGACAACTTCAATCATTTTATCAACCTGTCAGGAATAGCTGAGTTGCCAAGATCTCTGTCTCCAGTCTTTCACTTCACTCTTAGATATTGTGGAATTTAATTTCACTTGTCATCTTGCCAGACATTGGAGACACAGATTAATCATTACTTTTTAGACTATGTTCTGGAATGAGAGCAGCACTTGATGTCACTTATTTTTGTTGTTGATTTGTAAAAAGGTTGAACATTCAGATTGGCTAGGAAGTGGCCAAGGCTGTCAATTATGTGCCTATTGTGATTCTCATACTATGACTTCCTCACTGGGACTGCTGGGATTATAGACCTGTGGGTAGCAATACACTAATTAGTATGAACATTGATCTCAGGACCGCTGGCATGGTAGGTCAATATTCTAACCACTGACATATAAGCTACAGCCTCAAGACTAGCATTTGGATTTGTGGATTCAGAAAAAAGAGAAGAAAAAAGAAAAGAAAAAAAGAAAAAGAAAAAGAAAAAGAAAAAGAAAAAGAAAAAGAAAAAGAAAAAGAAAAAGAAAAAGAAAAAGAAAAAGAAAAAGAAAAAATATTCTCTTCCATGTTGGCAGGTATTATCCAAATCATGGAAGGTAAAGTAGAATAAAGAGAGGAGTGATAAGGAATTCATCTTTCATTTTCTCACTTTGAATTTGAGCCATTTTGTGTCCTCTTCTCTGGTCCTGGAAGTAGAGTTTTTAACCACTTCTTAGTTTTTATATCTTTAGAGTCCAACTGAATCATATTATCATTTTTCTTGATCATTCTTGCAGTGAGTAGATGATGATGCTTTTCAACAACTCTAATTTTGTTAAGCAACTCATTATAATAAATCTCTTCCCCTATATCTCTTCCCAAACAGTACTGGTTCTAGTTATCTGGGGAACCTTGACTAACACAGGTATGTATCCTGCTTTTGGGATTCTGCCAGCCAGTTCTAGTACCTATCACAGATGAACTGAGAATAAATATTTTTCAATGATGCCTAGGAGGAATGAAGACTGCCTGTTTGGTGGCAAGCTTCCAGGGACTATGACTTGCTGTTTTCCTTGGCCAAGGCCTTGCACTGTCAGCAAGAACACCCTGACTACCATTCAGAAAAGTAGTGTTTCTATTCACTGCTGCACTGCTGCTCATAAAGGGTTAATAAGCTTGCATAGGGGCCTAATTTAGAACCTGGCAACAGCAGAGCCACTGAAAGAAATATGGCTCACAGCATGTCAGGTGATATAAATTAAAGTTAATGTTATCTATAATGAAATGTCCTCTTAGATGTTCTGTGTAATTTTGAATATTGGGAAGTTTCAGAAGGCTATTTCTTTTTTCTTTCTTCCTTTTTTTTTTTTTTTTTTTTTTTTTTTTTTTAGTAAGGAGTATGTAGGATTATCCCCTATATTCATTCCCTCAATTTAATAAAGATTCAGGAAAACATTTTACAAATAATCATATTTTTAGCATTATAAGCATATTAAACACAAAAGAAGTTATTAATAATAGGCTATGAAAATATCAGGCAAGGATGGCATATTATGTAGAAAACCCATTCTCTGTTAAAAAATATGTTTAACAAAATATAATGTAACTGCCAGGCAAAGAGAGAGAGAGGGAGAGGGAGAGAGAGAGAGAGAGAGAGAGAGCGAGAGAGAGAGAGAGAGAGAGAGAGAGAGAGAGAGAGAGAGAGAGAGAGAGAGAGAGAGAGAGAGAGAGAGAGAGAGATTGTTACATAAATATGCAGAAATCTTTAACTAAAGTACAAAGAAATTAAATGTAAAATAAATATGTATTCCCTCCTTCATATTTCTCATGGATTAAATGGGCTAAAAGTATAACATGGGTATAATTTAAGGATTTAGTTGCTTTATGCAACTATGAACTAAAAATGAATAAATCAAAATATTATTTATCTCAAAAAAGAGTTACTTAAAAGAGAAACTTATAGATTAGTTTCTAGGATCTTAAATGATATAACTACAATCTAAAAACATGGTATAGAAAGAGCATGTATCAGGCCTAGGACATTTTTCAGTGGGAAAGTGATTGCTTCTCAAGCATGAATGCCTGAGCTCAGATTCACTCCTATCACCCATGCCAATATGGTGGTATATGTCAGCAATTCTGACACTAGAAGGGTGAAGTTGGGCTGATTCCTAGCACTTGCTAGTCTAGCTGAAAGAGTAAGCTCCAGGTTCAGGTTCAGTGAAAGACCATGTCTGAAATGAGAAGAGAGGATGGAGAAGTCACTGAGGAAAATGTCTTCCCACAAACCACTGACCTGGACATGACATGCACAAGATTGAGTACACAGATACACAAATACTCAGAAAATCTCTCTCTCTCTCTCTCTCTCTCTCTCTCTCTCTCTCTCTCTCTCTCATGTATGCATGCACGCATGCCCCCCATGCACATAACCGTACATATACACAAAAACAGACAATCTCACACACACTTACACACACACTCGTGCACATATCCTTACAAACACGCACAAACTCAAACTCACACAGAACACACAAAGATACACACACAAAATCACACATATGCAAACATACACACAAACATACATAAGGAGGGGCAGGGAAACAGAGAGACAGAGACAGAGAGAAAGCTACCACATTGCTCCTACTCTTCTATATGAGCTCAATATCTTTTAGAAATCAATGAACATAAGATTTAAGGATATTAAACTAAAAGAAAACATTCTCTTGATGTAATAATTCCAATTAAAGTTACCTACAATAAGAAAGGAAATTCAAAGAGTGAATAATAGTTCTATGGACAGGGTAATTTCTGTATAACTAATATATGGAAATATTAACTAATAACTAATAACTAATGCTTAAAATGTTGCTTTCTTATGAAGAAAAATGATGCAGTTATGGCAATAATAGTTATAAATATAGTCAGCTAATTACAAATGACTATTGTGGCAACACAAATTGCGTAAGCAATATTAAATGCTCCTTGTGTTCAAGGTGGGATTCATGAGTTTTCACTGTCAGTGATTGTTTTCCCTTTTCTATCTCACATATTTCAAAGCTCTAGGGCAAAGTACAGGAACAATACATAAAAGGGAAAAAGTTGAGTCATGGAAGACAAAGAAAAGAAACAAATTCCCTTTCCTCCTTTTCCCATGGAGACAATGAAGAGAGCCATATTGAGGACATATCAGTGCATGCCCATGCCAGTCTGTCTTGCATGTCAGTGCCATCAGTGTCCACCAGTGTCCTTCAGTGTCTATCAGTTCCTGTCACTGCCTGCCAGTGTTGGTCGTGTGCTTTTCAGCTCCTGTCCATGTTGTTAGTTTCTGCCAGTGCCTGTCTATGCTGTCAGTGCTGTCAGCCCTTTCCATGTTAACAGTGCCTGTAAGTCCTTGTCCATATGGTTAGTGCTGGCCATTGCCTGTCCATGATGTGCATGTCAGGTATTACTGTCCTGTCAGTGTCTGTCAGTGCCTATCAGTGACTGCCAGTAACTACCAATGCCTCCCCTCTGAAGTGAGATATTGTGATAGAATGGGAGAACATAAGGAGACTATCTTCTGTACCCTGCTTATTTTTGTGGTAATTTCAATACACATTATTTCTTAAAGTTTTATTTGAAAAAAAAAAAAAACCTCAGTTGATAGAGGTTGAAAAGGAACTATGAAGAGGCTCTTTTGTAGCCTACCATTTCTCTAGTGTCTGTTTCTATAAATGAGTAAGAGTGATGCTATCCAAAGGAATCAGAAGAATATCTTCAGGTGTTTACAGTCTGATTTTTATCAAATGTACATATCTGTGCACCATCTTTGAGATCAAGCACCAAACTGTACCATTATTAGAAATATTTCCTTTGCTAGTCATTTGTCATACTTCACCTCCATTATTTCTGAACCTTTGAAATCACTAATCTCTTTTCCATTTGTATAGTTTTGTCATTTCTAGAATGGGGTTCAGAAGGACTTTTTTGTGCAGCAATTTTCTTTAAATTGAATGGCTCTCTTCAGGATGGAGGAAGTCAAGAAATAAGCAACTCACAAGTCCTAGGAAATTCTAATAAATCTACAGCTCTCCTCCCCAAGGTTGTAGCAACGATGCAATAACTAGTAGCTGCAGAGGGAAGACTGAAGAGCAGGGCTTTTCACCTAGCCCAACTTCCTGGAGGAGACTCCTTGATGATACAGCTTTTACAAGATATGCAGAAAGCTCCAGGAATGTGGCTTCTGTGAGCTGTCACTCAGGTTGAGTTTTATTTTTGATCCAATTTTCATTGAGTCATCCATGATCCCATAAGTAATTTTTCACTCGTATTCCTGTAAATAAGTCTTTAAACTCACTGGATCACTAAATTGAATTTGGGGGGATTGTTATTTTGGGCTATTTTTGGTCCTCAATCTGTGGTAGACATATATCAGCTTATTTTGTATTAGAAATGTCACCCAGCAGAATTGTATGAATCATCACCTTTTGCCACTCAGCATGTGCTAGGAAGAATGACCCAAGCTGTCCTGGGTACCGAATGCTTCTTGCTCTTTGTCTTTCACCTAGCTACAGTCCTACTTGTGTCACTAGTATGCCAAGACAGGTTACTTTCTTTCTTAGGGTCTTTACTCTTTCCTAAATGGAGATGTTTGTGCTCTGTTCTGATTGAGAAACTGGAGTGATGGAGAAATGGCAAGGTGAAGTGGGTGCTCAGCAATCTTTGGCAGAAAGGTATTATCAGTGAGCCAGAGCTATGAAGCTTCCATCAGCTCCCATTGACATAGAATGAGTTCAAGAGTAAGTGATAATATATGTAATATAGGCTGTGGGAGAAAACTAAGTAGCTAACTTGAAAACTAAAGTGTTTTAATTTGACTTAGTCCTGGTGGTTCCCAGGTAAATTTCTGTTTCTGGGTACATCAGATAGTTTGCATCTCTGTGAGAGTAAGACGTAGCTTAGGGTTTCAATTGCTGTGAAGAGACACCATGACTAAGGAATCTCTTATAATCTAGAACCCTGAGATCTCTCAAACACTGGACCATGAAACAGAGAGCATATACAAGCTGATATGAGGTCCCCAAGACACATACAGTAGAGGATTGCCAGGTCTGTGTTCATTCAGAGATGATGCACCTAACCCTCAAGAGACTAGAGGCCCCAGGGAGTTTAGAGGTCAGGTGGGATGGGAAGTGCAGACATCCATATGGAGACAGGTGGGTGGGCAAGAGGAATGGGATGTGGAACAGTCAGAGGGTGGATTGTGGCAGGGGGGCGGGAAATGAAATATGGAGTATAAAAAAGTAATTAATTAATAAAAAAGTAAAAAGAAAAGAAAAGCATTTAATGGGGTTAGCTTCAGGGTTCATAGGTTTAGTCTGTTATCATCATGTCTGGAAGCGTAGCAGCTTGCAGACATACTGGAGGAGCTGAGAGTTCTATATCTTAATCTAAAGGCAGCCAGGAGGATATTGGAATTTTTTTTTGAGACAGTGTTTCTCTGTGTAGCTCTGGCTGTCCTGGAACTCACTCTGCAGACCAGACTGGCCTCGGGCCTCGAACTCAGAAATCCGCCTGCCTCTGCCTCCCAAGTGCTGGGATTAAAGGCATACGCAAACACAGGCTAAGATACTGGATTTTTTTTTTTTAATCACACTGGGAATAGATTGAGCATTTAAGACATCAAGTCCCCACCTCCACAGTGAAACACTTCCTCTAACAAGGCCACACCTCTTAACAGTGCCATTACCCTATAGCCAACCACTCAAACATATGAATCTATGGGGGCCATACCTATTCAAACCACCACAGCATGTAACTTGGCAGACATAGTAAAGAAGATGGCTCTCTTTAATGTGGACAAGCATTCATCTCTGTAAGGCTTGATAAAGAATAAAAAGTATAGAACTTATGTTCCCTGCTTGTCTCTTTGAACATGGCTTTGTTCCTTAGCATTCTTGGATTGAGATATTCATTCTCATCTTTCCAAGTTCCTAGATCTTGACACTTGGACAGAATAGCACCACAGGATTTTTTCTGTCTATAGCTTGCAGATGTCAAGTCAAGTGACTTTGCCTCAATAATCTTACAAGGAAATCCCTGTAATAAACATACTCATTCGTGTATGCTGTAGATTATGCTTCTGAAGAGAATTCTTGACCAATAAATAAGCATCTTTTAAAGGATGTTTGCAAATGGAAGTGACTCCAACACATAAACAATAGTCTATTAGAAGTTCAATTTTATTAGAGTCTATGAAAAAGACATGCATAAAACAAGAGAAAAATGGAAATGAGGAAGTAAGGGAAGATACCTCAACCTATGTAAAGTCAAATAGCAAACTACAAATGTTTCTCTGCTCACTTAAAGACTTCAGTGTTAAAGAAATCTTCTAGAAGAAGAATCATGCTACCCTAGTATGTCTGTATCCTAACCCCTGGATCCCAGGAATGAGTAATCCTAGGTGTCAGAAAGGACTCTACATATTTGGTAAAGTTAAGGATCTTAAGATGGTGATTATCCATGACTATCTCTGTGGGTCCACTTGCAAAAGTATTGAACTGAGAGTCAGGAGAATCAAATACCAAAGACAAGTGAAAATGGAGGCAGTTTTCAGAATTATGTGGCTCTGAACAAAGAAACATGGACAGTTTCAAAATATAGAAAAGGCAAAGGAAGAAATTTCTCCCTATACCCTCCAAAAGCGGACTATGCTGACACTGTGGTTAATAGACTTCTGCCCTCCAGGACTATGACAAAATGAGCTGTTTTAAACCACTAACTTGTGGTGATTTGTTAGAGTTGTAACAGGAAACCACTACTGGGTCCAAGGAGCACACCAGGTCATCTGCCTTTCAATACAGACTAACAGGAACCACAAAATGCCTTATGAATTTTAAATCTGGAGTTTATGATGGCCATGGGTGATGGTTCATAGAAGAGCACAGGATGTCAATGGGAAGGCTTTAAAAGTCACAGAGACTATTCATGTAGAAGAAACTGATTTTCTTTAATGATAAGGTTTAAACGCAAATTGTCTTAAACTCTTTGTAATGGTCATGTTCCTTCCATCTTTTATCCTGGTGTTTATTCATTAAGATGCACCTTAGAGGAAACAGAGCAGTGCTAGAGATACTCAAAGGTGAGGTGTTGTGAAGTAATGCCATGATTGCAAATGATACAGAAGGTGATACTGAATTTATATCATAAACCTGAAGCCCTCCAAAGCACACTGCATCTACTAGCCACCAAGCCGCTCACAATACTGTGAGAAGAATATTCTTACCATTACCCTCCTCATTTTTACACATGCAGAAACTGAGGTATCAAGAAATGTGCTGAAGGTCTTGTGCATTTTAAGGGACTCATACAAAATTTGAGCAAAAGACAAGCCTGAAAGGAAATACAGGACCAGCCATTCAGTTTAACATATTATACTGGCAGGATTGTGGGCTCATTTCTGGGTTTTGTTTTGTTTTATAATTGCAAGTGGCAAAATAAACTAATGATCATATTTTCCTTAAAATTTTGAATATTGGCAAGTTTTAATCAGTGAACAAATTGTATCCTGAAACTATCAGCCAGTGAAGTAGAAGGCAAAAGTATTTTAGATAAAGGAAGAAAATTCACCTAAGAGGAGTAGAAGGCAGGAAATAATCAAACTTAGGGCTGAAATCA
>NC_034594.1:80607276-80620324 GCF_900095145.1 Mus pahari | reverse complement strand
TAGTGGGAGTGGGTGGATAGGGGAGCAGAGGTGGGGGGGAGGGGTATAGGAAACTTTCGGGATAGCATTTGAAATGTAAATAAAGAAAATAATAACAAAAAAAGGGAAAATATTTTAGAAAAACTATGAAGTAAATATTCTAAATTTCAATTTTATCATTTATGTAATAAAAATAATAGTTCCCATACTGGGATCACAATGTTTGAAATACAGTTGTGCTATGAATATTCTTTTTTGTTCTCTCAAATGTGTTTTTTCAATAGTTTCAGAGAAAACAACCTGGATTGCTACTTAGAATAATAAAATTAACAGTGGAGGATAAGTGGTGGTTAGTAAAATTCTATAGTATATACTTTAACATGTAAGTATACACATAAAAATACATGCACGTCAGTTAAAATTTCTGTGTCAATTACAACTTCTCACAGGAGTTAGATTAGGATTCTTATTTTAAGTACTGATACTTGCCCATAACATTATTGCTTCTTCACTGAGATGAAGGCTGGGTACAACCTGGCATGAGAGTATATGCTGTTCTGTCCAGAAGAGAGATTTGCCCTCTCCTCTCCTGTCCTTACTGACTCCCAGCTTCGGCAAGGAGTTAATATCCATCAATATAATTGAAAAAACTGCTACAGAAGCTGAGTAAAGAGTGGTAATAGCCAGTCAGAGAGATGGAAGAGACAGCCTTTCAAAAGGACCAAGGTAGACAATAAAGAGCAGTATGGTTAAGCTCTCCACTACGTTAGGTGTTGCAGAGTGCCCTCATGCTTCTTATAGGCCCGAGGGTTGACTCTGTGTGTGTGTGTGTGTGTGTGTGTGTGTGTGTGTGTGTGTGTTTCAATATTGAATGCTCTTCTCACAGCTGTAGACATGCATTATCTCTGTCCTTATCTATAGAAAAGGCCTTTGGCTAGGTGAATTTCACTGCCTGACAGCATGGATATAATTACTTAATTCAAGCAGTATTACCAATGAAAGTTTTAAAGATATGTTTCCCATAAATGCTGCTTTGTTTTAAGTAATGTAAAATTAAAGCAAACCAGCAACCAAACCAAAACCAAAACCAGAACCAGAACCAAAACCAAACCAAAATCAAAACAAACAAACAAAAACCTCAAAACCTGACTAGGAGCAAAGATGAAATCATCATGTGAATAACTAAATGGATCCATCCATAACGACAGTATTGAAGAGTGAACACAATGAAAAGACTCAAGAGACAAAAAAAATCACTGTGAGATGTGATGGAAAATAGATCAGGGTTGATGAAGCACTAATCAATCATGTGATCTCAAGCTTTTCTCTAGCAATGGATGCCAATAGTTTTGCCTTAAGGTCATTGTTAGAGTTTCTTCCAAGAAAAACGTAAATAGCACTTCTTTCACATTAAGAGGAAAAAAATGTTTTCTTTCCCTTGATTCCTTGATGTCAACTGATCTATAAAAATCTGTTATTTCTCAAAATATTTAAGCTGAATTTATCAAAGGTATTTTTTCTTTGTCTTTTCCCTGAGACTGGAGAAATGAGTCTTGATATTTGTCCTGTTTTTTTTTTTTTTTTTTTTATCATGGAGATTACATTCCTCCAACTGAACAGCTTGTTCATATGAAACCACAGGGCATAAGATAAAGAATATCCCCTTTCTTAGAATTCTCATCTTCAGCAAATCCATGACAAACATAATGAACACGACACTAACACAAAATAACACTAGGAAGCTCATTTCAGACACTGGGGAGATCAGCAATCCCTACCATAGTTTTTCTCAAAGTACCCTTCAGAGTACAGATTCAGTTATAGCTGGCAATTGGCTTGATTACATACCAGTTTGGGGACACAACTATTGAATTATAGGTTTAGAATTTAGCAGGCTTAACACGCAAAAGTAATCAACAGCAGGATTCCATGAGCTGCCAAGGAAACTGGTTCTGTGCATACATACTGAGTGATGGGGGAAGGAACAACCTGGTATTGGGAAGATTAGCACTCATAGATTATAGGAAACCTTTCAGAGAGTCCTGGATTAGCACTAAGCCTCTGTGCTAACAATTTGATGTAATACAGCAATTTTCCAGCAATAGCACCTAGGTCTTTCCAAGCTACACAGCTGGCAATGGAGAATGAGGATCTGTCAGGCCACAGCTAACTACTATCTGGGATCTGCCCTTCATTGACTAGCTTTATCTGAGATGAGTGTGAGAAGCAAGCTAATGGAAAACAGAAACATCAGAAGCTAGGACAGAGACTACTTAAGGGAAAAAAAAACAAAGGTATAAAAAATATATTTAGTCCTCCTTCACATAGTTTTTCCATAAAACATTTTTATAATATAAAACATCATGTTCTTGGTCCTGTGAAGACTCTACGCCCCAGTGTAGGGGAATGCCAGGGTAGTGAGGTGGGAGTGGGTGGGTGGGGAAGACCCTCATAGAAGCAGGGTGAGGGAGATGGGATAGGGGATTTGCAGAGGGTAAACAAGGAAAGGGGATAACATTTGAAATGTAAATAAATAAAATGTCCAATAAAAAAATTTAATCAATCTATTGATTTTAGAAAAAAACTTACTTTTAGAAAATTGCACGTTTTAATAAATCAATGAGTAATGGCTAAATAAAGGGAAGACAATATGTCAATAACACAACAAGTATGATTTTCTTTTACTGAGAATTAGGTTCTGGGCACCAAGGATTGGGAATAGGTGTATAAAGTGTAAAAGCAACTATTGGGTTCTGAAAATCTCTTGGCTGTTTAACCTACATGATAGCATAAGGCACTTGGATGTTTGGAAGTGTTAGTTACTATTCTAGACCATTTCTTCCCAAAGTATTTTGAAGTTTCTGAGCAAAATCACTCAGTAAGGTTCGCAGCAATTTAAGGGTGAAATGGTGAATACTGATTGTGCCCACAGGTCCCTTCCCCAGGAACGGTGGATATAAGTAGTTCCAAACTGTTTGGACAAAGTGACAATCAAGGTATATTTGATTTTCCTTAGCTATTTGTGGCATCCTTTATATCGGAGCATCATTTAGTAGTGAGAGGTAGGTTGTAGTGTGGATTAATGAGACAGAAGAGCTGAGGATAAAGCCCCAGTTGTTAATTTAGGAGATAAAATTAAAGAAGACATGTTGACATTGGAAATGGAATACTTCCGTTAAACATGGTTTCTGCTGACTTTGCATCCTTGGATTCATTTTTGGCAGCAATAACAAGATGAGAAACATGGTCAAACAGCCATCAGGAGCATGCCAGAGTAGGGAAATCATATGGACAGAGATTTTACATCTGAAGACAGGAGCTTTAAGTACCTAGAGTACTTCCTCAACATTGATTTTCTAAGACACACTGAACCAGGGTGATGCTGTACATTTCTGGAGTTCCACATAGACATCTCTGCTATGTTTGTATTTTCTTAGCCAGAATTCAGATGATTATTCTCCTTAAGATCTGTTATCTTGACTCATTGAGCTGCTCCATTATGTCTTCTTTAAACTTTCTGAATTTTTGATGATTATTCTTTTCAATTCTTTTTTCTGAAATTTATATAGGTAATTTTTACTGGCAAACATTTCTACAGGCCTGTCTAAGTTAGGGTTTCTATTGCTGTGAAGGACTAAACAGGAAGTCTGGGAAGAAAGTGTTTACTTTGCTTACAATTCCAAATTGCTGTTATTAATTGAAGAAATTTAAGGCAGGAACTCAAACATGATAGAATTCTGGAGGCAGAAGAATATGCAGAAGCCATGGAGTGGTTCTGATGACTGGCCTGCTTCCCATGGCTTGTTCAGTCTTCTTTCTTTTACAATCTGGGACCACAAGTCCAGAGATAGTGTTGCTGAAATAGGCTGGGCCCTCCTCCATTGACCACTAATTAAGAAAATGCCCTATAACTGTATCTTACAAAGGCATTTTTAAAATTGAGTTTCTCTCCTTTCAGACATCTCTAGTTTGTGTGTTAACTTTATATAAAACTCTCCCACCCAAGGATAATATGTTTTGGAGGAGTGATTCTGGTTTGTCCTTTTATATTTTGTTTGTATTTTTCTGGTGAAATCTGGGTGTGTGAGCTTCTTTTGTTATTTCTCTATCCTATGAGGACAGAAAAGAGTGGGGTAGAAGAGAATATGTGTGGGTGAGTTGGGCCTACATGGGTTTACATGGCATGAAGTCAGGTGGTTAGAAAGGCCTAGGTTATTATACATTGTGCATTTCCTAGTCCAACACTGTACTGGAGCTGGGGTAGAACTATGAAGTAGGAAGAGGTTATGGAGAGGAAGATAGGATGAGAAAGCCTCATCAGACTAGCCACCAGAGAATGGTGTAAAGGAAGGCTGGGAAGAAAGCTTGGATGTGATGTGGAAGGAACCTGTAATTCAGAAGATACAAGTTGGATCCCGGTAGAAGCCAAGAACTTGGTAGTCCCTCAGAAGGTTGTGCCTAGACACCGAAATATATTAATAATTAATGAACAAAGACTCCATTAACTTGACAGAGAGTAAGAAGGAGAGGTATATGGGAGAGTTTCCAGGGAAAAAAAGTGAAGAGGAGAATTACAGAATATATTATAGTCTCAAATAAAAGAAATAAAAAAGAAAACTTAAGGCAAATCAACCATTCTTGAAAATTTATGACTGTTGCAGGTTAGAAGCCAGCAACTGAGCTTGTGAACATTCTTTCCCTTGAACACTGTGGAAAAGAAGACAGGAATTTTGTTAGAGCTGAGGAAACACACTGTGAAATGCCATCTTCTGGGTGTCATGGCTATTAAATTCATAAATTTTCAGAACCATTTGTTGTTACTTGCACAGGATCTGCACTAGGTGAAGCTAGCTGAAATACTGACATAGGAGTTTTACATTATCTCTAGGCCTCATACATAATAAGGAAATATTGGCAATTAATAGCTATTGAGAGAGGACCATTCTTGCTTGAAGGTATGGACAGTGTTAGATTTCCCATGCTACAATGAATGACATATTCCTCATGCATATATGGCAGGCACTAACAACAAGTAGGTTATCCATAAATAAAAATATATATATGAAACTGGGAGGGGATGGGGTATATGAAGCGAGTAGGATGGGAAATTGGGGGTGCCTATTATTATATTTCATTGTATACATACACAAACTTTACAAAGATGAACACCATTTAAAGACTCTTTTTTTATTTCCTTGCCTTTTTTTTTTTCAAGACATGGTTTCTCTGTGTAGCCCTTGCTGTCCTGGAACTCACTCCATAGACCAGGATGGCCTTGAACTCACAAATCTGCCTGCCTTTGCCTCCCAAGTGCTGGGATTAAAGGCATGTGCCACCACTGCCCAGTGATTTCCCTGTTTTTTTATTCTATACTCATATATTTTTTCAGACCTATTTGGGCTTATATGCTGTTCCAGTTTCTTGTCTTTGTTACCAAATACCAAACACAGAAAACTATAACAATAAATTGTTTAGTTTGGTTTCACAGACTTCACTCCATGGTTAATTGGACCCACACAACCAGGCAAAACAACATGGTGTTGGAAATGTGTAGAAAGATATTTCCCCACACATTAGAAAAGAAACAAGAAATAAGGAAAATACTAAAGATTAAGTATAGTCTTCAGAGGCAAGAGACAGTGACTTACTTCTCCCAATTAAGTTCTACCTCCTAAAGTTTCGAAAAGCTCCCCAAATAGCACCACCGGCTGAGAAGCAAACATGACCACAGCATCCTGGGGATTGTACTAGCTTACTTGTTCATTTTTCATCCTAAGAGCTTATAACAGAACTGAGGTAGGCTGGAATATGTCACTGATTCCAGTAAATGCAAATTCTGTGCAGCATGTACCTTGTTGCCTTCTGCTTCTGATTCAAGTGGATGATTGGACCCAACTTGTGACTTCTTCCTCAGCCCTGAAGCCTCCATCTTTCATTTCCAGATGTCTTATTTTGGTCGCCCTCCATTCCTCCAATTTGTATACCATGCAAGGGTCCAGCAATTCCACTCATTTTCATTATCTTCACAATCACATTTGATCCATTAACCATATCTCCTCATTGGCAAACTCTAGGAGACTAAAGGGGCCACCACAGCTACTTTGTTTTCAACAGGCTGAGTATCTCAGGAAACACAAGCAAGTTGGAGGTACTGTCATCACAGGACCATCCTTGGCTTTGATGGCAGGTAGGGACTAAAAGAGACTCTACAAAATATTTATCCAAAATTTTTCCACTTCCTATTCAGACTTATCTTTATATCCAGGTCTGGTTGAGTAATCTGAGAATCATAGAACATATTCTCCATGTATATACTTGTAAATGTCCCATCTGGAGGATCTGCTTGACTTTTGGTATTCCTTTGGCACTGCTAAAAAAAGAAAGAAAGAAAGAGCAAAAGAAAGAAAGAAAGAAAGAAAGAAAGAAAGAAAGAAAGAAAGAAAGAAAGAAAGAAAGAAAGAAAAGAAGGAAGGAAGAAAGAAAATAACATAAAAATAATTTTTGTTACTCTCCACATTTACCATGCTATAAGAAATCACTGACAAATTTCCACAATCAAGAAATTAAATAATAAATACAAGATAAGTTTCCTTGCTAAAACCCAAAGAAATAAGAGTAATTTTTCTTTTCTCACAGCCATCACTATGAATATAACAACACCTACTCTGAAGCATTTAAATTGTTGTAGAAGTTTGGTGGGGAGACAGGCTCATTTGGTGGTCTTCCAGGAAACTAATTGCCCAGAGAACTGGTGTCAGTGTACGGTGACAGCAGGCATGCTCAATATACTCCTCTTTAGTGCAGGTGGGGAAGTGAGAGTTGCAGCTTTTGCTCATCTTTCAGCTTAAAGGATTAATTTTTTCACTCAGCTGGTAGCATTAATGATCAAAGCATTTCTATTTTTTGCCAAATTTTGGAATTTAATCTACCCATCTGGATCTTTTGGAGATGGTTTCTGAGTGCTTTAAATCTTAGCTCCTAAATGAATCTTCAAACAGCAGATGTTAAAATATGTAAAGAACAAACATGAGTTTTCACCTGCCTGCACATTTTAACATTTCTACTTGCATTTATGTATGCCATCTCTATACCTCCTAGACGTGCTTTCTCTTTATATGTTTTATCCAATTCATTAGATATGTTTAGAACTGGATCTCAAACATAAATTCCAAGAGAACTCTGAGTGTTAGAATCTATAAAACTCTCATATTTTCTTCATAGCCTATTTTTAAAGAAACAAAGAGGTAAAAATGATAGGAGCAGAGCAGGAAATATGCTTCATTACTATAATTCCATCAACCTGATATCTTCACTCTTCCTCTCTTTTCAAACTCGTTTGCCTACCATGCCACTTCCTAACACATAGAGCACCAGCATTTATTGCTAAGATCTCCCCATTTCCTTCGCATGGCCAGACATCCTTGGTTATTGGCATGAAGACAATCCAGGTCAATAAATAGATTAAAACACTGAAGTGAACTGAATACGAAACTGAACAACTCAATGACCCTATTAAATCTGAAGGAAAGCCTCACACTTAAAGTGGATCAATCAAATAGAATAGCAGAATGCAAAAAAAAAAAAAAAAAAAAAAATAGAGGATCTAGACTAAATACACAAGAGCTATTAAAAAATTTAAAAACACAGGGGAAAAAAGCACATAAGAAGTGTGGGATAGTATAAAAAAGCCCAAATGATAAATTTATAATCATAGATAAGGGAGAAGAACTCCAGGTATAAGGTATAGACTCAGTCTTCAATAAGATAATGAATGAAAACTTCCCAAAATTAAGGAAGGACACATCTACCTAGATACAAGAGGTACACAGAACACCAAATAGATAGGAGCAGAAAGTCAAATCTTCATGGCATATGATAGTTTAAACACTAAGTATATATCACCAACGAAGTATATTTTAAGTTGCAAAAGAAAAAACAGAAGACACATATAAAGGAAAATTCATCAGGATAACATGATTTTTCAGTAGAAAATTTCAAAGCAAGAAGAGCCTGGAGGGGCTGGTGAGATGGCTCAGCGGGTAAGAGCACCTGACTGCTCTTCTGAAGGTCCTGAGTTCAAATCCTGGCAACCACATGGTGGCTCACAACCATCTGTAACGAGATCTGACTCCCTCTTCTGGAGTGTCTGAAGACAGCTACAGTGTACTTACATATAATAAAGCTTTTTTTTTTTTTTTTTAAAAAAAAAAAAAAAAAAAGAAGAGCCTGGAGCAGAGCATTCTAAGTTCTAAAAACTACAAGTGCCAACCTGCACTAACATATCCAGTGTGATATAAATAGCCTACAAATATTTTATAGCCAACAAAGCAAACATATAGACCATGGTATCAGATTCATCAAGGCCCCCAAAACATTGCTTCCTCCTTGGCCCACATCTAAAACTAAAGACGATCCTGTGGATCTTGTTTGTTCTTGAGACAGTGTTTTATATAAGCCAGGCTAGCCCCAAACTCTTATCTAGCTGAGGTTGACCCTGAACTTCTTTCTGATACTCCTGCCTAGTTTACATTCCTGGGATGGAACCGAGGACTCCCTGGCAGCTGCAGCAACTCTTTGCTCACTGAGCTCTGTCCTCAGCACCTCCTTTTTTGTTTCCTTTTTTTTTCCCCCTAAATCTTACTTTCCACATTCACTATGATTCTGTGTGGCACACATAGAGCTTCTTGCTATCTGTGAGATTATTCAACCGCATGCAGAGTCTGAGATCCAAGAACACATCTGGGTGAAGAAGAAGTCTTTTCCTAGACCAGAAGATTCAAAAAAAAAAAAAAAAAAGCCTCAAATGAAAATGAAAGTAAAGGACCCCAAGGGGATGTTCATTTGGGGCCAAGAAGTGTAGGTGCCAGGTAAACTCAGGGTGGCTTTTTTCTCTTGATCTGGAAGTGTGAGTAGCTCTGGAGCAGATTTTTTCCAGGGCTGATCTTTGGGAATGGACAAAAATTCTAGCGCATCTGTGGAGAGAGGGGTGGACTGGGTGCTGGAGGAGACACTGCACACTGAGGAAGGCAGTAGGGTGATGCTGGAGATAGAAAAGGCCAGTGGGAAAACATGATCTTGTTGGTCGCTTCCTGAGTGCCTCGTTCAAACTCTCGTACTTCATCCATTGTCATGTACTTGTCTGTGCATGGCTCTCTGTCATCCACAGTGGAGGAGTGCCGACTGCAAATTTTTATGTTGGTTTGCTCATGCATGTTTTTCTCATATTCCTGAACATCATCCATTATCATATCGCACCACTCATCAACCCACACAAAGACCTGTCTGTGTCCAATCAGCAAGATGTCTTGTGCACAAATTGTTCCACTCGGGTCTGAAGTCCCCACACCTCGAGCTTGACGGTTACCAGCTTGTAGCACACGATGGGCTGATGGTTGTCTCTCCAGTCTTCTCTTAGCTGTCCTTGGCCTGTCTTCTCAGACTAAGTGTTTAGGATCCTCAGATTCTTTGTAGTAGCATTCTGGAAATTTCATCACAGGTGATAAGAATCATACTTCTCTCTCAAGGTCTTTGGTGACTGTCAAATACTACTGTGGTTGTCTTCGAACTTAGTTTCTATGTGGATGGACAATTTCGGCAGGAAGGAACAGGTGTATTCTGTAATGGTGTATGGGTAATAATTCCACACCTTCTCAGTCACATAAAACATTTTGGGAACTACAGCTCTGGCCCAAGTAGGCAGTTTGCTGTTGAGATATACTCGCTTCTCATTGCCATGGTGGGGGTCCTCAAAGGGCTCATTCTGCACGACCTCTACCCTTTCTCCCCACTCACTCCGATCATGGCCCTGTTTGCTGATGATATACAGCTGTCCGATTTTGCAGCCATCCACGGTGAGCAGCATGCAGATTCAGTACTCCTTCAGCAGCAGTTCCTGCCAGCTGCAGACCTCGGGAAAGAAGGGGCATTGAAACATGTGAGCAAGCCTGGAGCCCAGCGGAGGGCAAAGATGCTGGCAACTGGCGAGCAAAGCAGCCCAGGTGGTGTGCTCAGCTCCTAACTGCCACCCGCCTGGGAGCTTGTCAAGCTTCTGGTCCCAGTGTCTGTGACTCTCCTGCCTACTTCCTAGCAGAGATCATTCCTCTCGGTATGCTAACAAAAGCATTTTATTCCCATGTTCTGAACCAGGTTTTGCTAAACACTCTCTGACAATGGCTGGGTGGGAGGTAATCCGGATTTTGTGGACACTGTTTTAACTGCGAAATTCTACAGATGTGGTTGTTCCAGTAAACCTACACCAGGTTCACAGATCATCCTTTGTAAACATTTGTTGAAACTGAGTGACACTGCCATCCTCTCTGCCAACCTGTCTTAGTTTCTGTTTTATTTCTGAGAATAGACACCATGACCAAGTCAATTCTTTTCAAAGAAAGCATTTAACTTGGGGCCTATTTATAATGCACAGTAACTCTAGCAGAGGACATACACAGGCATTCTTAAAAGCACAACAGAAAGTCTTTATTTTCCAGCCAGTGGCCACAGAAGTTTCCCAAATTATGCAATCCCAAGCTTCACTGTCCTTGTCTTTTAACTAAGGACAAAACTTTTATCCTGGTTTCCATTTTTCAGTACGCATAAAAGTAGAAGCCAACATTCAAGATTAGTACATTTGGGGGATTTTCAAAGCTACATCCTGGAACCTTTGACTGATAATTTGCTTGTATTTTGACAGGCATTGCTGCCTTTACTCTGGCTTCTAAGGCCTGAATGGTGAGGCTATTATTATGTCAGTGTTGTGGTAAGGTCTGGAGGGTTTTCCGGGGGGGGTGGTGTCTATTATACTTACATTTTCAGAGGATTAGTCTATTATCATCATTAAGAAAGCAGACAGTTATGGTGGAATTGTGGTAAAACAGTCCTGGGAGCTTTATATCCTAATCCACAGGCAGGAAAACAAAGAGATAAGAGATAGAGAAAGGTGATTACGGAGATAAAACTGAGAGAGAGAGAGAGAGAGAGAGAGAGAGAGAGAGAGAGAGAGAGAGAGAGAGAAGGCCACACCGTCTAATTGTACTACTCTCTGGCCCTGATAGGCTTGTAGCCATATCATAATGCAAAATTCATTTAGTACAACTTCCAGTGTTTACACAGTCTTTTACAGTCATAACACTGTTTAAAATACAAATTCTAGACTTTACTGAGACCTAGAACAATCCCTTATAATTTCCTACAAAACCAAAGAGCAAAATTCATTCCTTTCTTTTTAATAGCTGAATAGTATTCCATTGAATAGGTGTGCCACAGTTTCTTTATCTATTGCTCACTTGGCAGAGATCGAGGTTATGTCCAGTTTCTGTCTATTGTGAATTCAACTGCTATGAGCATAGTTGAGAACATGTCTTTTGGGGATGGTGAAACATCTTTTGGGCATGTGCCAAGGAGTGGTATAGCTGAGTCAAACCATCAAATTGATTTCCTAAGTGGTTGTCCAAGTTCCTCTTCCATCAATTGAGGATCTATTCCCATCCCCAACCACAACATATGTATCAGATGTGCAACTTGGTCTTCATGTGGGTCCTGAACAATTGGAGCAGGTATATTATGATCACAGTTTCACAAAATTGCCTGTAAATGGAGTATGTTCTTCTACCTGGGCTTCCTTGCCATGCCTCAATGGGAATAGATGCACCTAGCCTCACAGAGAATTGATGTGCCAGGGTCGGGGCATAGCCAAGGGCCCCTACCCACTCAGAGAAGAAGGAGAAGGGGAAAGGAGTAAGTATTTTGGAAGGGGGAGATCAGAGATGGGACATGAGAGGTAAATAAAGTGAGTAAGTTAAAAACAATTAAAAAACAGATAACATACTTGTCATATAATGTCAGAATATTCAATATCATTCCAAAAGGTGAGAGAAAGTGATCATAGTGAAGAACTACTGAGCCAAGGATGGAAAACAGCAGGGAAAACTCCAAATTCTGCATACGCATGTCTGATGTCAAAGTATTCTTTAGATTTCTGACTCTTTTCACCTTTTAGGCTGTAACACACTTCTATTTTGGGGTCTGGTTCCACTCACTCCCTGTTAACAACTTTCTAGTAGATAGGCTATGTTTCTGGCATCTCTAATATCTTGGGGCTTTGAGTTCACAGCTTCCAAAAATTGCCTTTCTTGGTCACCATGCAGAGGTGGGATGGGGGGAGGGAGGGAGGGACTACCCTTAAAAACAAAAGCTTGACTCAGCAGTCTTCCTCAACTATTGAGGAAGATTCCATAACCCTTTCCTGTATCTTTCTTAGTTCTAAATTCAGAACAAAATAACTAAAGCTGTCATATTATGCTTTCGGAGCTGGAACCTGGATCCTTCCTTGACTTCCATTTGTATATGTTTTCCATTGTTGATAGTTTCTTTTGAACCTTAAGATTTCTTTTAATTCTTTTTACAGGATGTTGATTAGCTGGATGGGGCCTTGCTCTAAGGGTACCACTTTCTTTATTCCATTTTGAATAAGGCCATTCTTTAAATTTTAACCATCGCTTCTCGGCCTTTTGGCTAAGATCAGGTGTAAACTTTTTACCTTCTTGAGTGAAGGATTTGGCTCAGCATTATATTTCCTAGTGCTCTTTTCTCCTCAAATTGTTATACATGTAGCCCTGCGTGCTTGTTTTCATTGTAGATCTGCATATGACTAATTGTTAATACCCATGTGACACAGACTGTTATGAAATCTCAATCCAATACCTTTAAACCAAACCTTTTCAGTTTAGCCTCAGGCAGATTTTCAGGAATGAAATCAGTCATAGTTTTTTGCCAAAATATCACAAGCATGATCTCTTTGTCACTTGGTAATGTTCTCTAAAACTTCTTGAGCTGGGTCTACATTGCTCTCAGCTCCTACTTAGAATGATCCAGTAAAATTCCCTTAAGGAATTCAACTGCTTTTCTAGTCCAAAGACCCAAGGTCATTCATATTTCCTCCAAACAGCAGCATGCTCAGAATGTCACCACAATATACCCACTCTCTAAAGACCAACTTCTGTCTTAGATATTGCTTTATTTCTGTGAAGATTCCGAATGGCTAATACTACTCATATAGAGGGAGAGGGAGGGG
>NC_034594.1:80598884-80607267 GCF_900095145.1 Mus pahari | reverse complement strand
GAGGGGGACAGGGAGAGGGAGAGGGAGAGGGAGAGGGAGAGGGAGAGGGAAAGGGAGAGGGAGAGCAAGCAACTGCTGTGGACATTTGAAAGCTTAGAGTCCACTCCTAGTCATATATGTCCTCCAATAAGGCCATATCTCCTCCAATAAGGCACTGCCTTTTAATCTTTATAAAACAATTCATCAACTGGGGACTAAACATTAAAATATACTAACCCATGGAAGGCATTCTCATTAAAATCACCATACCACCCTTACTCCCTCTTAGATGTATTAAGAATTTTAAATGTTTGAGAGAATTGCTTTAGAGATATTTATACAGCTAAGAGATGCATTTCTATGAAATAATTGATTTAGTTTGGTTTCTAAAATTATTCTATTTCTGTTATATAAATGTCCATCTGGTAAAACCAGAGACACTTTTGTACATAGTAATAGCTGTCAATGGTTAGTGGTTATTTAAAGTAATTCTTAAGCCAACTGTACATTTCCATGTATTTAAGAAGAGATATAAAGACTGTCCTTTGCCTGAGGACAGAGACAGATTCATTCCTAGATTTGAGATAGCAGACAAGTCTGGTAAACTCTAAAGCCTGTGTGAATGACCCTTTGACCTAGTCCCCTCTACTATTGTTCTATTGCTAGAACGCACAGGCAAACCTGCTTCATTGGTGTTGACTTGTAGTCTAAAATGGAAGAAAAAAGCAAAGAAGCCATGACCTTCAGAGTTCTAAGCCACTCAGAGGTGGGATCCTCACCAGGGAGCCCTTATTTCTATGACCTTGTGTTGAAAGTTGACTAGGGATGAGTTTTGACTTTGCTGAGAAAGCTCCAACTGGGCTTAGAAGCATCCTTCTGTTGGAGTTGGTACATGTCTTCACCATTAGCTTAGAGAGTGAGTGACCTGGGTGCTTAGTGTAATGTGCCCTTAGGTGGCTTCATCTTAGCTTCTGATTATCTTGTACATATTTTAAAGGTCAATGAACTGAAAACACTAATATACTTGGGTTTAGTCCTACAAGAGCAAACTAAAGGATTATCTTAGGAAAAAAAGAAAGAGAAGACTTAAAAAATACAGATTTGTTCTACATTTTTAGAAAATGAGCATACTATGAGACAATGATAATGATTTGTGTGTGTTTGCATGTGTGTGTGTGTGTGTGTGTGTGTGTGTTTGCATGTGTGTGTGTATAATTACTTGTTCTTTGGTATACATCCACTTTCCTTGAAAAGATGGACTTGTCTCTCAATGATCCATTGTTCTGAGCTTTTAATTCATCAAAATATTAGACTTATTAACCTCCAAACTATCTTTGAGTTTAGAAACTCTTCATGAACCAATGAATTATTAATTGTTAGGATGACATACAATTATAAATTTTAGCCTCATTTGAAATAAAGTTCCAGCATTGACCATCTTTGTTCTGTCAGCCTGCACACTGTGCCTAGCAGAAAGAAGCCAGCAGGGAGTGAGGTGCCTGTCCCCTGTCCTTGGAATGTGTCCTAATGCCAGTATTATTTTCAATTTTCTTAAAATAAAATAGCATCTTTTGTATCATGTAGAAAAAGAAAGGTGGATTCACTTTTTAATGGATAGCTGTAATAATAAAATAGCATCTATAAATCTACTTGCAGAAGTCCTGAAAGTGCAAGAAAATGAATTTGTGAGAATAATTAGGGTAAATTTTCAAGACATAAAAACTTTGGTCAAATATATAGACCTAAACAAATTGAAAAGTCGGAGCAGTGAATATTAAAGAGGCCTGGAAATTCAGGAGTGTGACCCTTCTAGTTGGTTGGCAAGGGATGTGAGCTGTCTCAACTTTTTTACTCCCTAGTGATGGGGAAGGTCCTACATAAATGGGTCATTGATTGTATCAGTATGAATATCTTAAAACACTCATTTTTATGTTTTAATATCTTTAAGCTACTACATTAAATGCAGAGAAAGAACCATCATATTAGTAACTTGATAATGTCATGGTTATTTGAGCATAGTTGACCCAGTATCTGGAATCCCTCCAATGTCTTCTATTAGGTTCTTTTATTTCTTTATTTAAACACTTTATTTTGATTGTACCTTTTCATCTTGAGTACCTATCTAATTCTGTATGCAGTTTTGCTTAAAAATCTTTCAACTACCAGCAACATATATTTCCAAAGGAAACTGAGAAAGGGAAAGATGCTTTTTAAATTGCCTGAATATTTTGCAGAATTTGACTTCAGAATTCGTTGGTTTAAGATGCTTGCTTTTATTTCCTGTCATTCACTAGAAATTGGTACGAGAAAACTGAAACCATGAAGGGCTCATCAGGTCCCACTGCAGTAACTTTCCTCACTTCTGCTTAGGAAACCAAGTTTCCAGATTATTAAGAAATGGTCAAGAGTTTTTTAAAAAAAGAATATTATGAGTTCTTTGACAATTTTGTGCCTGTTAACAACATATCTTAATCATATCTACCTCCAAATCCCTGTTCTCCTCTCCCTATTTACTCCCCAAATCCCTCTTCACCTTCTAAGTTCTTTTATTCTTTTTTTTATAAACCTCAGTCCAGTGAGTGTTCTCTGGTGGCATGTGATGGAACTCACTGGCTTCAGCTTGTGCAGATAACAATAGCTGCAGTGAACCACTCATGTTCAGAAAACAACTTTTCCTGGCATTCCTGTCTATATTCTGACTTTTACCTTCTTTCTTCCCACCCTTCTATGATGCTTCCTTAGCCTTGATGATGAGGAGTTGATATAGATGTCCCATGTAGGGCTCAGCACATTAATTATCAACACTTTAATTATGTATGAGTCCTTGAATTAGTGCTGACTATTGCAGAGAGAAACTTCTTGGTCACAGTGGAGGGCAGTCTTGATATATGTGCATAAAGGGCAATTTGACATGTCCATTTAACAAGGCAATAGCAGTAGGCTGTGGCTTCCTACTATTTTCTCTATGTTCCCCCTTTTATTTTTCTGTGTTCTACAAAGTGTACTGTGTCCTCACAAACTGTGCTGGGTCTTGATGTCTAGTTCTTGTCGACTACTAATAGCAATAGCCTATGTTGTTTTGATGGGCCTCGGGGAAATCCAGATTAATAACTCATAAAGATATCTTATGCTTGGTTCTAAGATTTTTATTTAATAGCTCATGTCCTCTTGGGAAGTATTGCCTACCCACACAGGATACATGTTCAAATTTTATTTTGCTTTCTTTTTCTTAAATTTGTGACAAAATGCCTAAAATGATCTAAAAAGCATTTTTCAATATTCATATACTTTTTCCTCTAAAGGATAGCAGGTGACTCCATTTGTCTGTGTCTTTTAAATGTGTGACCTCCTACATTATTTCTCTGTGTTTGCACATGTAAGTTGATTAGTTGTTTTTTTTTTGTCAACTTGACACAAGCTATAAGGAACCCCAGGTCAAAAACTACCTCCATAACATTTGGAGCTGAGATGAAAGGATGGACCATGCAGAAACTGCCCCACCCAGGGGTCCATCCCATAATCAGCCACCAAACACAGACACTATTGCATATGCCAGCAAGATTTTGCTGTAAGGACCCTGATATAGCTGTCTCTTGTAAGGCTTCGCCAGTGCCTGACAAACACAGAAGTGTATGCTCACAGTCAGCTATTGGATGGAACACAGGGCTCCCAATAGATGAGCTAGAGAAAGTACCCAAGGAGTTGAAGGGGTCTGCAACCCTATAGGTAGAACAACAATATGAACTAACCAGTACCCCCAGAGCTTGTGTCTCTAATTGCATATGTAGCAGAAGATGGCCTAGTTAGTCATCATTGGGAAGAGAGGCCCCTTGTTCTTGCAAACTTTATATGCCCCAGTACAGGGGAACACCAGGGCCAAGAAGCGGGAGTGGGTGGGTAGGGGAGCAGGAGGGGAGGGTAAGGGGACTTTGGGGATAGCATTTGAAATTTAAATGAAGTAAATACCTAATAAAAAATTGAAAAAATAAAGATTGGCATGATGGCATGTTTGTAGTGATTTATTTATTTATTTATTTATTTTTTTAATTAATGGTTGGTGTGAGAAGACCCAGTAGAGTATGGACAGTGCCAATCTTGGTAAGGAAGCCTTGAGTTATATATATTAAAAAAAAAAAAACAAAAAACAGCCTGAATAAGCTATGAAGAATAAGCTAACAGTGTTTCTCCATTGTCTCTGCTTGAGTTCTTGCTCCATTTCTGTCTTGATTTCTTGTTTTGAATTTCCTCAATGATGGTCTATGATGTGAAAACTTAAGCCAAATAAAATCCTTCTCTCCCAAACTGGTTTTATCAGCATTTTACCACCCCTTCCCCAGGATCAAGGGCCTCCCCTCCCATTGCTGTCAGACAAGGTCATCCTCTGCTACATGTGTATCTGAAGCCATGGATTCCTCCAGCTACACTTCTTAGTTAGTGGTCTAGACTCTGCATTTTGTCTTAGTATTTTCTGCATAAAAAAATGATGTAATTGGGAAATAGATTATTCTCCCGGGCAGACAGTTTTCTGGAAGACCAAAGCAGTCAAACTGTTTAATCTGAGGATTTGTTTCCTTCATTCACACTCCTTTCTCCAAGACTCTTGGGTTATTCTCTATTGCTAAATTTCCTCTTAACTGCAAGAAACAACCGGTATATTTTTAGCCAATCACTTAAATATTGGTGATTACACTTTCACTGTTACTGTTCCTTATACACACATTTCATATGTGCTAACTCATCATTTTAAAGGTATGATGTGGTTCCATGTTTATGTTGAAGAAACTCACAGGAGATAAGTCACTTGCTGCAAGCTGAGAACTAGTGGCTAGAAGCAACTTGGATTTGAGATTTCCTTGTTCTGATTACAGAACCCATCCTCCTCAGGACATCCTATTTTTCAGGGTATTCTCTACTTTAATATTGACTCATGGATTTATTTTTCCTAATGATGATCTTCTTATATCTGTCATTAACATAAGACATTGTGTACCAGGCACAATTTAAAAGAGACCATATTCATTTGTGGTGCTTTTGTTTTTCTTTTTATATAAGTAACTAAATGATATCTGCACGGAAGGAAAGACATGGTGTACCTTGGCTTTTGAAGCTGAAGGCTATCCTCCATTCTCCAACTCAGTGATTTTTAGTCCTGGCTCCAGATCAACCTCCATATGGGACTAGGGGAAATAAACCAAGAACCTGACTTGTTCCAGCCTTAGTATTTCATAACATCCAGGAATGATGTCACAGGCACCTGCTCTTTTATGAAACTCTATATATCATCTTGCCACACAGAAAAGGTATATGCCTTTTCAGCCTCATAATATTCTACCATGTAAGACCTTTTAAGATGCTCTTCAAATTGCTCTCTACCTCTGCCACAATCAAAACTTTTTACAGATGCCACTTCTTCAGCATCATTTGAAAACATCACTTCCTGCTTATTGTTTCTTTAACATTAGTGCACTTTATATACTTTTTATTTTTTTTCCAATTTTTATTAGGTATTTGCTTCATTTACATTTTAAATGCTATCCCCAAAGTCCCCTATACCCTCCCCCCCAGCTCCCCTACCCACCCACTCCCCTTTCTTGGCCCTGGTGTTCCCCTGTACTGAGGCATATAAAGTTGGGCACTTTATATTTTTATCATTTTGCCAGACTCTCAGATAACTTCTTTTTCTCATTAATTTATTTATTAACTTTACATTCTGATATCAGACCCCTCCTCCCAGCCCCCACCCTCACATAGCTATTTCCCCTTTTCCTTCTCTGAAAAGGGGGGGGGGGCACTTACAATCACCCCACCTTGACACAAAATTTAATGAGTATCATTCAACTAAAAGATTTCCTTGTAATCTGTTACCTACATGATAAGCTCCAAACCTTGTGGCCTGGTATTGAGCCTTCAGCAATGTACTACTATGTACTACTGAATTGCACAGTATCTCAGCTCCAGTCCTCTTTAAACTCAACAATATACATACTGACTTTCTTACATGGTGAGAAAAAGGAGAATGTATTTAGAATGTAACCACACATTGTCACTGTTTTCTGTATATTCAGTGGGAAATGACAGTGTGTGACCATCATCCCTATCTATTCCAATTTCTGGAAACATTTTGAACACATGGCTTGATAAGTAAAAGAATATCATTTAGAGACAGAAGGCCATGTGATTTCTTTCCCAGGTTTACTGTAACCTGAGAACAATCACATGTCTTTGAGTTGTAATTGGTATACATATTTGCTGGGAAATGATTAATCGAAGCTAATACACATACTTTGTAAACTTTACTGTGTGTGTATGTGTGTTATGTGAAGGACACTCCAGTTAACATACACTCCATTCCAGAATTCCTCTAGCCCCATAGCCATTGGAAACCAACACCCTCCCCCTGATGTGCGGAGTTCACAGTTCCTTATCTAAATGTTATTATACAATATTTGTTCTTCTGTGTTTGACTGGTTTTATTGGGCACAATGTCCTCAGAGTTAATCTATATTGCCTCTAGTGGCAGGATTTTCTCTTCTTGTCATAGAATAATCCTCTTGTGCACATATATCACTCTCTTAATCCATTGATGTGACTCAGTAATCCTTTCTCCAAGTATCTATAAGGAAGAACTGAAGTTTCTAATAGACATATGCATACTTGCAGATTCATCACAGGTTTGGGACTGACTCCAGAATAATGCTATCCTTGACATGTAGTGATGAATGTGAGTTCTACAGAAACAGGGCTAGGAGAATAATTACCCCTATTCTAGCAGAGGAGGGAGAACTAATTTGAGTTTGAAAAAAAAAATCCAATAATTTTTCCATGCCCTCACCAAAACCACCACCACCACCAACAAAAACCCTTTGTGTTTAAATGATACCTGCCTCCCTCTTCACAATGTTTTCTGAGGTTAGGACTTGTGTTGATTATTTTCCATGGATGTTTTTATACCAGTAAATAGTGCCCTGCTTATTGTATACAGTACAAAATATTTTGGCAGTCTATTTAATGTATTTTTACCTAAAATACTTCTAGAGAAGCAGTTGTCAACCTACCTTCTTCTTAGTCATATTGATGCATACAAGGAAAATCTAAGAGAGTCTCTGACTTTTAGGCTGAACGTCTTGCATAAAAGCTCCAGCTGTTACTCCTTTGCTCTGCTCACTGATGTGGAAGTAAGATGATTAATGGAAAGAAGATGTTCATTGATTGTCTTGGACAGAAGAATAAATGCATGTTTTGCATCACTTACAAACAAGGACCACATCTGTGGCCTCTTGTAACATGGTCTAAATATTTGACTATTGATTCACTAGCCCTCCTCTATAATGACTTTACCTGCCTTGATTCAGAGGGAAAAAATACATACATTCCACACGCACTCAATGATTAGGCCATTTACAAGCAGGGGAAGAAGAATCTGCTGGTGCTGACTGAAGCAACTGGCTTGTCCCTGATGCCACTGCTCAGATTATTTCTCTTTGTTTTTTCTTGCCAAACCTAGGAAGTTATTGATGGACATAAAATAATGCAGCGCCTTTCAAAATCCAACCACTAGAAAAACCTCATGACCTCTTGCTACAGAGAATTGCATATACTCAGCTAATGAAATACTACCTATTATTACATTGAAATTTGCTGCCTACTGGTTCCCTGAGCATCTCTCTGCTCTTTTGTTGTAGCAGAGGTGAAAGGGGCGAAGCTCATTTGTTCTCCCTGTGTTCTTTATTCTTTGAATTGCTTACTAGGCCTTTTCTAATTTTCATGCTTAAAATCTTGTGTTATTTCAAATCTGAATGGAGAAAATTGTTATTGTTGCTTTAAAAGGAGAAATATGATAATAAAAACTCTTTTCCACATTCATTTCTGGCTCAAAATTAACCACGAAACAATAGCATGCTAATTCATATTTATTTCTGGGAGCACTGAACCATCATTGTAGCTGAACAGCATCCCTTTTAGTTTTCACTTCTGTCTTGGATAAAATCTTTTCTGTCTTCTGGAAGTATGTCAAGTATCATTAAGGGTATTTCAGTGATGTTTTATTGCTCATTCTCATGCTTCTATTTCTCTAGTAAAATTCCACCTGCCTATAAAATGACTATGATACACTCCATGGTACCCACTGTGATTTGGAAGAGAGTGACTCAAAAAGAGTTGTGATGTGTGTAATGGTGAAATGTTAACTACAGCATCTTGTGTCTCAAGCAAGGTGAAGCCAGTAGGATAAAGACTAGGAATTGTTTTGCCTTCCTAGGATAGAGTTGGGAATTATAAGCCACCTCTTCATTGGATACTATTACCTGCTATCTTTCTCTTCTCTTCTCTTCTCTTCTCTTCTCTTCTCTTCTCTTCTCTTCTCTTCTCTTCTCTTCTCTTCTCTTCTCTTCTCTTCTCTTCTCTT
>NC_034594.1:80586218-80598814 GCF_900095145.1 Mus pahari | reverse complement strand
TCCTCTTTCTCCTTTCTTTCTTTCTTTCTTTCTTTCTTTCTTTCTTTCTTTCTTTCTTTCTTTCTTTCTTTCTTTCTTTCTTTCTTCTCTCTTTTCTAGATTTTATTCCTCTCCCACTCCATCCTCCAGTTGTTCCACATCCCATACCTCCCCCCTCCCCCTGTCTTTTTGGCTATGTCTTTTGCCTTACAGAAGGCTTCCAGTTTCATAATGTCACATTTCTCAATTCTTGGTCTTAGAGTGTGAACTATTGGAGTTCTTTTTTTTTTTTTCTTATTTGATATTTTCTTTATTTACATTTCAAATGCTATTCCAAAAGTTCCCCATACCCTAGCCCCGACTATTGGAGTTCTATTTAGGAAATTTCCCCCTGTGCCAATGAGTTCAAGGCTCTTCTGCATTTTGTCTTCTATTAGATTCAGTGTATCAGGTTTTATGTTGAGGTTCTTGATCCACTTAGACTTGAGCTTTGTGTAAGGTGACAAATATGGGTATATTTTCATTTTTCTATTTACAGATATCCAATTAGACCATATGATCTTGGAGAGACCAAGGGCCTCTCCTCCCATTGATGTACGACTAGGCCATCCTCTGCTACATATGTAGCTAGAGACACACCTATGGGGGAGAGGATGGTCCTGGTTATTAATTCATGTTGTTATTCCTCTTATAGGGTTGCAGACCCCTTTAGCTCCTTGGGTACTTTCTCTAGCTCCTTCATTAGGGGCCCTGTGTTCCATCCAATAGATGACTGTGGGCATCCACTTCTGTATTTGCCAGGCACTGGCATAGCCTCACAAAAGATACCTATATCAGGGTCCTGTCAGCAAAATCTTTCTGGCATATGTAATAGTGTCTAGGTTTGGTGGTTGTATATGGCATGGATCCCCGGGCGGGGCAGTCTCTAGATTGTCCTTCCTTCTGTCTCAGCTCTGATCTTTGTCTCTGTAACTCCTTCCATGGGTATTTTGTCCCCTATTCTAAGAAGGAGCGAAGTATCCAAACTTAGGTCTTTCTTCTTCTTGAGTTTCATGTGTTTTGCAAATTGTATCTTGGATATTCTAAGATTCTGGGCTAATATCGACTTATCACCGAGTGCATATCATGTGTGTTCTTTTGTGATTGGGTTAACTCACTCAGGGTGATATCCTCCAGATCCATCCATTTGCCTAAGAATTTTATGAATTCATTGTTTTTAATTGCTGAGTAGTACTCCATTGTGTAAATGTAACACATTTTCTGTATCCATTCCTCTATTGAGGGGCATCTGAGTTCTTTCCAGCTTCTGGCTATTATAAATAAGGCTACTATGAACACAGTGGAGCAAGTGTCCTATGAGAATTTGGACCATCTTCTGGGTATATGCTCAGGAGTTTTATTGCTGGATCTTCTGTTAGTACTCTGTCCAATTTTCTGAGGAACCACCAAACTGGTTTCTGGAGTGGTTGTACCAGCTTGTAATCCCACCAGCAATACAAGAGTGTTCCTTTCTTTCCCAGATCCTCTCCAGCATCTGCTGTTTTTGATCTTAGCCATTCTGACTGTTGTGAGGTAGAATCTCAGGGTTGTTTTGATTTGCATTTCCCTGATGATTAAGGATGTTATACATTTTCTTAGATGCTTCTCAGACACTCAATATTCCTCAGGTAAGAATTCTTTTTATTTTTTTCAGTTTTTTATTATATATTTTCTTCATTTACATTTCAAATGCTATCCATAAAGTCCCCTATACCCTCCCCCTTCCCTGCTCCCCTACCCACCCACTACCACTTCTTGGCCTTGGCGTTCCCCTGTACCAGGGCATATAAAGTTTGCAAGACCAAGGGGCCTTCTCTTCCCAATGATGGCCGACTAGGCCATCTTCTGCTACATATACAGCTAGAGACATGAGCTCTGGGGGGTACTAGTTAGTTCATATTGTAGTTCCTCCTATAGGGTTGCAGACCCCTCTAGCTCCTCCTTTGGGGGCCCTTTTTCTATCCAATAAATGAATGTGAGCATCCACTTCTGTATTTGCCAGGCACTGGCATAGCCTCACACTAGACAGCTATATTAGAGTCCCATTTTTTAAGAAGGTTATTTGGTTTTCTGGAATCTAACTTCTTAAATTCTTTGTATATATTGGATATTAGCCCTCTATAGGATTTAGGATTGGTAAAGATCATTTCCCAATCTGTTGGTTACCTTTTTGTCTTATTTAGAGTTTCCTTGGCTTTACAGAAGCTTTGGAATTTTATCAACCTATTCTGTTGTTAATGATTTTCTATAGTTCCTTTAAATCATATTTGAGCAAGCAACCAGTCCATACTATGCTGCTTCAGCCAAGTATTTTGATCTACATTAAAAGGCTGAATAATGATGTCTGGTTCTTTGCCAAAATAAGTCAGTGTCTGCTTCCTTCCAAGTGTAATCATAAAGGCTATTCCCTCTTAATATGGCAGAATATTATGTTTAGGATATATACTTGAATGTATCCACATAAGAGGAGCTTTTTGCCACAATAATCCTGTATGTTTATGGGTCTTGTTTATAATCAGCAAATGTATAGGCAAAGAATAATCTATATAAGTAACAAACTGTTTTTCAATAGCTCTTTCTACTTTTTGTAAAGCCAGCAATCCTTCAGAGGTTAAAGAGTGAGGAGAGGTAGGAGCAACACTCCCTATAAGTATATCAAATATGAGTTTCAGTTCTCCTGTAGTAAGCTTTAAATATGGGTGAAGCCAATTGATATCACTTAACAGTGTTTGAAAATCATTTAAAGTCTTAAATTGTCCCTACGGATAATTATCTTCTGGGGATGTACAGCTTGATTTGTAAGTCTGAAACCTAAGTAATTATAAGGATCCTGAGTTTGTACATTTTCTGGAGCTTTTTGAAGTCCTTTATCAGCTAATGCCTGTTGTCAGTCGGTATAACATAAAAGCACATTGCAGGGGTCTTTTCTGGCTAACAAGACATCATCTGTGTAATATATGATGTATATCATTGGCCATTGCTCTCTTATAGGCTGAATGGCTTGTGACACAAATTTTTGAAGTAAGATAGGACTACTAACATGCCCTGAAGAAGAATTGTCCATTGATATCTTTTCATAAGTTCTTTAAATTTAATAGAAGTGACACTGAAAGCAAATCTTTAACAATGCTGGAAGTGCAAAGGAATAGGAAAGAAACATTCTTTTAAATCCACTACTATTTTATAATATCTTTTAGGAATGGCTATTGGAGATGGAAGCCCAGGTTGTAAAGCTCCTGTAAGTATTATGGTTTCATTGATCTTTCTTAGATCTTGTAGCAGTCTCCATTTACCAGAAAATTTTCTTGCTAACAGGTATTGAAGTATTCCATGATGACTGAGAATCTACATTTTCATGGCTGATGTCAAAGTGGTCTTCAGATCTCTACTCCTTTTTCATCTTTCTTGACTGCAACAAACTGCTTTCTCCTGGGTTAGTACCATTCCCTGTTAGCAGATTTCCTCAGCATGTATCCCATGGCTCTGGCATCTTTAACATCTTTGAGTCTCCAAGGCAATTTCAATGTTATAGCTTCTTGTTTCAGTGTCTGGGGTTCCACTTATCTTTTGGGCTCCTCATAAGGGCTGGCATCACTTCTCCAGCTCTGCCCTCTGTAGCACTCTAAGCTCAGGTTGATCCACTCCACTATAGCTCTGTTCTTGGTGATCATCCCATGGTACTGACATCTCCAATACACTGGGGTGTTCAACTCCAACTAGGCTTCACCAATAGCCTCTCATAGNCTCTCTTCATGGTGCCAAGCCTCAAATCCTTTGTATGATCCATTCAGTCCTGGGCCATCAACTACAACTGAGGCTGCACCTTCACCAATGGCCTTCCATGGCCTCTCACAGTGCCAAGCCTCAGCTGCTCTTCATAACCTATTCTTGCTTTCAAAACCAGCACCATCTGAGTGACTCTTACATATTACCAAGTTCAGCCACAGCTTGAGGTACAACCTTGGCTATCTCTGGAACGCAGCTTCTTTGTACTCCCAGAAAACAATTCCCAAAAGATTTTACCTCAGTGATGCTGGTGTCTTCTTAATTCATTGCTAGTTTCTTAGCTCCAGCTAACCAGCATCAATTGTCCCAGTAGTTCCTTCCATTCTTAACTCTAGAGCCAGAGCCACCTGACTGAAGTTGCTGAGTTCTGCTGCTTGCAGGAACTAGAATATGACCCGCTTGTACTATTACATTGTCACTGGCTTTCTGTTTCCCAAATCCTTCACTGCCTAAGCTTAGCTATCCTGGATCTTGCTCTGTAGATTGACCTTGAATGCAGAGATCAGCATGCCTGTCTCTTGAGATTAAAGGTGTGTGCCACCATGGATAGATCTAAATTTAGCTGGGTAGAATCTTGCCCCAAAGTCCCACTCCCTTAATCTGTTATCTCCTAGAACACAGGATTTTGCTCCATTTCACTTCCTGGTACCTCTTTAATACTAAAACAATATATTTTATATTTTTCCTTTCTAAGTTTACTATGCTTGTTCAAACTCTTCATAAGTCTTAACCAGAGAACAAAGTCTCTGCTGGGCTTTTTTTGAAACTTCCTTTGTCAATGCAATTAATCTGAGTCTCTTCACCTTAGCCTCAGGCAGACTTCAGAGAAGGGCAAAAAAAAGCCACATTCTTCACCAAAATACCACAAAAACAGTCTTTATGCCACATTCTGAAATTCTTCTCCTTTGAAATCTCTTGGGCCAGGTCAACACAGTTCAAATTACTCCCAGCAACAAAGTCTTCCATATTCCTACTAGGATAACCCATTAAGCCACATTTAAAACATTCCACTGCGTTCCAAATCCAAAGTCCCCAAATCCACATTCTTTCAAATAAAAGCATGGTCAGCCCTATCACAGCAATACCCCAGTCCCTGGTACCAACTTCTTTCTTAGGGTTTTACTGCTGTGAGCAGTCACCATGACCAAGGCAAGTCTTATAAAAAAAACAATATTGACTTGGGCCTGGCTTATAGGTTCAGAGTTTCAGTCCATTATCATCAAGGTGGGAGCATGGCAGTATCCAGGCAGGCATGGTACAGGAAGAGCTGAAAGTTTAAGTCTTCATCCAAAGGCTGCTATTGGAAAACTGACTTCCAGGTAACTAGGGTGAGGATCTTAAGCCCACACCTACAGTGACACACCTACTCCAACCAGGTCACACCTATTCCAACAAGGCTATACCTCTAAATGGTGCCATTCCCTGGCCCAAGAATATACAAACCATCACATCATCTCTTCTGGTTAGAAGTTTAGCCCAAAGCTTTGTTTTGGGTTATTGGTATAACCAATCCCTCGAAGGTAAGTGAGAGTATCATATAAAGGTCAGGTTGAAAGCCAGTCTTGTCCTCTAATAAATTGTTACATCAGCCCCAGTATCTATTAACCCTTAAAACCCTTTTTCTTCAGTTATTAACTTAAGGTTAAATCTCTTACTAATAATAGATTGAACCCAGTACACATCAGAGGAACCAAAGCTGCTCTATCATTTCTCACTCTTAATGAATCTGGAAGTTAGTATATACAAGGGAACTAAAATAAATTGAGTGATTCTTTTGTCAGCAGCTACAATTATAATGCCATGGGGGGAAGCAGCCATAATTTTGATTTCTCCCTCATAATCATTATCTATAACACCTGGATAAATCTGCAATCCTTTTATAATAATGCTGCTTTGGCCTAATAGTAATCCCCAGGTTTCTGGAGGCAAGAGTCAAAAAAAAAAAAAAAAAAAAACCCTGTAGGCAGGGTTTGAATTCCCATTTCTTGGGTGAGTACTGTGTGGGTAGTGGAACTAAGGTCCAATCCTGCATTTCCTGGGGTTGTTCTGGTAAGTTCAGAGATGAATTTCCCTGGTTTGGCAGCAGCTTCATGGCCCCATAAGCTGTTTGCTGTGGATGTCTGGGTGCCTGAGGGTGGCCTCTATGCTCATTTTCCAACATGAGATGGCCCTTAATATCTGTTTTAGATCTACATTCTCTGGCCCAATGATTATTCTTCTTACACTGAGGACAAATTCCTGGGCCAAGACATGATTGTCCTCTTGTGACTTTGTTCAAGGGACAATCATTTTGAAAATGACCCAAAACTCCACATTTAAAACATCCTGTTTCCGTGAAAGTATTACTTGCACAGTGATTCTTTACAAGGCATCAGCCGTAGCCAGACACTGAAAGGGAGGCTGGAAATGAAAAAGGAGAGGCAGATAAGAGAAAGATGAAGTCAAGACAAAGTTTTCTGATCATGGATCAAAGTTTAATTTTAAGCTCTGCCTTTATATAGGGAAAACCCACAGACCCATTCTTTGCTTATTTTAATAGATTTTTGCAAATTGAAACAACCTCACATCCCTGAGATGAAACCTATTTGATTGTGGTGAATGATGGTTTTGATGTGTTCTTGGATTCTGTTTGCAAGTATTTATTGAGTGTTTTTGCATTGATATTCATGAGCAAGTTTGGTCTGAAGTTCTCTTTTTTTGGTCAGGTCCTTGTGTGGTTTAGGTATCAGAGTAATTGTGGCTTCATGGAATGAATTAGGTAGTGTTTTCTTCTGTTTCTATATTATGGAATAGAAATGAGGAATATTTGTATGAAATCAATCTGGCCCTAGGCTTTATTTATTTATTTATTTATTTATTTATTTATTTATTTATTCTTTGGTTGGGAGGTTTTTAATGACTTCTATTTCCTTGTGTGCTATGGGTCTGTTTAGATAGTTTACCTACTCTTGATTTAATTTTGGTATGTGATATCTGTCTAGAGAAGGATCCATTTCATCTAGATTTTTCTACCAGGGCTCGTAGTGCTATGAATTTTCCTCTTAACACTGCTTATTTTCTGTCCCAAAAATTTGGGTATGATGTGTCAACATTTTCATTAAATTCTCAAATCTTTAATTCTTTCTTTATTTCTTCCATGACCAAGTTGTCATTGAGTAGAAAGTTTTTCACTTTCCACATGTATGTGGGCTTTCTGTTTTTTTTGCTGTTATTGAAGACCAGCCCTAGGCTATGGCGATAGATATGATTCATGGAACTATTTCAATCTTCCTGTATTGGTTGAAGGTTGTTTTATGAATATGGTCAGTTTTGGAGATGGTACCATGAGGTGCTGAGAAGAAGGTGTATTCTTTTCTTTTAGGGTGAAATGTTCTGTAGAAATCTGTTAAATCCATTTGTTTCATAACCTCTATTTGTTTCACTCTGCCTTTGTTAAGTTTCAGTTTCAATGACCTGTCCATTAGTGAGAGTGGGGTGTTGAAGTCTCCCACTATTATTGTGTGAGGAGCAATGTGTGTTTTGAGGTTTAGTAAAGTTTATTTATGAATTTGGGTACCCTTGTATTTGGGGCATAGATGTTTCAGAATTGAGACTTTCTCTTGGTAGATTTTCCCCTTCATGAATATGAAGTGTCCTTCCTCATCATAATTGATAAATTTTGATTGAAAAAATCTATTTTCTTGGACCTTAGGTTGGCAACTCCAGTTTGTTTCCTGGAACCATTTGTTTGGAAGACCTTTTTCCTTCCTTTTACTCTGAGACAGTGACTGTCTTTGTTATTTAGGTGTGTTTCTTTTATGCAGCAAAATGCTGGTTCTTGTTTGCTTATTCAGTCTGTTAGTTATTTCTCTTTATGGGTCAGTTGAGTACATTAATATTGAGAGATAATAAAGAAAGATGACTGTTGGTTCCTGATATGTTTGTTTTTGTAGGTGGCTTTATGTGCTTGTGGTTCTCCCCTTTTGGCTTTGTTGTGAGATGCTGTGAGTTATGAGATATCTTGTCTGTTCTTTGATGTAGGTACCTTCCTTGTGTTGGAGTTTTCCTTCTAGGATCCTCTTTAGGGGATTGGGAGATAGATAATGTTTGAATTTGGTTTTGTCCTGGAATATTCTGTTTTCTCCGTCTATATTGATTGAGATTTCTGCTGGGTATAGTAGCCTGGGCTGGCATTTGTGCTCTGTTAGAGTCTTCATGACCTCTGACCAGACTTTTCTGGCTTTCATATTCTCTCTTGAGAAATCTGATGTAATTCTGATAGTTCTACCTTTGTATGTTTTTTGGCCCTTTCCCTTTGCAGGTTTTAATATTCTTTCTTTGTTCTCTGAGTTTAGTGTTTTAATTATTATGTGCCAAGGGAATTTTCTTTCCTAGTCCCATTTATTTGGTGTTCAATATACTTCTCATACCTTTATGGTCATCTCTTTCTTTAGGTTGAAAAAGTTTTCTTTTATGATTTTTGTTGAAGACAATTTCAGATCTTTTGAGCTTGGAATTTTCATTCTCCTCCATTCCAATTACTCTTAGATTTGGTCTTTTCACTGTGTCCTGAATTTCCTGAATGCTTTGGGTTAGGAGATTTTTATGTTTTGAATTTTCTTTGACAGTTGTGTCAATCTCTTCTATGGTATCTTATACACCTGAGATTCTCTCTTCTATCTCTTGTATTCTGTTGGTGATACTTACATATGTAATTCCTGACCTCTTTCCTAGGTTTTACATTTCCAGGTTTGCTTCTATTTGCATTTTCATTATTGTTTCTACTTTTACTTCTTGGTCTTGGACTGCTTTATTTAATTCCTTCACCTGTTTGTGTTATTCTGTATTTCTTTCATGAGTTAATTATAGCCTCCTTAAAAGACTCTATTATTTTCATGAAATAGGATTTTTAGGTCAGTTTCCTGATTTTCAGATGTGTTGGGGGTATTCAGGTCTTGCTGTGGTGGGAGCACCAGGCTCCGTTGATATCCATGTATATTGGCTTCTGTTGCTTAAGGTCTTGTGCTTTCCTCTCACCATCTGTTTGTCCCTGGTGTTTGCTGGTCTGTAGTCTGCCTCTTTGTCCCTGGGTTACTTCAGGTTTCCTGTTAGGCTTGTAGTCCTGGCTGTGACAGACCAACTGTAGGGCCTTCCACCTGGGGGTCTTCAGAGGGTCAAAGAAGGTGCTGATCTGTTGCTCTGACAGCAGTAGATCTCCTGGGATCCCTTCAGACTGTTAGGTCTTCAGGGGGGCATTCAGGCTGGTTATTATATAAGGCTGTTATGAACATAGTGAGTATAGCAGATTTTCCAGGCTGGTTCAGGATATGGTGTTTCCTGGGGGACAGACTAGCTAGCAGTCTGCCCCAGCAGAAAGGACCTGGCAGAAGTGTAGGGGTTTTTGGTGGGGTTTGGGGGTGGGGTTGGTTAGTGATGGGTCCACAGTCCACTGGATTCCCAGCAGCAGCTATGGGACTTCCAGGGGGTTCTTAACAACTGCTGTGACACTGATTCCATCAAGGTATTTATGCTCTTCTGACCCAAGGTTAATTGTGTGTGGTAAAATATAATTGAGATTCAAAAATGAAGGAAGTACTTCAATATATCAAAATACATGTGAAAATATAAACTTTGGAAATGTTATACTCTATCTGTTGAGTCAATCATAGAAAGAAATTCTCAGACAGACAAATATTGTGATTCTAATGATAAAAGATTTCTAAAGTCATCAAATTTAAATCATGGGAGAGTGGTATCCAAAAGCTAGTAAGGGAAGAAATGTGAATTACTATGCAATCTAGAAGTAATTCTAGAGATGTATTCTATGTTATTGTATCAATAGTGCATTATACTATTTGTTTAGCAGGTAAAGCTCATGTTTAGTTTTCTTCCCACAATAAAATTAAAGAAAGAAAAAATCCAAAATTTACACCATCATACAGGGTTATTATAATTAATAGATTATGATCTGTGTGTAAGTACCCCAAACAAAGAGATAGAAAGCCCAGCTGAGAGGCTAAGATAGGTCTAAGGGTTTAGTCATAGCCCAAGTTAAGATCAAATATAGCCTTGAGATCTTGTTTGGAGGTTCTAGCAGAGGAGCACAGCTACTCATATATAAACTTTGACTTAAGACTGGTTTTCCTCTTTTGCGGGGAGGTTGTCCACTCTGATGGAGTGTGCAGCTTTGGGAGGAATGCACATGAAGTGGTAAGGGAGGAAAGGGACATATGCCCAGCAACCAGATCAACTGAATCAACCCTGGGCATATACTCAAAAGATTCTCCAACATATAACAAGGACACATGTTCCACTATGTTCATAACAGCATTATATATAATAACCAGAAGCTGAAAAGAACCCAGATGTCCTTCAACAGAGGAATGGATAAAGAAAATGTGTTACATTTATACAATGGAGTAGTATTCAGCTATTAAAAACAATGAACTCATGAAATTCTTAGGCAAATGTATGGAACTAGAAAATATCATCCTGAGTGAGGTAACTTAGTCACAAAAGAATACACATGAACTCACTGATAAGTGAATATTAGCCCAAATGCTTGGAATAACCAAGATAAAATTCATAGACCACATGAAGCTCAAGAAGAAGGAAGACAAAAGTGTGGGTGCTTTGGTCCTTCTTAGAAGGGAGTACAAAATACGCATGGGAGCAAATACAGAAAAAAAATGTGGAGCAGATACTGAAGGAAAAGGAAATCAAAGACTGCCCCACCTGGGGCTCCATCCCAAATATGGACACCAAACCCAGACACTATTGTGGATGCCAAGAAGTACATGCTGACAGGAGTCTGATATAGCTGTCTCCTGAAAGGCTTTGCCAGATCTGGACAAAAACAGTGGCAGATGCTCACAGCCAACCACTGGACTTAGTATGGGGTCCACAATGGGGGTCCCCAATGGAGGAGTTAGGGAAAGGATTGAAGGAGCTGAAGGGGTTTGTAACCACATAGGAAGAACAATAATATCAACCAACCATCCCCTCTCCCCACAGCTCCCAGGGACTAAACCACAAACCAAAGAGTACACATGACTCCAGCTGCATATGTAGCAGAGAATGGCCTTGTTAAACATCAATGGGAGGAGAGGACCTTGGTCCTGTGAAGGCTCAATACCCCAGTGTAGGGCAATTCAAGGGCAGGGAGGTGGGGGTAGGTGGTTGGGTGGGTGAACACCCTCATAGAAGCAGGGAGGGTGAGGGGATAGGTTGTTTGGGGGGAGGCACCAGGAAAGGGGATAACATTTGAAATGTAAACAAGGAAAATATCCAATTCCAAAAATTAAAAAAATTATAACTAAATTTGTACTACTAAAGTTTGAGGAGATTTAAAATTTTAGTATTAAAAATGATACTGCCTATAAACTTCGGTAAGTCTTTGAAAAAAAAAATCACATTTAGCAGGTGGATATTTTCAAGGTAACTATGACTGTGTTAAAAGTACTCCTACCTGAAATTCCTAGGGATGTGTTTGTGAACTTGACCAAATCATAAGCATGACTTACATGGCACAGAAGGCAAAGTACTGTTCCACCTATGACCTTGATGTTTTCTCTTTGTTTGCAACTGTAAGACACTAATAAAGCAAGCTAGAAAGATAATGCACCAACTTATACAACATATTTTCAAAACACTATCTTCTTCTGTACCTTCTGTATGCTAAGGGAATAAGTAGTATATACTTGTAACTCTTGAATTGACAAGATATTGGAAGACAATAATCTGAGAGAATTGTTTTTGTCTTTCAAACAGATATCAAAAGTTTGAGGTCATATGGAGATGGCAGACCTAGAAAACTTGAAAATGCCAACAAAGATTTTATTAACAGGATTTAGATGACAAAGACTTAGTGAAGTTTCTTAATTGGACCAAATGACTAGGAGAGAAGATGGACTTGGGGATACAATTGTCCTTCTCATAGGCTTTCACATGTCTCCATGGTAGATAGATACCAGGACACTGGGAATATGTGTAGAGAGAAATTTGTTGGTTATTGGTAGCACTCAAAATTGGCAGAAGTCAGATGACATAGATGTCTGATAAGTTTTTGTGAAAATTATATTGCCAAGCAACTCCCCAACTAAGTTTATGAGGACTCTATTTCTTGGATATCCAACTTCTGCATACAAGAGATAGCTTTCAGAGGCTTGGAATGACTCCCATACACGGCATTCTTTTCATTCCAGATTGAATGCTGCCAAGGAGGAGATTCAAGAAATCTCCCAAAAGATGAGGCAAGAGCCAGGAGGCAAAATCTAGTGTAGTAATGTGGGTATTTGTGAGGAAATGTCTTGTCCTTTGCCTGGAATAGAGGTTGGATGTGGAAACTTCATAAAGCCCGCAAGAAAGATAGAAAAATTGTTGTGAGACTGTAACACCTTGTTACATTCTTCTTTAGGAGAAGATACAAGAGGAGAGTGTTCTAAAGGAGAAAGAACTATAATATTGTTTCTAGTTCTTAATCAATTAGACAAAACATAGGGAGCAAACTTTTCTATTTCTAGTCCCAAATTTACAAATTAAAAGATATGCCTATACATCATATGGAGGTAAATGCCCTGAGTTAATGTGACACCACAGAGTGTAGCACGACTAGACAGCAACTCTTCTTTGGGATTGGTAACTTCTCAAGGTATGAAATTTAACAGACATGTCTGAAATCTTCAACATGGACACAGACTACTAGAGACAGTGTGAAATATTACTACACACACACATACCCACATGCACACACACACAGATACACATTGATATGCACACAGAAACACACGTACCCACACAGATATCCTCCAAAC
>NC_034594.1:80581550-80585543 GCF_900095145.1 Mus pahari | reverse complement strand
AGAGAGAGAGAGAGAGAGAGAGAGAGAGAGAGAGTTGCAGAAGGGTTTTATTGGAGAAACAGGTATTACTGAAAGCAAGGATTTTTTTTCAAAGAGAAGCCACATCTTATTTTACTATACAAAGCAGAGCCAGTGAAAGATGATGTTTAAAAATCTGTCTACACTGCTCTACAAGGAAGATCAACTTCTGTAGAACTAAGTGCTCTCAGTAGAACTTGCTGTGCTGAGAGAAATGTTCTGTCCCTCTGCTGTGTTAGCCTTCACCCTCAGGTGGCTACTAGACAAAGGCATGGCTTGTGCTAGCACCTTCTTATTCCAGTCAACTTTCATTAGGTTACTCAGAATAGTCTCATATCACAAGCAGCTATTGGATAAGGCAGAATGTCATAGAGTTTTCGGATCCCTTATACATAGAATCCTAAATCCAGGTAAAATTGATGAGACTCATTATTCAAGTACCCAAGGAGTTGTAGGGGGCTGCAACCCTGTAGGTGCAACAACAATGTGAACTAACCAGTCCCCCCTAAGCTCGAGTCTCTAGCTGCATATGTAGCAGAAGAAGACCTAATCGGCCATCATTGGGAAGAGAGGCCCCTTGGTCATGCAAACTTTATATAACCCAGCACAGGGGAAGGCCAGGGCCAAGTAGGGGGAGTGGGTGGGTAGGGGAGCAGGGGCAGGGGCGGGGCATAGGGAACTTTCGGGATAGCATTTGAAATGTAAATAAAGAAAATAATAATAAATAAATTAAAAAAAAACAAAACTTACATGCTTAGTCAGTTTCGAGTTCAAAAAAAAAAAAAAAGAGAGAGAGAGAGAGACTCATTATTTAAACTAATTTCTTCATGGATGTGTTCACATCATACCAGGGAAATGTGAACCATATTCTTGCAAATACTTTTAAAGATTAAAAGAAATCCAGGAGTGGTGTCATATGCCTTTAACCACAGCACCTTGGGAGGCAGAGGCAGGCAGCTCTCTGTCAGTTAGAGGTTAACCTGCTCCTTCTACATACTGAGTTTCTGTACACCCTGGACGATGTACAGAGATCCTTGTTTTTAAAAATACTCAAAATAAGTAAATTTAAAAAATAAAGTGAGAAGAAGGAAAGAATTAAAAAAGTATTACAAATTATGTTTTTCATAAAGTTTGCAAACTATAAACACAGTTTTCAGAATGGGGACCGCCATATTTTATATTTTCACATTGCTAATTACAAAAACAAATAATTCACTGTGCTAAAAATAGTATTGGCTTGGGGAAGAAATGTGACATGACTCAGGCAAGCTCATACATATCAGATTACTTGATTACCTAGTAATCCATATATCTTGTGGAGTGGTATACATCTTTTCCTTTAAGAGAGCCTGAATTGCTGCTCTCACAGGAGGCTTATGCACTGCAGAAACTCTGACTGTGAAGGAACTGCTGGTTACATTGATTGACATCCACTTTTTTTTTGTTTAATCCCTTGAGGGGCCAATGGAATATTTTGTGCTAGAACCAACCAGTATGGAGGGTGAGTTCAGAGTGTCCTGTTGATGTTCATCTATTTTATCATCCCAGAGCTATTTTATAGGCTTCAGCCTTGCAAGAGGCAAAACAGATGCCTAGCTCATATTTGAAGCTCTGTGGTGAGCTTTTCTTTACAAATTAAAAAAAGAAATACTAATAAACTTCTACAGGAGGTATAGAAAAAATTGCACCAGAGAAAGGTTAGACAGAATCAATGCTACTTCAATTTTCGACCTAGCATTTTTCTTCAAATGAGCTTTCATCTCTGTAAAGTCTAGCAGATAGAAAATCAGGAACTAACAAAGACTCAAAAACAACAGAAAAACATTGCTTTTATTTCCTTCCTGCTGCCAAAAATGCCTCTCCAGTTGTATGGTTAATAAGGGAAGCCCATTTACAGCCTGCTGTAAGGAACCTGTCTGCATTCAGCTTGGCTCCACTTCTTATCTAATTACAATTATTACTTAGGAATATCAGCTTTTCCTCTCCCTTTAAGGAAATTGTGTGTGTGTGTGTGTGTGTGTGTGTGTGTGTGTGTGTGTGTGTGTGTATAAAATGATGGCCTCTTGAAAGAATATTGTTTTGGTAAGATACATCCTTATGGATCTTTGATATCTCCCTGAAACAAATGCAGATATATTTTGAACAAACATGATCAGGTGGGTTAGTTTTACATCAAAATGTCTGGTCTTTAAGAGAAAAAATACATAAGAGGTGAAGGCAACTTTCAATTATTTTCCAGAGTAATCTTAAACTGTAAATTTAAAAAAAAATCAAATTCATTGATTTTTTTTTTTTTTATAATTTCTCTTACAGACTATGAAACTGAGATTCAGAACTCTTTAGTGCTCATACTCAAACACATGGAAAGGATATCTGTAAGCCACTTTCATGACTCATGTACTAGAGACCTAGAGACCTTATGCTTAAAGTTCATGACAGAATCTGAAGAGTTCTGGTTGAGTCTTTATCATGAAAGAGATGCATCTGAAAGGCATTATTCTGTGAGCATCTCCCAGAAAGATGAGTTTACACAATGCCTCCAAAAATCAAACTTAGAGCTGGAAGCTAGATGGTTGAGTTGCATTCCAAGCTTCAGAATTGTCACATATATTTTCCTGAGGCATTATAGGAATGGGCTTGGCCGACAATCTAAGGACTTCAGCGAATGCCAGCAGCTCACATACCCACAGAGCTACACCTCTGAGTGCCAAGTGAAAATCCATTCATCCAGCAATGGCTGTATCTGTTTGCAAATTAATTTACTTGAATAAATTCCCATTCCCCAGAAAACAAATTCAGAGAGGACAGATACCCTGCTGATAATCCAAGTAAAGTGTGTTTTACAGATGGGAGATTAATTCAGCCAAATGTTTGATGGCACGTTCTGAAGAAAAAAAGAAGTATTCTTTTCATGGATAAAAAGCAGCTGTGAAGAAGGAAAACGGACAGTTATTCTAGTGCAGGAAACAGTATTTTAGGGAAAAATGATGCTATGTGATACTTGATTTGAAGTGCTAGCCTGGGTGAATGTCCTATGTGAGTAGTTGAGGTTCTGAAATCCATCCTCCCCACTTCAAAGGCATATGTACTTTTATCTAATAGAAGTAAATTTGTATTAATAAGCTATTTATCTTTCTTTTCATCAAAGTACTATTTTCAGATCCCATTCAGTGATTGCATATGACTTGTTATTCTAATATGAACTATTTTCTCCAGTCCCTAAATGACACTGCTCTGTTGAAGAATTAAAAGGGGAACTGAGCTGAGGGTTGTTATAAGAGCCGAAGGCCCTACAGCAGCTGTGACACAGCCCAGCTCACAAGAATTAAGTAATCCAGGTAACAAGGCTGAAAATGAGGAGGCTACAGACCATGAGAGATGAAGAGGTCAAGGAAATGGAGTTGCTTTGCTTTGATGAATGTGCCTGAATGCCACCTGTGTCTCACCTTAAGAAAGTGTTGATATGTAAATGGTTAAGGTTGTCAACTATATAAAGAGAATAACTCCATGATATTCAAAATGCTTGAACAAGGCATTATGAGGTGCATGTTATGTCTGTTTAATGATAGACATTCTTCTGAATTCTTGAGACAAGGCTAAATTGAAGAAACCATATGGTTTAGCAAATTTGATGGTTTTAGGATGAAGTTTAATACAGAGCATTGTATGACTGTCAAGGTCAGACAGTTGTGTTTTATAAAAATAAATAGTAGAGAAGGAATATGTTTGTTGGATATATAGACAGGTGTGGGGAAATGGGGTGTTTCTGTGGGTCCAGGCTGAGGTATCTCCTCCCCTTAGGGGACTAACTATTTGATGGTATAGTATACAATAGAGTTTATTCGGGGCATGGAGAGGGGACTTGAGAGGGTAGGAGAGAGAGAGAGAGAGAGAGAGAGAGAGAGAGAGAGAGAGAGAGAGGAAAAAGGAGGAGGAGAAGAGGAAGAAGAAGAGGAAGAAGAGAGGCTGGCCATT
>NC_034594.1:80572320-80581361 GCF_900095145.1 Mus pahari | reverse complement strand
GCCTTTGTGAACTCATGTGGGTATCAAGTAAGCCGACAGAGAGAGAGAGAGAGACAGAGAGAGAGAGAGAGAGAGAGAGAGAGAGAAAGAGAGAAAGAGAGGAAGAAGAAGGAGGAGGAGGAGAGGAAGAGGAAGAAGGGGCAAGCAGCTCCCATCTTTTACTATGTGATTTTATTTAATTTTGTTTATTTGCATTTTAAATGTTATCCCCTTTTCCCACATTTTCCCTCTGCAAACCCTCTATCCCATGCCCCCTTACCCTGTTTCTGTGAGGGTGCTCCCCGACCCATCTATGCTCTCCTGCCTCACCACACTAGTATTCCTCTACACTGGAGTATCAAGCCTTCTAAGAACCAAGGAACTCCCATCCCATTGATGCCAGATAAGGCCCCTTCAACTCCTAAATCCTTCCCTTAACTCTTCCATTGGGGTCGCTGTGCTCAGTCCTATGGTTGGCTGCAAGCATCTGCATTTGTATTGGTCAGGATCTGGCAGAGCCTTTCAGGAGACATATGTATCAGTCTACTGTATGAAAGAACTTTTTTGGCATCAGCAATAATAGTGTCTGGTTTTGGTGTCTGGATGTGGGATGGATCCACAGGTGGTTCAGTCTCTGGATGGCCTTTTCTTCAGTCTCTGCTCCACTCTTTGTCCCTGTATTTTCCTTAGACATGAGCAACTCTGGGTTAAAATTTTGGAGATGGGTGGGTGGACCAATACCTCAACCAGGGGGCCATACCTAACCTCTGGATATAGTCTCAACAGGTTCTCTTACCTCTTTGTGGAGTATTTCAGCTAATGTCAATCCCATGGGGTCCTTGGAGGCTGTTACATTTTGGCATCTGGGACTTTCAGGTTACTACACCCACCTCCCCATTTCATTTTGCTACACACCTCTGTTCTATTTCCTGCCCTCTGTACATCTCCTCTATCTCCTCTCATACCTGATCCTGCCCCTCTTTTTCACCTCCCCATCTTCTCTTCCTCCCAAGTCCCTCCTCCATCTATTTTCCTTGATTATTTTGTTCCCCTTCTAAGTAGGACTGAAGAATCTACTCTTTGGTCTTCCTTCCTCTTGAGCTACATGTGGTTCATGAGTTGTATCGTGGGTATTCCATGTTCTTTGCTTAATACCCACGTATCAGTGAGTAATACCATGTGTGAACTTTTGTGACTGAGTCACTTCACTCAGGATGATATTTTCTAGATCCAGGCATTTTCCTGTGAATTTCTTGAAGTCATTTTTTTTTAAATAGCTGAGTAGTATTCCAATGTGCAAATATACCACATTTTCTGTATCCATTCCTTTACTGAGGGACATCTGGGTTCTTTCCAGCTTCTGGCTATTATAAATATGGCTGCTATGAACGTAGTGGAGCATGTGTCCTTATTATATGTTGGAGCATCTTTTGGGTATATGCCAAGGAGTGGTATAGGTGGGTCTTCAGGTAGTACTATGTACAATTTTCTGAGGAACCCCCCAGACTGATTTTCAGAGTGGTCGTACCAGGTTACAATCCCACTAACAATGGAGGAGTGTGCTTTCTCCACATCCTCTCCAGAATCTCCTGTCACCTGATATTTTGAATTCTTCCTGTCCAATATTTATCCCTTTGACATCCTTTTGTTGTCTAATTGCACTGGCTAGAATTTCAAGTATTATATTGACTAGGGAAATAGTGGGCAGCCTTGTCTAGACCCTGATTTTAGTGGGATTGCTTCAAGTTTCTCTCCATTTACGTTGATGTTGGCCACTGGTTTGCTGTAGATTGCTTTAATATGTTTAGGTATGAACCTTGAATTCCTGATAGTTCCCAGACTTTTAACATGAAGGGATGATGAATTTTGTCAAATGCTCTTTCTGAATATAATGAAATGATCATGTAGTTTGTTTTTTTTTTCCTTTGAGGTTGTTTACATAGTGGATTGCATTGGTGGATTTCCTAATATTGAACCATCCCTGAATCCCTGGGATGAAGCCTACTTGATTGTGGTGAATGATCATTTTGATGTGCTCTTGGATTTGGTTTGCCAGAATTTTATTGAGTATATTTGCATTGATATTCGTAAGGGAAGTTGATCTGAAGCTCTCTTCCTTTGTTGGATCTTTGTGTGGTTTTGGAATCAACATAACTGTGGCTTCATAGAAGGAATTGGATAATGTTCCTTCTGTTTCTATTTTGTGGAAAAGTTTGAAAAGTATTGCTATTACATCTTCTTTGAAGGTCTGATTGAATTCTGCATTATTTCCATCTGGTTGTGGTTTTTTGTTTTTTGTTTTTTGTTTTTTGTTTTTTGTTTTTTGTTTTTTGTTTTTGTTTTTTGTTTGTTTGTTTTTGGTTGGGAGACTTTTAATGGTTGCTTCTATTTCTTTAGGGATTATGGGACTTTTTAAATGGTTTATATGATCCTGATTTAACTTTGGTATCTGGTATCTGTGTTAAAATTGTCCATTACATCGATATTTTCCAGTTTTGTTGAGTTTTGTAGTAGGGAATCATGATTTTTTATTTTAATTTCCTCAGTTTTTGTTGCTATGTTTCCCTTTTTGCTTCTGATTTTATTATTTTTGGATATGTCTCTATGCTCTCTGGTCAGTCTGGCTAAGGGTGTATTTATCTTTTTGATTTTCTCAAAGAACCAGCTCCTGGATTTGTTGGTTCTTTCCATAGTTCGTTTTGTTTCTATTTAGTTAATTTCAGCCCTGAGTTAGATTATTCCCTGACATCTACTCCTCTTGGGTGTATTGGCTTCTTTTTGTTCTGGATCTTTCAGACTTGCTGTCAAGCTGCTAGTGTATGTTCTCTACAGTTTCTTCTTGGAGGCACTCAGAGCTATGAGTTTTCCACTTAGCATTGCTTTCATTGTGTCTTATAAGTTTGGGAAGGTTGTACCTTCATTTTTATTAAATTTTTAAAAGTCTTTAATTTCTTTCTTTATTTTTTCCTTGACCAAGTTATCACTGAGTAGAGTATCGTTCAGCTTCAATGTGTATGTGGACTTTCTGTTGTTTTTTTGTTGTTATTGAAGACCAGCCTAGTTCATGATCTGAAAGGATGCATGGAGGTACTTCCATCTTCTTCTATCAGGTGAGGCCTGTTTTGTGAATAATTATATAGTTAGCTTTGGAGAAGATACCATGAAATGCTGAGAAGAAGGTATATTCTTTTGTTTTTGGAAGAAATGTGTTATACATATCTGTTAAATCCATTTGGTTCATAACTTTTCTTAATTTCACTGTGTATCTGTTTAGTTTCAGTTTCCATATCTGTCCATTGATGAGTGTGGGATGTTGAAGTCTCCCACTATTATTGTTTGAGGTGCAATGTGTGCTATAAACTTTAGAAAAGTTTCTTTATGAATGTGGGTACACTTGCATTTGGAGCATAGATGTTCAGAACTGAGAGTTCATCTTGGTAGATTTTCCTTTGATGAGTATAAAGAGTCCTTCCTTATTTTTTGGTACTATTCATTGAAAAGCCATTATATTTGATATTAAAATGGCTATTGCAGCTTGTTTCTTGGGAATTTGTTCTCCAGTCTTTTACTCTGAGGTAGTGTTTGTCTTTTTCACTAAGTTACATTTCCTGTATGCAGCTAATGCTGAGCCCTGTTTATGTATCCAGTCTGTTAATGCATGTCTTTTTATTGGGGGAATTGAGTCCATTGTTTTTAAGAGATATTAAGGAATAGTGATTATTGCTTCCTGTTTTTTTTTTTTTTTATTGTTAGAGGTGGAATTATTTTTGTGTGGCTATCTTCTTTTGTTTTTGTTAAAAGATTACTTTCTTGCTTTTCCTTGGTTGTAGTTCCTTCCTTGTGTTTGAGTTTTCCATCTATTATCATTTGTAGAGCTGGATTTGTGGAACAATATTATATAAATTTGGTTTTGTCATGATATATCTTGGTTTCTTCATCTATGTTACTTGAGAGTTTTGCTGGGTATCATATCCTGAGCTGGCATTTGTGTTCTTTTAGGGTCTGTATGACATCTGTCCAGGATCTTCTACCTTTCATAATCTCTAGTGAGAAGTCTGGTGTAATTCTGATAGGTCTGACTTTATATGTTCCTTGACCTTTTTCCCTTACTGCTTTTTAATATTCTTTCTTTGCTTTGTGCATTTGATGTTTGGATGATTATGTGACAGAAGGAATTTCTTTTCTGGTCCAGTCCATTTGGAGGTCTGTAGGCTTCTTGTATTTTCATGGGCATCTCTTTCTTTAGGATAGGTAGGATAGGGAAGTTTTCTTCTATAATTTTGTTGAAGCTATTTACTGACCTTTTAAGTTGGGAATCTTCACTTTCTTCTATACCTATTATCCATAGGTTTGGTCTATTCATTGTGTCCTGGATTTCCAGGATGTTTTGGGTTAGGAGCCTTTTGCATTTTGCATTTTCTTTGTCTGTTGTGTCAATGTTTTTCATGGTATTGTCTTGGTCAGAATTTCTATTTCTGCACAAACATCATGACCAAGAAGCAAGTTGGTGAGGAAAGTTTTTTTGTTTGTTTTTTTTGTTGTTGTTGTTTTGTTTTGTTTTTTGAGAGCAGCTTTCTCTGTGTAGCCCTGGCTGTCCTAGAACTCACTCTGTAGACCAGGCTAGCCTCAAACTCAGAAATCCACCTGCCTCTGCCTCCCAAACGCTAGAATTAAAGGCTTGCACCATCACTGCCTGTCAAGGAAAGGGTTTATTCAGCTTATACTTCCCCATTGCTGTTCATCACCAAAGGAAGTCAGGACTCAAGCAGGTCAGGAAGCAGGAGCTGATGCAGAGGCCCTGGAGGTATGTTACTGGCTTGCTCCCCCTGGCTTGCTCAGCTTGCTTTCTTATAAAATCTAAACTACCATCCCAGAGATAGTACTACCCACAAGGGTCCCTCCCACCATGATCATTAATTAAGAAAATGCCTTATAGCTGGATCTCATGGAGGCATTTCCTCACTTGAAACTCCTTTCTCTGTGACAACTCTAGCTTGTGTCAAGTTCACACACACACACACACACACACACACACACACACAAAAAAAAAAAAAAAAAAAAAAAAAGAAAGAAAGAAAGAAAGAAAGAAAAAAAAGCCAGTGCAGGTATCTTCAGTGCCCGTGATTCTCTGTTCTATCTCTTGTGTTCTGTTGGTGAAACTTGCAACTATGACTCCTGATCTCTTTCTTATGTTTACTGTCTCCAGGTTTGTCTCCCTTTGTAATTGATTTATTGTTGCTATTTCCATTTTTAGATCCTGGAAGCTTTTGTTTAATTCCTTTACCTGTTTGGTTGTGTTTTCCTGTATTTCTTTAAGGAATTTTTGTTTTTTCCTCTTTAAGGTCTTCTACCTGTTTACCTGTGCTCCTGTATTTCTTTAAGGGAGTTATTTATGTCCTTAAAGTCCTTTATCATCATTGTGAGATGTGATTTTAAATCCAAAACTTGCTAGGGTATCCAGAGCTTGCTGTGGTGGGAGAACTGGGTCCTGATGATGTCAAGTAGCCTTGGATTCTTGTGCTTATGTCCTTGCCCTTGCTTTTAGCCATCTGGTTATCTCTGGTGTTAGCTGGTCTTGCTCTCTCTGACTGTGGCTTGTTCCTCTGGTAAGCCTGTGTTTCAGCACTATTCAGAGACCAGTTCTCTCTTGGAGGAATTTGGGTATGGACAGTTGTAGCACAGGTTCAGCTCAGGGGTGCAGAAGTTAATAGAAAGTATCGTGTCCCTGGCCATTCCTTGGTTCCCGTGTTCTGATGGTTCGGGTCCCTCTTGGGCCAGAAATTTGAGCAGAATTGGTGGTCTCATCTGTGCTCTCAGCTATGTCTGCCCTCTTGGGAGAGAAGCTCTCTCCTGGCATTACCTGAGTATGGAGAGCTGTTCTCTCTGGTGTGTCAGCACTCCTGGGAGACTTTCTTTCTAGGTATGGAGAGCTGTGTCTCAGGGTCCCCTCTAGGAGCAGATAGAAACCAGAAGGAACCTGTCCCATGCTGCTCCTAGGTTCCTGTGTCCTGAGGGCTCCGGGCCAGTGAGAATCCTCTTTTATAGTGAGTCAGGAATAACCAGGCTCTGGAGTCATTTCTGGTTTCCATTACTCATCTTTCTTTTATGAATCTGATGCTGTATGGTGCCTATTTCTCAAGTGATTTTGTTTAACCTGTCTCTTTCAAAATCATGGATTCTGCTCTCTGCTTATGAGTATACCAAAGGTGGCTAAATAGCAGCTTCCAAACCAACTCCATAACTACCTATTTTAGTCTGCACCGGACACTGACACATCCATTGATTAAAGATTGCCTATTCTATATAGGATTCTGAAAAAAACCCTAGATATTCATATGTAAAAGTGAAACTAGATCCTGTATCTTACTTTGCACAAGAATCAATTCCAAGCTAGGCAGTGGCGGTGCACTCCTTTAATCCCAGCACTTGGAAAGCAGCAGCAGGCCAATCTCTGAGTTTGAGGCCAGTTTGGTCTACAGAGTGAGTTCCGGGACAGCCAGGGCTACACAGAGAAACCCTGTCTCAAAACCCAGGCCCCCAAATTAATTGCAAATGGCTAAAAGACCTTAATGTAAGATCCCAAGCACAGAAACCCAAAGAGCACCAAGACACCAGCACAATGACTTTCTTATAATCTAATTGAGCACTCACAAAACAGCTACAACTGCAACTATGGCTGCATTACATTACCAGCTTTGGTACCCAAGGAAACAAATGAGACAACCTACAGACTGAGCGAAATATAGGACTGCCTGCACATTTGACAGAGTTTAAATACCTAGAGTATAGACAACACTCAAAAACAAAATATTGAAATATCAAACATGCTTAACAAAGAGCTAAAAATTAGTATAAAATAATGAAAATATCAGGTATGAATGACTGCTAAACATGTGAAAAAGAGTTTAACATCTTAAACAAGCAAGAAAATGCAAATTCAAATTTTACTCATTTTTCCTCTCACTCCAGTCACAGTGGCAATCATTAAGAAAACAAGTAACAACAAGTACTGATGACAAGGGAAATTTAGGGAAGCCTTTTCAAATACTGACAGGATTTAATAAGTTAGTGCAGCCATATTAAAAAGTAGCACATTATTTCCTCAAAAACTCAAAGGTGGATTATGCAGATGACTTAGGCTTTTTCTTGATGATTAGGTATTGAATTTACCTAAAGGATTATAAATTGACATATAGCAGAGATGTTTACATATCAATCTTTACTGAAGTGCTATTTATTACAGCTAATTGTTATAGGAATATATATGTACACACACACACACACAGGCACACACACATGTGTATAAATGTTAAGTATATTATATATATAACATATAGCCATTAGCCATGATGAACATGATGAAGAATAAAAATATAATTTACTGAAAATTAAATGCAAATCAGAGATTATCATATTAAATGCCATAAGTCAGACTCAGAAATACAAATATCACACATTTTCTCATTTGTTTATTCTAGATTTTTATATAGAAACATTAAATAGTGTATGTATATGTGACATAAAAATAGAGAGAAATCTGGTTAAGAGAATGGATATATCTAACTAAAGTGGTAGTAGGAAGGAAGGCAAAGCAAGGGATGTGGGGATAGGAAGAAATTTGTTCAAAACACATTATATACTTGAATGAAAATGTCATTGTCAAACACACACACACACACACACACACACACACACACACATATATATATATATATAGTATTAAATTAAACTGCATCATCTCATCATCTACCCATGGTGGTTAAAGGAAAGGCTGTCAAAGAGATGAAGTTATTCCTCCCATCTGTTGTGGGGGAAGAAGTGGCTAGCCAAAGGCCTGTGCTTTAAGAAAAGTTCTATGTACAATAGAATTTGTTAGGATAACCCATGGGTATCTGGTCAAAGTTCTCAAATGACCCTGCTCCCTCCAGCTACAGAGGAAGGTTTGCTTTTTTTCATTAGGCCAAGGATTTCTCCTGTGATTAACATAGTATCTCTGGGGTTGAACTATAAAAGAGATACTAAAATTCTGAGCCTAGTTCACAAATATAGAAAGAGAAAAAGCCAGAGAAGAAATAGGGTTTTTAGCATGGACACAGAAGAAATCATGCAACAATGGGTAGTTCCCACTAAGAGACCACCTGTCCTTGAGCAAGGACAAGCCACTGTCCATATCCTGATGGAGGAGCAACACCCTTGGTGAATCATGATTGTAACTGATGTGGATTGCTATATTTTAATATGGGGTTACTTTAGTTAAATCAGGGGAAGGCCATGTGGGGTGGCCTAGTTCACAGAAAGACATGAACCACTCTTGTCATTGTTCAGGCTGACTCTGGAAACTGAAGTGCTCTGCCTAAACTAGTAGAAACTCTGAGGACCAATTATGATGGCAATAATGATAACAGTAAATGGAACTGGGTGTCAATAGGAACAAAGTCCCTGTCCTACAATATAAAACTAGAAAGGAGAAAGCCTAAAGTACTGTTAATTAAATGCACAATCTTGAGTTTTCTGGACAAAGCTAATATTAAAACTATATATCCCTCTATTCTCCCACAAAAGAGGTAGAGTGTTCCCCAGTACCATTTTCCTTCCCTTTTCACTCATTCCTTTTATGGGAATGGGTTTAGCCCTTTTCACTCATTCTTTTTATAGGAAAACTCCCTGAGAGGGATTTCTGCACTTGAGGACTCCAATTTCTCTCTTCTCCCTTTTTCCTGAAACCATTCCAATCAGGGCATCATCTCCCATCCTTTCAGTGTGCTAAATGTAATGGCTGAATCTGAGTCTCTCTCTCTCTCTGCCTTGACCCCTGAGAAGCATTTAACATAGTACATTGCTTTCTCCTGGAAACGCTTCCATCATCTGGCTTCCAAGAAACCATTTTCTCTTGTTTTTTTTTTTTTTTTTTTTTTTTCCATTTCGAGACAGGGTTTCTCTGTATAGCTCAGGCTGTCCTGGAACTCATCATAGGGAACTTCTAGATATAATGCTTGAACATTTTCCTATTTTTATTAACGAAAATATCATGCCTTTGTTCTCCATGTTGAGTTAGATACATG
>NC_034594.1:80557286-80572290 GCF_900095145.1 Mus pahari | reverse complement strand
CTTCCATCATCTGGCTTCCAAGAAACCATTTTCTCCTTTTTTTTTTTTTTTTTTTTTTTTTTTCCATACTTCTCAGCTTTTCCTTCAGTCTCTTTATCTCTCTGTTCTCTAGTCATAGGGAACTTCTAGATATAATGCTTGAACATTTTCCTATTTTTATTAACGAAAATATCATGCCTTTGTTCTCCATGTTGAGTTAGATACATGACAGAGAGCTCACATTTGTCTAAGCCAAACTCTTAATAGATCCTTATGTTACCCCCAACATGGCTTTTCCATAGTCTCAGTTAATGACTCCGTTTCCTCTCTTACTCTAGCTAAATATTTTGACATTATTACTTTTGCATTTTCTTTTCTTTTTTTTTTTCTTTTCTTTTTTCCTCATGGCCAAATTCCTCATGGTCAGCAAATTCTATTGGCTCTATCTTCAAACTTCATCCAGGGACTACTTCTTACTAGCCTACTACATACTTATTCAAGATATTAACTCTCAACTCTAGGCTCATGACAGTCTTCTAAGTGGTTTCCTTGCCTCCAAACAGCAGCCTGGTCATCCTGCTGATGTAGTATAAAGCCCATCATGACTTCTGATGTAAATCTTTAATAGTTCATCTCTGACACAAGATGGAAATCAAAGTTTTCCTTGGCCCAGTGCTTTAAGCAAGGCATTCTCTCTTCATCTTTTTCTGAGGAATCTGACATTCCTCCCTCTTGCTCATTCCCTTGCACCTGTGCTAGCCTCATTGTTGCTCCTTTCTGTTGATGAATAACTCAACAAAGGCCTAATTTTTATAGATATCAATAAATAACAGTAAAATAAAACTTAAGGGATCCTGCTGTTTGTCCAAACTCAACCTAGGAATCATTTGGATTTCAAATCATAACTTCCTGGCCACCAAACCAATGATCTTTCCATTCAGTGATTAATGTTGCTTTTATTAGTTTGTAATTTCAAATATCTTTGGCTTGAAACTAAAAACTTTGAAATAAGCACAAAAATAAATTTTGGGGCATTAATATCATATTCTTCCTTGAGTTTACATATGTGTCATAAGAAGCAGATTTTTTGTAACTTTTTTCTTAAAAGATATGTGTATTGAGTACCTTTATGTTTTAAAACCTATTTAGATATTGTTTTCATTTCTCATGTACTATTGTTTAAGTGTATCTCACATGATATTAATATAGTTAGTAATTATGTTGATTATTATATTTTCCCCAGAGAATAATATGTTTTCTACTTTTTAGAATCTCTTATGGATTTGGCTCAAAGGAAACTTTTGAATTTATATAAGGCTTTGCATTCAGAAAGGAATTTAAAGTCTTTAGATAACTGGTTGTAGAAAGGAAAAAGCGTGAACTTGGCAAGAACAAATATGGATAAGAGTTTCAGCAAATAAGTAAACAGGTTCTTCCAACTTCTGTGCCTCAGGGAGGATGAATCTCTAGCATTGATATTCATACATTTTTCTTAGAACCCAAGGACCAACGGCTATTTTTTTTTTCTTAGAGTGGAGCAGGTTACATCCAAGCCAAGGAGTTTATGAGTTGCATAGTGAATGTATATCCTTCACTGGCAAGCCTCCTTTTCTTTTAGTTCTTACTTGTCTTCCTTTTCCTCTGCTCCCCCCATTCTGTGGTGACTTCCTAGGGCCAGGTAGGCTGCCTGGAGAGGTTCTTGGCTCCTGTCTGTGGTGTGGCTGTTGGCAACCAAGGAGCCACTTTTATCTCCTACCTGATAATTGTCAGAAGATCTGAAGCCAAGTCAGTTCAGTGCCAACCCCCTGCTGCCTGAGATTCAAGCTGACTCCCACAAACCATTATGTTGTTCTCCTAGATAATTTGTGAGGTCACATGGGATCTTGCTTTAGGGAGCATAATCTCTGTTGTTGTTTTAAACAATACAAGAAACTGGCTCAGGGGTTGATGAAGAAATGTTTGTGGCAAAACACTGTATTAAGTTAAATGCTGTTTTTAAGATAGATAATTGCCTTTTTTTTTCTTATCTTTCTTGGAGGAATAAATAGCATCTCTCTCTTTCCCATATACTTAGCAAGACAGATGGGTTTGTAAATTTGATGTGGCTCATTGCCCTTTGGAGCCCTGAGGATTTCAGGATTTTCGTCTTCAGAGTGTTAAGAGTATTCCAGAGGTCAAACTCCCCAAAGATGATGGCAGCATGGTGGCTAGGATCACCAAATTGTGCAATTACTTTTGGGCCATATCTAGAAACTAATCTTGAAGATTGTTGAGAATTCTATATGGTACTTTGATTCATCAAGATTATGTACAGAGAGAAAGTCACTGGTGTAATAGCTGTTATTCTTTCCTACTTGCTGGCCATTGACAGATGGAGCTGGGAACATGTCATCATAGAGTTTTCTGATTTTGCTATTTTGTCTCAAATTAATTTGTTTTTCTGACTTTGAACTTGAAAAGGAGAAGGAGGAGAAGAAGGAAAACAGAGAATGGAGATGACAGAATCTAGAAAGATAAGCACTATAAAGATTGAAGAGGTCAGGTCGGGAACTTTGTAAAGGTCATGGAACACTTACCCCTGCAGAGCTATTCCTCAGACCACAGGGCAGAGGAAACTGACCTGCAGGTGGAGATACATCTATTGGCCACCTACAGACAAGGGAAGTCCTTGACACCTCATTCCCTCAAAACCAATCAATTTAAAAAGTCACCCTGTTCTGCCAATCACATTGTGCCTAATGGCAGTGGCCCTGAGAACTGTATAAAGGTTCGCTGGATGGACTGCGTGTGTTCTTTCTCTCCCTATGTGCATGTTGGATTAAATACTATTCCTCTTGTTTTTGCATCGATTCCCATCTCCACACTGTTCGCTCAGGGGTCTCCGGTTAGTTATAGCTCACTAGAGTCTTACAAGGTCACCACTATCTTATAAATTACAGCTAAAATTCATAAAATAATCCAGTACTGGATAGATGGTTCATTCATGTACAGCATGTTATGCTTTATAGAGAACCCCGGCTTGCTTCCCAACTTACATAGCATAGCTTGCCACCATCTGTAATTCTATTTCCAGGGGATCTGGATAATAATGTCTCCTCTTGTCTCTGTGAGCACTAAAGATATACATCCAGGGTATCACCCACACACATAAAATAAGAATAAGTACATCTTAAGAAAATATAGAAAATAATCCTTTTGGAAAAACATATTCCTCTATTTATGATGAAGTTGTTAACATTGTAAGTCATTAGCTGGCTGTGTGATCTCAACAAGATGACAAGGCTTGGGACAGCCTTGTGGCAGGATGCATTCTGGAGCATTGCTCACTGGCCAACCCAAAAAGTTCCTGGTCTAGAGTAATATTTCATTACCTGGAGATGCTAATTTGGGTTTCATGTGAGAACTACTGATGTATTCCAAATATTTTCTCCTTTCTAGATTCTTGTTATATTATTCTTATTATTATACCACACTTATTAACTTGAAGTGTGGTAGGTTGAACTCTTTGAGACATATGGATGTTTTCTTGTCAAAAATCTTATATGACGCAGTTTCCTTCATAATTTATGTTTATTAGCTGGTAAAGAACCAACTCATTTCAAAGGATATTTTGTAGGCACGAAGTGGGAGGAAGAATGGAATTAAGCCATATTTCTGTCATGAGTAATGCATGAATCTATGAAGATATTTGTTTAATAATGCTAGTTTATGGTGGAAGAAACCAGAAGCTCATTGTGTTTAAATAATTTTTATGTATGTAATTTATAAATAATCTATAATTTATCAGTAGTACAGAAGGAGCTAAAACATAATTTGTATTTGTGTATAATTTTATACAAATATAAAATTATATCTTAATGTAATTAGAATTCAAATTTAATTCAACTGAAAGTATAAAAACAAACTCAAATTAGCAATTTTAACTAAATATGAGTAATGTGCTATTTTGAGCAATTAAAGCAATTCTTGCAGTAGCTGGGGAAGCACATTGCTTTAGCATGTCATGCTACTGGGAATATGTGGGAAGAACTAGCCTTCCTTCTCCTTTCTATTTAAAACTACTCGAAAAAGCTTATCTATTCATTGACATGTGCCACAAGTTAACCTTTCTTTGATATATGATATCATTTGTTTTATCTGGTTTGCCTGATTTTTTTGTGTTATTTTCTCGAAGTTCTGAATCTTGAATAGTATTAATAACAATAACAATTTAAGTCCCATAGACTTACTGATTAGTATTATTATTTTCAAAGCTTACAGAAGAGAAGAATGGAGAAGAAGAAGAAAAGGAGTGGAAGGATGGAGGGAGGACAGGGAAGGGAAGAAGGGAAAGTATGAAGAATAATCTAGAGAGATAAACACATATACAGATGAAAGAACAATACTAATTTACAAGTTACAATTGAAAATATAAGTATTTATTGAAGAAAAATGTAGTTTTCAAATACAAGGTGAAAAATTATGGGTCATTAATCTGGTGATCTCAACAAGCTGGGGGCCATATATTTAGAGGTATTTGTGTTCATAGTGTTTGGTATTTGGGGGTCACTGTTGTAAATATTATAGAAAAACAATTCTATGTCAGACACTGATCTCATGACTCTTAATGATGGAGATTTGTGGCATAGTCAGCCAAAGGTAAGTTCAAATCTAGTCTTTGCAGGACACATGGACTTGATCATCTTGATCTTCATAGAGCAAGCTAGGTGTTTGATTTTCTTTGGTAGTTGAAAATCACAGGAATAGTTTGCTTGTCAGCTTATATTATTAACAATTCTGTGATTGGAAAGGTTGCTCTGCAAGTAAAAGTACCTATCACAAATTGGTTATCTTTGTTTGATCCCCAGACCCAATATGGTGGAAGAAATATTTATCTGACTTCCCAAAATGAGGTGGCACACACACACACAGAGAGAGAGAGAGAGAGAGAGAGAGAGAGAGAGAGAGAGAGAGAGAGATATGCAGGGGCAGAGGCAGAGGGAGAGGGAGAAGAAGAGAGAAAAAGAGATGCATATTGACACACACACACATTAAATAAACAGGAAAGTGATGAAAAATTTGAGGAACTCTACAAAGAATAATTTAAAAAGTAGGAACAATAGAATGTAGGTGAATGCTGATGAAAACTAGAACTAGAGTACTCTCTAGTCAAACGTTTGTTTTTCTCCTTCTCCTTTTTGTCTTCCTCTTCATTTTCTTTTTCTTTGAGCCTTGTAAAGTAAACACTGCTTAATCAGCCCAAATGCCTTTGGGACCTATATTGTCACACCTAAAACTTAAGTAACTCTTTATCTTAATGTTAGCATCCAAGTGATACACAGTTTGAAATTAGATTCCAGTTAATTTTTTAAAATATGTTTATTATAGTGATGTGTGTCGGTACAGGAGTGTGTGTCCATGCCATACACTCACATGGATATAAAAGGCCAATATCCAAATGTAGGTACACATCTTCAACCATGATGTTCTCAGGGATTAAATGTGGTTCATGAGGACTAAAGTATCAGATGTTATCCACTGAGCAATCTTTTTTTTTTTAATTTTTTTATTATTTTCTTTATTTACATTTCAAATGCTATCCTGAAATCTTATAGTTCGAACGTTTCAGTTAATGCTTAAAATTTATTTTATTTTATTTTTATTGGAGGGATTTTTTAATTTTTTTATTTATTATTATTTTCTTTATTTACATTTCAAATGCTATCCCAAAAGTTCCCTATACCCCCCTCTGCCCCTGTTCCCCTACCCACCCACTCCCACTACTTGGGCCTGGCCTTTCCCTGTGCTGGGTCATATAAAGTTTACAAGACCAAGGGTCCTCTCTTCCCAATGATGGCTGATTAGGCCATCTTCTGCTACATATGCAGCTAGAGACTTGAGCTCAGGGGGGTACTGGTTAGTTCATATTGTTGTTGCACCTACAGGGTTGCAGCCACCTACAACACCTTGGGTACTTTCTCTAGCTCCTCCATTGGGGGCCCTGTGTTCCATCCAATAGCTGACTGTGAGCATCCACTTCTGTGTTTGCCAGACACTGGCATAGCCTCACAAGAGGCCACTATATCAGGGTCCCTTCAGCAGAATCTTGCTGGCATGTGCATTAGTATCTGGGTTTGGTGGCTGATTATGGGATGGATTCCCGGATGGGGTAGTCTCTGGATAGTCCATCCTTTCATCTTAGTTCTAAATTTTGTCTCTGTACCTATATTAAAATTTAGTCATTCACAAATGCATTAGATTTGTAGGAAGACTGCAAAATTTCCATCACCTTTTTTTTAATTATTGTAATGTGGAAAAGATATAAAAACAAAAAAACTTCTGAAGCCCCTCAAAATAGTATCACAAACTTCTGCTATAGGTAATGTGTCAGAAATAACTTGTAGCCTTGAGGTCGCACATGGCTTCAACACTCGTTGAATTACCTAACTAAATTTCTTCACCTAGTATGGCCTCTTGTTTCCTCAAAAATGAGACCAATCTTACTGCAGGGTGTTGGAATATGATGTCCAGATAAAAGGCGTCATTGCACAGAGCGATGGTATTCATCACTTTACATATATTTGCATGTACTTGAATTAAGGTGCCAAGAGAAAAATGTAAGACAGAATGGATTCAGGTTAAACTCTTCATGATTCTAGAAGACTAGGGCAGTTATAATTATCAGAGGTGAGAAGAGAAAACCAAGAAATTGAAGATGGGTCACAGGAGGGTGCTTCCTGTCTTGGCCTCCTCCCAAGTGCATTTAGAGCATGCTGTTAAATTGGAAACTCTCACTAAGGAAAGGGGGAGAGAAAAGTTTTTCTCAGCTCTGACAGGAGTCACCTCACTTCTCTGTAGTTACTCTTGTTTTGTAGATAAGATGAATTTTCATTCAAGAGGCTAATCTGCTCTTATAATTTCCATACTGAAAATTAGGGCAAACCATGGCTTTTGTACTCAGTGAGCCACTGAACTCTTCTTCTTGGTTGGAGCTATGCTGATAGCAGCTTCATAACCATTCATTAAACTTTGCCACACTGACTTCTACTTGTTTTTAAATTATGCAAAAATTGCAATGACCGATAGCCTTATGAATTGAAAGTACTCCTCTAGTCAATTCTTTTTTTTTTTTTTTTTTTTTTCAGGGAAAGTTTGAGAAGTGGACGAAAATGTGAAATGGAGATATATGCTAAATTTCTTAATATTCTGATTTGTTATGTGTAATTTTAATATAAAACTTCCCTGAAGACATGATTCCTTTCTGTGTCTGAATGGTGAGGAACAGAAATGTACTTGGTTTCATTCTACTCAAATGGGGTGCTTTCCTTGCACTTAGGGGTTGATGAAGAATAAATGTCAACAAATATGCTTAAGGATAATTTCACACCCCAGTGCTATGCAGCTGCTTCTTCCTTAGCCAACCTTTAATAGTGAGCAGAAAGAACACATGAGCATATACAAAAGGAAACAGGGCTTGCTGCTTTAATTTCATAACATGAAATTGAAAATATTGTATGGTCTCTCCACATCTTGACTTGTCCATGGAACAATTTCTAGGGGAAGAGAAGAGTTCACTGCAATGCCTTTAACAAAATGTTACAAGTAGCCTTCTTGATGAATTGAGCTCTTGCAAGAGTAAGATACAATTTTCCTGGAGTCTTTATTTCCTTTTAATTTTAAATTTAAGTACATGTCTCTATTGCATGTGTACTCAGATCACCAGAATCAAGTGTTCTAAGTATTATTTGATCTTGAAAGAATTCTACATATTTTTATGAGCCAAGGTAAGTATTTTTCTTTGAAACATAAAGCTGTATTTTTGCCATCTATATGTAAAATTTATACTGAAAATGTCATGTATAAAATTCTAAAAGAAAAACTAGGAAGGTAAAAATGTATCTCAAAGTCTTTAGTTATTAGGTAAGAAAGCATACCTCAACAAAGAGCTAAGGCTTTTGGTGCTTTATTCTTTAGTACCCTCCAGAACAAATGTATATTTTGTTAGTATGATGATATAACTGAAGCAAGCTATCAGGACATTTGATAGTTTTATCAGAAGGTCAAAGGGATGCAAAGAGAACACAAAACAAAAGGCCAAAGGGCTCTTCAGTGGTAAGTACTTATTTCTTCCATCCAACTACATGGAGGCAAGATTTTATTTTTGAGAAGGGTTGTCACTGACCATCCTTTCTTCAATGGGGATTAAAATGAAGAAGCTAATTGAACGTTTTAGTCTATCAATCTCATTGCTTGCACCTGAATAGCTGTCCACTATTTATTGCTCTTTCATTTAGAAAATTGAAAGTTCTGGGTGATGAGAAAAGGATTCATTCTTCACTTTCAAGAGACACAAATCTATTGTTAGTATGAGAACAGAAAATTTCGGAATTTATGTTCGAGAATGTGAGCCTTCCTTATCTGTGATGTTTTCTGACAGGTGATATCTCAGAAAGCCACATCTACACAATAGTGTAGGACTGAGGTCAAGATGAACAACTACAGGGCAGAGTCAGGGCAGATAAGAATCCCAGGCCCTAACATAGTTGTGCCCAATCTTTGTTAATATTGTTGCTGTCATTATCTTTATTACTGTGTATACCACTGGTTGTTTTCTTTCAAATCACATGCAAGGTTCATGGTCATAGATGAAGAAAGCTGATGACAGAGGCTATCAATTTATCAATCTTGGCTGCATGAAATTGAACAGGTTATATTTAAGTTACTTCATCACTTTCCTCTTATGTAAATTGTGATGTTAAATAGGAATATAAACCTAATAGCATTATAGCATCAAATGATTTAATAAATGCTAAATACATAAATCAGTGCCTAGTATATCATAGTATATTATCTATGATAAATGATGTATAAACATATGTGGCACTCTTCTTATTGGTACATAATCACCTCAAATTTACTTTTGCCATATTACTTCCTAGGTCTTCTATTTCTTCAATATGTAGGCACCATTAACTGTTAGTAGTACTCTAGTCATTATCTGTGATAAAAATAAAAATGAAAATTATTGAACACTTGAAATATATGTAAAGAAAAGTAGTTGATAAACAGAGAAATTATTGCAGATAGCCTTGAATTATCTCAATGATGAATGCCAGAGTTTCTCTCTGTGCATGTTTGTCGAACCAAATAGATGTAGGGTGAAAATTTGTGTCAATTCATGACTGAAATAACACTGAAGCCACGTTTTAATAATTCTGGGGGGGTTTGAGTACTATCAGCATCCCTTGAACCTATAAATATACATTTGAGAGAATGAAAGGCATATTGATTAGCCAGTGAACAACGAAGAGACTTGCTTCTGGACAGAGATATGGTAGTTTCAGGAAGACAGGAAAAATAGGAGGCTGTTGTTCTGCAAAGATATGAACCAACCACATTTCTAGGTTGCATGGTAGTTTCAACAAGATACGGGGCTGATTATGAACAGCAGTTTCACAGCAACATTACTTTACCAAGTTTTACATTGCTCTTATTTCTTGATTTTGCTCTTGGATCATCTTTAGAAATGGTGGAGACCACTGACAGGACATTTATAAACACAGTAGAGAACATAACAGGCAAGATTTATATCCTTTGCTCTCACATTCCCTCAGCTCTCCTTGTAAGATCTACCCCTAGAAGACTTAAAATTAGCACAGGGTTAGAGGGGATGATTTCTGGAACATCTTCAAAAATTCTAAATCTCTTTGTGGTACAATGTCAGGAGTAAATCCATTGGTTCATCAATCAATTGGTACAACAATCATGGATTTGACATTCAAAGGTGCAGAAATGTGTTGGCATTATTGTTTTGTTTTTCTTCACAAGGTGTTCTGTTGTGTTTTCTGGAAGTTCAGGAAGACTGATATTTCAAAGGACATTAATTAATTGCCTACCATTTTACCACCATATACTTGAAAGACAAAAAAAAAAGTAAAACAATTTGGGCTAATTAATTGTGTTGTTAGAAACAGATACCTTTTCTCTTTTATCTAATGTCTTTTATTAGTGTTTTTATATTTCTCCCAAGGGTTTACATATGATAGCTTACAAAAACATACTTTCCTTCTTCTTCTTCTTATGTCCAATTATCTTTTCCTTTTCTGTGAAAATCAAGTAAAAATAATTGTAGATATAAGTGATAATAAAGTAGTCATTTCAGTGTGTAATCTTGTTCGACACATCTATTTCAAATTTTATGTTTTTAATTTAATGAAAAGTATCCTTAAAGCTGCAAGCCTCAGAAACCACTGTGAATTATGCTCATCCTTCCACATGTGCCTGACCAGTTGGTGTGGATTCATAAGGCCATAGCTGACGTTTTCATCACTGATGACATGTAGAGGCTGTATGTATTGTGTTTTACCTTCTGTAGACATTGCCTTTCTTATCTTAGTTCTGCTTAATTATTCAGGGAAGACAGAGACCTGGTAAATAACAACTCTTCTGAAAATTTAAATATTTAGTTTCTCCATGAGAATAGAGGATGCTGGCTATATTCACAGCAGAAAACTTCACAGCCATAGGACCATTCGTTTCTGCTCCTAAAGTTGCTAGTTATTATTATTGTTATTATCATCACTACTATTAATATTTACTACTATCAACCTGTCTTACTTTATCAATCCTTACTCACTTCAGCCCCACCAAGTACAGTATTCACTAGACTGTAAGCCTATTATATTTTAGCATATATTACTGACATTGCTCCATAGGTTAGTCACTTTATTTTTTTTACTGTTGTGATAAATCACTGTGACAAATTATGAAAGAAAGTTTTTCAATTGGGAATTACAGTTTCAGAGGGTTAGATTCCATGATAATAAAGGCACAGATTATGGCAGCATGTGGGCAGGCATAGTGATGGAGCACCCTACAAAAGCTCACATCTAGAGACACATGAGGAGGAGGAAGCCAACTGGTAAGGGAGTAGGTTTTTGAAACCTTAATCCCCCACATCATGACACACCTCCTTCAGCAAGGTTGCACTTTATAGTACTCCCAAAATAGTTTAAGAAAATTGGGAACAAAAATTTAAATAAATATATGCATCTACATGGGATCATTGGTATTAAAACTATACTTAGCCTGCTTATTTATGAAGCAATAAACCTACCTCTTAGTTTCTAAACACTAAACCCAATGCAATGCCTCTTCTTTTTGAAAAGTTTCTTTAATTAATCTATGTAGAATTAAAAAGTCTTTTATTTTAGGGTTACATGAAAGCTCTTTCTGGAGTTAAACATGGAAATGAGTATTGGCTACAGAGGAAAGTTTGAATCTTAGCTTTGCCACTGGCTTTTAAACTATGAACAGTTTTCTCTTTTTCTCTGAACCTCAGGACTTGTCTGTGAAATACAGTATCATAATGTGTTTGTCAAGTTGAAAGGAGCCAGCACAGTGGTAAGCATATCACATACAATCAATGTGTATTGTGGTAGATTTATTCTCCTCAATTCCCTCCCACCTCTGCCAGCTGTGATACCACTGATTACAGATGTGTGTGCAATTGCATATTTCTATGAGTGTTTCTTGTAGGTAGGGACTTTCCAGTACCTATCAGTGTGAATGAAAACATTCACTCAATATTTATTGAGTAAATTTCTGTCTTTTTCCTAAATAGTATTTTTACCATGGTCTCAAAGACTGTCATCATATGCTGTTTGAATATATATGTTGAATAATTTTTATTATTTTACTTTATTGAATGAAGAAATCGCTGTGTATGATGTTTTATGAGTTATATTTACTAAAACTAAATGAAAAGGTTAATAAAATAATCACAAAGAGAGACATGATTTGCATAATTTTCAAAACTTAGATAACAGCATTTTAACTATAAATGCATTTCTTATGTGTTTCTGTAATAATCTCAATCTTTTTGATAAAAGAAATTTCATACTGAAAGTATGATCCTTAATTTTAAAATTCTAAGTAAACCTGCTAAGTGTCCAGATCCATTAGTGCCAGAAATGAATGGTAGAATATAAGGTCAGGAACTAATGTGTTCATGGCATAAAGGATATATTTTAATTAACAGCAAAACCCACAAACTATTGTCAAATAGCACTTTAATGACTGCAACTCAGGAATGACAAGAGAAGGGCAGAAAGAGTCCTTCAGTCAAATAGATCTTCCTCAATCCATGTGTGCTCACCTCAGTGGGGCACAGTAAACTTAACACGCACTGTACATGTATCTCAAACTGGCTTTCTCCTTTCCTCAAGACCTTGACTCTTTTTTTTTTTTTTGAACTATATGTTTTGTGTGTGTGTGTGTGTGTGTGTGTGTGTGTGCGTGTGCACTTGTTTATGTATAAGCGGAGTGGCTGGATGTGAGTGGGTGTAGAGTCAGTGTAGGTGTGGAGTGGGTGTGCATTTTCATGAATTCTTGTGTATAAGGAATCCAGAGGACAAACTGAACTGCCCTTCTTCAGAGGCTGGCAACTTTTTTTGAAGACAAGATATTACAGTGACCTTATGCTCTCCAAATTGGCAATACTAGCTTGCCATCAACTTCTATGGATCCATCTGTTCCTGCCTCTTCATTCCTGAGGCTACAAATGTGTGTCATTATGCTTTGCTTTTTAGAAGATGGTTTGGGAGGTTTAAGTCAGTTCTTCACGGTTATAGGAAAACAGTTTGCCAACTGAGCTTTCTCTAGGGTCTGACTGTATCTTAGATTTTTAAAAATCTAAAAGCTCTCAGCATAAGCATACCCTTTCCTTCATGGTGCCACCTGATGGCCCATCAGAAGTCTCCCTAAGACCTGAGAGCCACCACCATATCAAGTTTATTATTTGTGGGATTTGGTTATTTTGTTTTTCTGTTGAAATGATCTATTACCTCTGGCACCTGCATTTCATCAAACTAGCATCTTGTAGTCTAATTGTTCATGAAAGCCACATAGATACATGGATTCTTGTAGGATTTAAGACTTACAAAGAAAAAGCATCCATTTTGTGCTTTTAAAAAGTAGAAGCATATTGTACTAGTTTATAAAGGATGACTTTTGGTCAAAATTTGTGACATTGTAAATTTGCAGAGGAGGTACAATGACGCAGGTGGAATTCCTAAATGCACGTGCGAGATTCACAGATTAATTCTGTTAAACTTGCCATGCATTTTATACTTATATTTTTTATTAGATATTTTCTTCACTTACATTTCAAATGCTATCCCTTTTCTGAGTTTTCTCTGAAAGTCCCCTATACCTTCCCCCTGCCCTGTTCTCCAACCCACCCAGTCCTATTTCCTGATCCTGGCATTCCCCTGTACTGGCACATATAATCTTCACAATACCAAGGGCCCCTCCTCCCACTGATGGCCAATCAGACCATCCTCTGCTACATTTGCAACTAGAGACACAAGCTTTGGGGGCGGGTACTGGTTAGCTTATATTGTTGTTTCTCTTATAGGGTTACAGACCCCTTTAGCTCCTTGAGTACTTTCCCCAGCTCCTTCATTGGGGGTCCTGTGTTCCATCCAATAGATGACTGTGAGCATCCACTTCTGTGTTTGCCAGGCACTGGCAGAGCCTCACAAGAGACAGCTATATCAGGGTCCTGTCTGCAAAATCTTGCTGGCATATGCAATAGTGTCTGGGTTTGGTGGTTGCTTATATTTGTGTGGTTGGTTTTCATTATTCATAGTACATACAGCTCATACAGCTGCTGTGGATATGAAATATATGGATACATAGCTACCGATCTGTATAAAATAAAGTATTAGGTTACTATAAACAAATAAGGCCTTTAATCACTTGATCATTGTATGACCTTATTTTATGTACATTTCTGTTTTGAACTCTTAATATTTACTATTAACATTCATTAAACTTGAATTTACAGCTAAAATCAGGATTTTCTATCTTATTTCTGAATAAAGCTAACTTTTTCAAAGAATATGACAGGCATCTTATTCTTAACAACACGAGATAGCAAGTTTATATCACAGTTTACATACATTTTCAGTTGTGGAGTGATCAAGAGTAAGAAGAACATCATGAAAAAAATGTACCACTAAATAGTCTTCATATCAAAGCAAACACACAAAGAGTAAACATTCATGCTTACAGCACAAAAGAACCGTGTGCTCATCTTTGACCTCAACTGGTACCCAGCAAATCAGTTATTTGACTGCATGGCTGGTGTTCCCAAATGACTGCAGGAACAAAGTATTGACTCAGGGTTAAAATAAATTTTAGTAGGCAAATTTTCAAATGTGAAATCCATGAATAATGAGCATTGACTTATATGTTTGACCCATATATTTATGCAACCTAAGCTTTCCTTGGTCACTTTAAAAATGGGCTAGATTACATCTATCTATTCATAAAGACCATGTTGTATTTTTTCCTTAAAAAACAAACATATTCTCTATAAAAACCACAGCACGGTTATTAGTAGCTAAACTTACTGGCAATGTAATTGTGATATAATTCTGTTGTCTGGTCTCAAGTCCTTATTCATATTTCAGCCTTGTGAAGTCCTCTGAAGATCTTTTTTCACCCTTTGCCCAGAATTCAACACAGGATTCTGCTCTTTTAGCAGCTGCAGTGTCTTTTCTTCCTTAGTATAGAAGAGTCATTTGTTCTTTTCCTCTTTTGACTCTGAAGTTTGTATATTTAAATAACCATTGGACTTTATTTTACTCAAAAGGGCATAAGATCTTTTTACATCAGCAATTCTTTCATCCTGAACTTCTACAAAATTTGATGAGTGGGATCTGGCTTAAAGTGGCTTCTGTTCCTTTCTGTATGTCCTTAGCATCTCCGAATGTTCCCCTAATTTACAGTACAGAAAAGGGGTCTAGGTTTTCCCTTTCAATATCCCTGCTTTCTGTCAGTGGCCAATGGCCCGGAAAGAGGAAGTTTGGTATGACAGACATTATTTATGACAGACATTATTTCATTATTTATGAAAGTTAGGTGCCTGCTTTTGAACACACTTATCAGCAAATATATATCTAAGGATGTAAAACACACATATTCAAACAAGTCACCAACATACATTCATCTATGTATCTACATATCTATATATGTATGT
>NC_034594.1:80547286-80554786 GCF_900095145.1 Mus pahari | reverse complement strand
CCCAAACATACCACCTGTTCGCTATCTATCCTTCAAGACCAATTTATATTGCTAAAATATTCTTGGGCATATGATCTTCCACTAAAGAATGATCAACTTATCAGGGACTATGTTTAGCGAAATCTGTTACTTCATCCTCTGTCATTTAAAGTCAACAGCTCCATGGCTCAGGGTAGAATTGTATGTGCAACTCACCTCTCCATGCTTTGGTCTGTCTTTGGCTTGCATAGGTTTTGTGCATGCTATTGCAGCCACTAGGAGTCCATATATGCAAGTTCCCTGAGGAGGCCAGATGATCATGTTACATTTTTGTCATCTACTATCTCTAGCTTTGCTCTCTTTCTGCTCTTCCTTTGGTAATGGCCCTTCAGACTTCTAAAGCTAAATGTTCCATGTATGTTCCTCCATGTCATGTTCTATGACTTCATTATGTATTGTATTCAGGAATTTTATCCTATAATTACATTCCAGAGGGTAACTAAAAGCAATGGCAATAGCCTATAGTATTTGAGGGTCTATGGGAGCATAGTAGCCAATAGCTCCAAAAGAGTCAATCCATACTTGTCTCTGTCCTTTTTATTTGTTAGCTTTCAGTGTTTAATAAAGACATTGTTGCCACATTATAGGGTAACTCAATTTTAACTCCTTTCTGTGTATGTGTATATGTATATAATATGTATATGTTAAGAAGCTTCTGCAATAATAGGTTCTGTACATTTTTAAATATCTTTAGTTATTTATTTTCACCATACTCACTCCTCTACCCTGCCCTTCTCTCTCCCAGTTTATCCCTTCATGATATATTATTCCCCTTTAATTCTTTTTGGCAGTGCATTCTTTCTCCCTCTTTTGAAAGCTACTCCTTAATGCCCCTTAGTAATTTCCTGACATCTCTGACTATTCCAAATGAAACACAACTATATAAATATTCAAACTAAAATCTACGGATGAGAGGAAATCAGTTCCTTCCTGGGGCTGGGTAACCTCACTAAGAGTGATTATTTTTACCTTCATTCATCTCCCTACAAATTTCATAATTTTATATTTTAAAGATCTGAGTAATGTTTGATTGTGTAAATATGTCACGTTTTTAATACCCATCCATCAGATGGTGAACATATAGGCTGTTTTCACTTCCTGGTTGTTGTAAGCAGATGGCAAAAGTTTACAGTGTTTATTTCTAGATGAGACTAAGGAGTGCTTTGGGTATATACCCATACATATTATAGAGAGTCTATTTTTAGGTTTTTGAAGGATCTCCATACTGCTTTCAATAGTGGCTACACAGTTTATACTCCCGTCAGCAGTGAATAAGTGTTCCCCTTGAGGCTGGAGAGAAATCTCTGTTTCAAAGCACTAACTGCAGTGATGTAGTCATTATTTCTATCATACTTTATTTTAAGTGTGTATCAATAACTTTATAAATGAAATGTTTTAAGTTGTACATTTTATTCTTTCCAAATATATATATATATATATATATATATATATATATATATATATATATATATATATATATATGAAAGAGGAAAGAGAATAAAATAACAGTAAGGATTTCAGAAAACATTATAAGGAATCATTATTAACTATCTACCCACCTTACACTTATATCTATATAAATATACATATATACTTTGAATGAAATTTTTCTCATGTGGAAAAATGATGATCCTTCCAAGAGTCAAAGACTACCTAAGAAAACTCCAACACCAGGGCTACCCACAAGATTCCCAGAACATTCTAGGTTATTAATATTGCCCTTATCACACTTCCATGGGCATGCATGGCAAGTTTCTATTGCTGAAGACACCATGTATTTCAGCCACTCAGAGGTATGACTGATCTGAATGCATTCTCCCTGAGGACTAGCTTTCACAGTACCAAAAGATGTCATGTAAACTTCCAAAGGAGGCAGGTAGCCTAACCTGCTATGACACATAGGATCCTCAACAATTAACTCTATAGCATGATAACCCTAAGGGTGCAGTAGTGGAGTACATACCCTGGCAATCATTAAAATGTATCTAATTGAACTTAAGCCCCAGTAGACAAGGTAAAAAATCGTACCTGTTAGTGGGAATCTAGCTAACTAACTAGGGTCAGTTAAGTCATTGATCCCGAGGAAAACCTACAACTTCTACTTTATTAAAAATGGATATATGAACATATTTGGAGGAAGGGAAGGAAAAGAGATAGCTCAGTATAAAACCAAACACGGGTTTAAAAAAAACCAAAATAAGGAACACAACAATAACTCCTAATAATATTCTGCTGTGAATATAGGTCAATATATGTTTTGTAATTTGCCTTTTTATTTTAGGCTTCTTCTTCCAATCTTCTTCCTTTTTTTAATGAAATGTAACAGTTAAAGATATTATCTGCATTTTTCCTCTGCACAATTCCACAGGAGATTCGGCAGGGTTTTAGAGACTTCATTCAGTTTCCAATATTTTAAAGATTCCTTTGTGGTCTTTTCTTTTAGTTTATAAGTTGATTATATTTGTGTATTTTTCCTAAAATTTTGTTGATATTTCTTCCTAGGTTCAGATGACATTAACCAACCTGTTTCATAAGACTTCAGTTTTCTGAAATGTATGAGAACTTCAGAATATACAACTATAATCTTTGTGCTGTTTAAAAATGTGTATTTCACCATTCCTGAGTACAGACTATTTTTAGATGCTAGAGTTATGTCAGGGAGGAAAATGTTAAACAGCTGTTAATCAATCCAATCTCTTTTACTTTGGAGGTTTGCCCCTTGAAAAACAAACGGTATTTGTCTTGTTGCAAGAGGTAGACCTTATAGCTACAAACCTTAGTGGTGAATGTAAAAATATGAAACTATTTATTAGTAGAAAGCTTTTAGTAGAATATTTAGAATATTGTACTTTCTTGTAATAAAGAAATATCTGCCAACATATTTATATGTCAGGGATTCTTGAAAAATATTGTATGAGCTGTGTGGTCATTACATACATTTTGGATTGAGACAGCTCATTCTGTATAAGAAATGAGGCCAAAAGGTTGATTACAGGTTCCAATTCTAATCTCTGTTGAAGATGCATCTGATGTCTGAGAATGGAGGTACTTGAGGGCATGTCCTGCAAGGTTAGGACTTGGAAGCTTTCTCTAATGATTTGAAATTCTACCGTTGATGTTTTTCTAAAGCCTGGATTCTGATATCTGATTTTTGTGATTCTGACTCCACCCTTCAAATCTTTGTGTTAATGAGAGAATACATTCAGTTCTTCTATTTCCTTACTGGTTCATTTAAAGTTGGATGTTTACTTATAACTTAGCTAGTGTGTGCTTCATTTGACACATATACTTTTTTTTACTGTAAGTTGAATACAATGTAAAAATATACTATTCTCAAGTTAGAATAAAAGTGTTATCTAAATTAATCCATAATCCACGCTTTATTTGGGATATTAACATGAAGTTTTCAGCACATTTATTTACCAGAGTAGATCTCTGACACCCTCACACAGAAGTAGCCTAACAGTGAGCTGATGATAAATAACATCTAGTATGTTATCTTAGGCACAATTGAAGCAACACTTGGGTACAAATTAGTTGGCTTTACTTCTGTGGATCAATATTGGGATGCTACTCTCTCTTTTTGCCAATAACATGACACCCAAATTAATGTAGCTTTATTTTAACTCACTATGATGTGATATGAGACTTTTATCTTTGTTCTCTATGTTCAAATGCTCTTTGGCTGTTCAATCTGAGCTGATTTTTAACAAACCATATAGAACTTTCGAATGTGTCTGCTGTTATGTTTCTGGAGGATGCTTTAAACTCCCTCACAGGTCCTCCACTTTTTCTGCAATACCCAACTCTTCAACTGTTAAAGCTGGATACTCCTTTAGGCATTTATTTAGTGTCATCCAGCTATGTGCTTATGTAGATTCTTTACTAGTAGTTTTTCACTAATGCTATGAGTTAGGGTTGATAACATGTCATCTTCTCTTGGTTCCAATGATTTCAACTCCCAAGATTTCAGTTAGTCTCATATGTTTAAGCTAGCCCTAGTGTAGCACTCACTTTTGCTGTCTGTAGATCAAGATATAGAACTATTATTGGGTCCTTCTCTAGCACTATTTTTGCTTGCTCTCTGCCATGCTTCCCACCATGACAATAATGCATTAAACATCTGAAACTCTAAGCCAGGCTAAATTAAATGTTTTTATTCTTCTAAGAGTTGCCATGATCATGGTGTCTTTTCACAGTAATAAACACTAAGACAGTATGAAATTTTCTTTATCCACCTTTTTTTTTTTTTTGCTGGATATCTGGGTTGTTTGTAATTTCTGACATTGTCAATAGTGCATCAGAGAACATGTTTGAACAAGTGTCTCTGTTTTAGGATAAAGCATGCTTTTGGTATATGCTCAAAGTAGTATAGCTGTATCTTGAGGAAGATGGATTTCCATCTACCCAAGAAACCATTCCACTAATTGCCATTTAAGCTGTACAAATTTGCACTCATACCAGCAAAGTATGTGTATTCTCCATACTCCTTATATTATGCCAGCATTATCTGTCACTTGTTTCCTTGATCTTAGTCATTCTGACAAGTGGAAGAAGAAATCTCAAAGAAGTTTTGATACACATTTCCCTGATGTTGAATAAGTCTTTAACTCAGCCACTTACATTTGAGAATTCTCTGTTTAGATCTGGTATGCCGTATTTTAATTTTTTTATATCTAGTTTGTTTTTGTTTTTTGCTTTTTTAGTTTTTAGATATTTTGACTAATAGTCTTCTATCAAATGTGTGCTTGGTAAAAATCTTTTAGCATTCTGTAGCCTGCCACATTATCCAAATGACTGCATTCTTTGCCATACAGAAGCTGCTAAGTTGCATGAAGTTTCATTTATATTGATATTGTTGGGCTTAGTGCTGTGCTAATGTCCTTTTTAGAAAGTCTTTTCCTGTGCCAATGAGTTTAATGCTATTCCCCAATTTCTCTTCTATCACATTCTGTATATGTGGCTTTATTTTTGAGGTCTCTAATCCATTTCCAGTTATATTTTGTTGATAAATATGGATCTATTTGGATTCTTCTACATGAAGTCTTCCAGTTTGACCAGCACCATTTACGGAATATGTTGCCTTTCCCCCCTAGTGTATGTTTCTCGAATATTTATATAAAAAAACAATCAGGTTTTTGTATATGTGTGGATTTATGTCTGGTTTGATTCCACTGATTAATGTATCTTTTTATGTCAATGATATGTAGCTTCTTATTACTATAACTCTGTGGTACAATTTGAAATTTCAAAATGCAAGGCATCTGGCCATCCTTTTAGTGTTAAAAATTGTTCCAGCTATCTGCTTTATTTTGTCTTATTATTTTATTTTCTCCATTTGAAGTTGAGAGTTGTTTTTCCAAGGTCTATAAAAGTTGTGTTTGAATGTTGATGATGATTACTTTTGGTAGGATGGTCATTTTTACTATGTCAATTGTATCATTTCAAGAACATGTGAGATTTTTACATCAATTGATATCTTCTTTTGTTTCTCCTTCAGTGTCTTAAAGATTTTTGTCACACAAGTCTTTGATTGACTTGGTTAGCATTACCCCATGATACTTTATATAATTTGAGGCTACTGTGACAAGTATTGCTTCTCTGATTTCTTTTTCAGTCCAATTATCGTTTGTATATAGAAGGGATGTTAATTTTTGTAAGTTAATTTTGTATCCTTCTCCTTTTCTGTGTTTTTCATCTGCAGGAGTTATCCAGTGAAATTTTAGTGACACTTTTATACATTACCATAACATCTGCAAATAAAAATACTTTGATTTTTTTTCTTTTTCAGTGCTATCTCTTTCACCTTCAGTTTTCTCATTGTTCTATCTTGAATTTCAAGTACTGTAGGTATGGAGAGTGGACATCCTCATCTCTTTTTCCCCTGATTTTAGTGAAATTGGTTTGAGTTTTCCTACATTTTTTTTTTTGTGTGTGTGTGTGTGTGTGTGTGTGTGTTTGGAAGAAATGTTTTGTAACTATTTGTTAAGTCTATTTGGTTTATCACACTTATTAGCTCCAGAATATCTGTTTGTTTTTTGTCTATGACTTGTTCTGTCAAATGGCAAGAGTCGGGTATTAAAATCTCCCACTATCAGTGTGTGAGTGTAAATATGAGAGTTGAATTGTAGCAACAGATCTTTTACAGACTTGGGTGCCCCTGTGTTTGGTGCATAGGTGTTTTGAATTATAATGTTCTCTTTTGGATTTTTTCATTTGTTGAGTCTATAGTGACCTTTCTTATCTCTTGTAATTAGGTTTGATTTGAAGTTATGTTAGATATCAAAGTGGCTACAGAGCTTATGGCATATCTGGGATGACCCATGATCCTAGGACAATGGAAATCCTAGAAATATATGATGCTGACCCCAGTTAAGACTCATAATAACTAGGAATATGGAACCTAAAAATATTTCTGCCTCTAATCAGGCAAGATTGCCACCAACCCAGACACAAATCTATGGCCCACAGTTTAACCTTCCTACAAGATGTTCAAGGATAAAGATAGAGCACGAATTGAGGGAATGACCAATCAATGTGTGGACCAATTGACTCCTGAGAGGGCATCCTGTGATTTCTACATGAGTGCTATGGTAAATGTGTATAAGTGCTCAAACATGCACACACACACACACACACACACACACACACACACACACACACACACACCATTGCTTAGAATAATTTTTTCATCTGCAAATAGTGATACTTTTAGTTCTTCCTTTCCAATTGGAATTCCCTTGATTTACTTTACTTGTCTTATCGTTCTAGCTAGAATGTCAAGTACTATATTGAATAGATATGGGAAGAGTGGACAGCCTTTATTTGGAGTTTCTCACCATTTAATTTAATGTAGGGTAAAAGCTTGATATAAATTATCTTCATTATGTTGAGGTATATCTTTCCTATCTGTGATCTCTCCAAAGATTTTTATGACAAAGGGATGTTGGGTTTTGTCAAAGGCTTGTCAGGATGTAATGCGATGATAATGTAGTTATTTTTTCTTTCAGTTGGTTTATATTGGTTTATATGCTGAGTTATATTGGCAAATTTTCTTATGTTTAACCATCCCTGCATCTCTGGGATTAAGTGTACTTCATTGTGGTGGATGATATTTTTTATGTTTTCCTGTATTTAGTTTGCAAGTATTTTATTGAGCATTTTGCATCTATATTCATGGGAAAATTGGTCTGTAATTCTCTTTCCTTCATGTACCTTTGTGTGGTTTGCAAATTAGGATGAAATTGGCCTCATAAAATGAATTGGACAATGTTGTTACTGTTTCTCATTTGTGGAAGAATTAGTGGAGTATTGGCATTAGCTCTTCTTTGAAAGTCTTACAAAATTCTGTGCTAAAATTATCTGTCCCTGGAGTTTTTGTACTTTCTTTCTTTGTTGATATCTTTATTTGTTTGTTTGTTTGTTTGTTCGTTCCTTCCTTCTTTCCTTCCTTCCTTCCTC
>NC_034594.1:80527507-80547236 GCF_900095145.1 Mus pahari | reverse complement strand
CCCCTCTCTCTTTCTTTCTTTCTTTCTTTCTTTCTTTCTTTCTTTCTTTCTTTCTTTCTTTCTTTCTTTCTTTCTTTCTTTCTTTCTTTCTTCTGTTCTTTCTTTTTTATTTTTGTTTTTTTTCTTCCTTTTCTGTTTGGCAGAATGTAAATGACTCTATCAATTTCCGTAGGGGTTATAATTCTACTTAAGTTTGTCATCAGATCTTGGATTAACTTTGATAAGGAGTATCTATGGAGAAAAACTTCCATTTCTTTTACATTTTCCAACTGTGTTGAGTACAGGCTTTCAAAGTATGATCTAATGTTTGTATTTCTGGGTGTCTCTTATGTTCCCCTTATTGTTTCTGATTTTGTTAATTTAGATATTCTCTGTCTTTTACTTATTTTGGTTAAAAATTTATCTATGTTTTTGACTTTTTAAAAAAATTCTTGTTTTCATTGATTTGTTTTGTTGCTTTTTTTCCATCTCCAATTGATTTATTTGAGCATCAAGTTTGATTATTTCCTAATGTCTACTTCTCTTAGGTGTGTTTGTTTCTTTTTGATCTAGAGCTTTCAGGAATGGAGCTGCTCATATTAGATCTGTCCAATTTCTTTATCAAGGCACTTAGAGCATTGAACATCCCTCTTGGCACTGTTTTCATTGTCTCCCATTAAGTGTGGATATGTTGTTTATTCATTTTCATTGACTTCTAGAAAGTCTGTAATTTCTTCCTATATTTCTTTATTGAGTGGATTGTTGTTGAATTTCCACGAATTATAGGCTTACGGTTGTTTCTATCACTGTTGCACTCCAGCTTTAATCCATGTTGGTTTGATAAAAGAGAGGAGGTTATTTGAATTTTTTTGTCTGTTGAGATTTATTTTGTGACTGAATAGATGATCAATTTTGGAAAGAAGTTTATACAAATTTGATTTATAAAATCTGTTAGTTTCATTATTTTTTCTGTTTAGTTCCTTTCTGAATGACCTGTCCATTGGTGAGAGTGCAGTATTGAAGTCTCTCACTATCAATGTATGGGGTTCAGTGAGTGATTTAAGCTATAGTAATATTTCTTTTATGGATATGAGTACCTTTGTATTTGGAGCATACATATTAGAATTGATACATTATCTTAGTAGATTTTTCTTTTAATGGGTATCAAGTATCCTTTCCTATCTCTTTGATTAACTTAGTTGAAAGTCCATTTTATTGAATATTAGAATGGTTACTCAATCTTATTCCTTTGGTGTCTTTGCTTATGAAATCTTCTCACAGTCCTTTACTCTGAGTTAATGCCTACTTTTGCTGCCGACGTGTATTTCTTATGTGCAGCAGAATGATGGATTCTGTTTTTGCATCCATTTTGTTTGCCTGTGTTCTTTATTCGAGTAATTGAGTTCACTGAAATTGAAGATATTAATGACCAATGGTTGTTAATTCTAGTTATTTTAATATTTGTACTTGGGGTGTGTGTGTGTGTGTGTGTGTGTGTGTGTGTGTGCATGTATCATGTGCTCGTGTTTCCCTTCTTTGGGTTTTACTATTGTGGAATTATTTATTTATTATCTGAGTTTTGTTGAGTGTAGTTAACCTCTTTGAGGTGAAATTTTTCCTCTAGTTTGATATGTAGGGCCAGATTTGTGGACATATATTGTTTAAATTTGGTTTTGTGATGGATTATCTTGTTTTCTCCATCTATTATGATTGAGAGTTTTGCTGGGTACACTGGTCTGGAATAGCATATATGGTCATTTAAATACTGACACAGATCTCCCCAGGTTCTTTTGAATTTTAGAATCTCGGTTGAAATGTCAACGCCATTCTGATAGTTCTGCCTTTATATGTTACTTGGCCATTTTCCCTTGTAGCTTTTAATATTCCTTCTTTGTTTTGTATATTTTGTGTATTGATTATTATGTGTCAGAAGGATTTTCTTTTCTTGTCCAATATATTTGGTGTTCTCTAAACTTCATGTATTTTTATAATTATCTCTTGTTTTATTTAGGGGAAATTTTTTCTATAATTTTATAATTTCCTTGGAGCTGGAAGTCTCCTTCTTCTATTTCTTTTATTCTTATATTTGGTCTTTTCATCGTGTCCCATATTTCCTGGATATTTTGTGCCTTGAACTCTTTAGATTTAACAATTTCATTGATAGATGTGTGGATTTCTTTTATAATACCTTCTATGTCTGATACTCTTTCTTTCTATCTTATATTCTGTTGGTGATGCTGGTCTCGATAATTCTCATTCTCTTATCTAGGTTTTCCATTTTCAGAATTTCAATTTATGTTTTCTTTGTTTCTATTTTCATTTTCATGTATTCCATTTCATTTACCAGCTTTATTGTATTCTCCTATATTTCTTGAAGGATTTTCCTCTTTAAAAATTTCTATTATCTTCATAAGTTTGAACTGACGGTAATTTTTCTAATGCTTCAGTTGTCTTAGGATATATACGTTTTCTGTAGTAGGATAGTGTCTTAGTCAGGGTTTCTATTCCTGCACAAACATCATGACCAAGAAACAAGTTGAGGAGGAAAGGGTTTATTCAGCTTACACTTCCATATTGCTGTTCATTGCCAGAGTAAGTCAGAACTAGAACTCAAGCAGGTCAGGAAGCAGGAACTAATGCAGAGGCAATGGAGGGATGTTTCTTATTGGCTTGCTTCCCCTGACTTGCTCAGCCAGTTCTCTTATAGAACCCAAGACTACCAGCCCAGAGATGGCACCACCCACAAGGGGCCCTCCCTCCTTGATCACTAACTGAGAAAACGCCCCACAGTTAAATCTAATGGAGGCACTTCCCCAAATGAAGCTCCTTTCTCTGTGATAACTGCAGCCTATGTCAAGTTGACACACAAAACCAGACAGTAAAGATAGGAAGAGGTGACATATTACCTTGTCTATTATTAATTGTGTTCTTAGGCTTTTCTTAAGCCATATGGTTGTTGCTGGTATCAGCCGACTTCTAGGAATACAGACAGAATTTGGGCTGAACAGTTGAGCATAGGGGAGTAGGTATAGTTTATAACTGTTGGGTGTGTTTTGAGGTACTTGGGTGGCAGGGGATTGGGAGACTGGGTCACACCTGGATATCCCTGGTACAAACAGGCCTTTGGGAATGCAGATAGAACAGTGGACCCAAAACTGGAGCTCAGAGAACTGGGCACAACTCACTGTTGTTGGGATCACACCACCTGGATGTCACTGGTACCAGTAGGCCTCAGGGAATTCAGGCCGAGGAACGATTCAGACTTATTATGATATTTTAAGATATCTCATCCTCTTTTCTCTCACAAATCTTGCACAATTTCTTCTCTATTCATAGACGTTTATACGCACATTCAACTCATTGTGTCTATTTTGTGTTGTCTTGTGTGCACTTATTTAGGACCTATAACTTAGGACTGTTTTAACTATAAGGTGGTTTTTAACATGGTTTTTCCATGTTAAAGATAGTTCTCCATCTTTTAACAGTTATTAATTGCCTATAGGTCATCATATAGAATGGCACTCTGTTAGGTTTTTCTTATCCACATGGGAAAACTAACTGGTATTTTCATTGTGTGGATATTGTTTAGGTGAGTATATTGTTTAAACATCAACCATGTCATTTTTAAATGGCATTATGTCTGAGATGGTAACTTGGCACTATGGATTTAAAATCTGTCATATCTTCCCCTGTGTCCCATAAACCTCAGGTATAAGGGTTGAACACCCTAAGATCACTCATTTTTTGCATTTTGACAATATATGAATTTCTGTGATAGGCACCACCTGTTAAAAAATAAACTCCTTTGATGAAAGAGGGAAGCTACACTTATCTGCAGATGTAAGAATAAGTCCTTAGAATACATTTGATAATCATACATGTTAAGGAAAATGGTAGTAATAGGTTCTCGTCTACATTCTAAATCTTATAAGCCATTGTTTGTTGACTAGGTTTAGAGTATCATGCACAATGCTTAGAGTATCAGAATATCAAACACTATAAAACAACGTGATATGAAATAATAATAAACAATAATATGAAAAAAACCCTGTGTGCTAGTTTGAATGAGAATGTCCCACATAGATTCATGTGCTTGAATATTTTGGTATCTAATTGGGTAAACTGTTTGAGAAGAATTTAGGGACATGACATAATTGTAAAGGTAAATATTGAGGGTAGTTTAGAGGTTTCAAAAACAATTAGTATCAACTCCAGTGTTTTCTTTGCATCTTGCTTTGCAGTTTGAAATGAAAGTTCTCAGTTATTTCTTCTTCCATGCTTTTGCTCCATCATCATGGACTTTAAGAAATCTGGAGCCATAGCCCTAGTAAAGCTTTTTAGAAAACATATCCCTTGATCATTGTGATGGTACAGTAACTAATACAACCAGATCTGTGCTAGAATCCCCTTATTCCTGCACACAAAGATCATTCAAATGAAATGGCATTTTAAAATATCTAATTATCTTCTGCAATACTTTTTCCCTTTTTGTGCAATGTGCAAGATCAAATTAAAGGCTTTGCTTATGCTAGGCAACTACTTTACCAGTGCACCACACCCATGCTCATAATATCTTCAGAATAAGCCCTATTTTTATTCTTTTTCCCTTCTGGTTTCTGTGCAATACTTCTTATGGTCAATGGATTTTCCTATATTAATATTCAATACTGCTTTCCTTGGTTTTATGTCAGTCCTTTAACTTCCTCCATTTTCTTCCCCTCTCTCTAAAAAGTAGCTCATTTGAGCTCTTGGTGGCTGCTCTGATATATTCCTCATCCATGCTTTTTTTCCCCTACATTTAGGGACTATCTACTCACTGAGAGGTCAGAAACATCATTACTGAGCATGAGTTTAGGGACCTAAATCTAAACACAGAATTCATTAATACTCAGCCATTAATTGATGGAACTCACTGCAGTTTTTGTTAGTGTTCTAAATAGGATCACAAACTTGAACCTTGCAGGAGATTTTAATTTTTTATATAGAATTTTTAGGACAAAATAGTTGTAGGATACAGGACAACTGGACAAATCATAAGGTATTACATTTTACCATTTTAATGGACAGCGGACTAGTTTTATTGTAACATCAGTTGTATAAGATGCTGAGAATTTGGGGTGATGCTGCTTGTGGCTACCTCTGGTGAGGTGATACTATTTGATAATATGGATTGTTTGTATGTCGGGCAGCCAGAGGGCTCCGCTCACTTGTCAATTTCTCTAATAAATGGAGAAGATAACATACATTGGATTTCTGAATTGACTTCTTAAGAAGTACTGCAACCCAGCATGTGTCAACCTGTAAATTCACTGGAAAAGAGAATAGAAAGCCCTTTTCATATCCCTGCTTTTAATCTATTTACACTAATATCATCCAAGCAAATAGGACAGACCTTCAGCACAAAAGTGTGCTTTTGCCTGTAAGTTTATTAAATGACATTATATTGTTTATGTGGAAGTTTGTAGATGTTTACCCCAAATTGATAAAAGACTTGTCTTTATGGATGTTTGATTTATAAATTTTCATTCCGTAACAATTATATGATTTTAAAAAAATTAAATTTTCCATTGCCAAGAAACTTGCAATCATTTTAGTTCATAAGGATTTGTCTCTGAAATTCATTCCTTTGTAATATGCCCATCATTAGAGTAATACATATTTAACAACAACTGCTAATAAATAACATTTCAAAGCACAATTCTAGACATTGACTGATGTACATATTGCTTTGTCTGTACTGTTTAATGATCATGTCTTACATTTTTCAAACTTTCCAGTAGTGCTGGCTGAGAAATAAATGAGAACGACCTGTTTTGAAATCTTCTTTCTCTGATAAAATTCTATTTGCAGGTGGGTAGGGATTTGGCACACATGGCCATTCATTTGCAAATAAAAAGTCACTCACTTGAAAGCCTGTTCACTGAGGAGAGCAGTCTATCACACAAGATCAAGAGTACTTTTTATAGACTCACAAACATCTCTCTTTATGTACATACATAAAAGGGTTGATAAGAATAGAATTTCTCTCACTGGGAAAAGTCCCTTAAGTATAAATACCCTGTTCTATGAAATTTATTGATCATAAAGAGGAAATGTTCTTGCCAAAGTGTTATACAGTGACTCAGCCTTCATTGAAATGCAGCATGTGCATGACTCCATGCTGCTAAGATTCTCTCTTGAGTGTTCTTCAGGAAAAATCAGTTCTGATGAAATTTTAATGAGGAATTTGTTACATTCTTATATCTCTTGAAGATAGCCACTTGGATATACCCTTGAATACTATCCCTCAGTAAGAAGGTACTGGGTTTGTTCAAGGACTCAGTCTTTCTAAGGGTGGGCTACATATAGCCTAGCAGCAAGCATCTGATCATACAAACTGTGCCAATGTTGGGCCAGAGTTACAGGTCGGGAATCATTGTAACCACCAGTCTTATCCTATTGCATTAGAAATGGAAGACGTTTTCCCATTTTCTGACTGAAATTCCATTTCCCCTTTATTCTAATGCTCCACTTTCTCTATTACCAAGAAGATGCTAAATTTGCAAGTGTTGGATTTCCTACTTCTTTCTTTTTGACTGATGACTGTTTTTTTGAAATTAAATAAGTGTTAAACAATGAAACATTAATTTTCATGCTAAAAAAACCACAAATAGACAATAGTAGAATTTTAAAATTAAAACCCTTGTTGCTGAACTATGTACAAAATTCACGTGGTGAATGCTCACTTTTATATGTGATTTGAACAGATTATTTCAGTATTGTATTTAATACTAAATTATTTAAAATCTGAGATTATTTTCTACTTGCGGTTATCATCAAAGATGGAATAAATAAGGATATTTTGTGTGTCAGGACATATTTTTTAGTCCTTATTTCTTTATCTATATTTCAAATAAGGAAAACTCATTAGCTTGAAGGTAAATATCATTATTATTTGATTATTCTATGAAATTGTATTCAAATATGAAATAATAGCTTTATCTGGTCTTTCACTGAATTATTTCACTAATTTTATATCTTTGATTTGAAAATATTAATACTTCAAATGTACTTCACTCAACTAATCTTTCTGTCAAGAATACAACAATTTATGTTCACCATTAGTACACATTTCCTCACATACTGAGGTTGTAGCAAATTTAGATAATATATAACATTGATGTGTATTTTGACAGGCATGTTATCAGAATAACTTCAGCCTTGCTACTAAACTGACCCTCTTTAAATCCTGAATCATTCTGCCGTATTGGACATTTCTAACATCAGAACTGTTTATATTCTCACAGTGTGCTATGATAAACAAAACAGTGCCTGAGGTGATAGAGGTGTCTCAATGGTTTAAAGTCCTTAATCTTAAAGAAGACCTGGGTTCAATTCCCTGCCCCAGACTGGGTATCTCATAATGACCTGTTTTTCCATTTCCACAGCCTCTTCTAGCTTCCTCAGAGTCATTCTCAGATATAGATACATAGAGACATTTATTAAATAAATAAACATAATTAGGTAATAAATATTAATAAATTAGGAACTGAACCGCAAATGTTTCAGAGTTTTAATATTTTCAGTTTTTGTCAGTAGCAATAAATTTATATTGACTGAGAATCTTTCATATCATTGAATCTTGAAAACTCAATAATTCTATCTTAAACATGTTTAATCTTTATTTTTAAAAGATTCATAAATTTTCAAAAAATCTCTTCCATTGAACTAAATTAACATTGTGTATTTACATGTCACATTTGTAAGAAGATAATAACAAATGTCCAGTCTTCTTCTTAGTTAGTATAATTTATAAATATTCATTCACAAATTCTCAATGATCTTAGAAGAGCTCCCATCTCTCTGGAAATTAATTTAGCTACTAAATCTCAATCAATATTAATAATATTTATTCAAACTTTTTAGGGTATTTCCTGATAAATTAGTTTTTCAGCTTCTGTTAAATTTTAACCACACCTAAGATACAAAATTATAGTTCTTTAAGTGTGTGTTATAAAATAATGTATAATTTGTGTAATAGACTGTCAGTGGTTCATTAAAGTTGCTTTATAGATTTATATAATAAAATTAAAGCACAAAAAGTAATTCAACACTGTCAATTTGCAGTTCTAATGTGAGCAGGATTTCTCTATCTGCCCTTCATTGTACTTACGTACAGTTCACTATCACCACAGTTGCTTATTCTTCTCATGACTTTCACCTACATTTGGAGAACTGGGACATTTGAGCTTAACTAAGAATATTTAGTCCTATTTATTCACTGAAAAAGTTATTATGACTCTGGTATTCTTATATCTATATTCTTATTCTACATCTCCCAGGCCTGTGATATCACATACAAGTCTCTATACTCTGAGGTAAGCAATATAAAGGGAAGAAAAGAGCACTATCCAACTTGTAATCATTGCCTGAGATAGTAACTGTCTTAAGTGGTAAAAAATTACTGGCAGTGCTTTCTGGAGCCATTAGGAGCTCTCTGCACCCTAGAGTGCTGTAAGCCATAAAAGCAGAGTGGAGATAAACACACCCTGGGGTATCATAAGCCATGAAGCACAGATGTGTTCACCCCTATTATGATAACCATTGCTTAGAGAAATGCTGGTTTTAGTAGAAAAAGACAATGAAGAAAATGCATTTTTTCCTATTCCATAAAGATCCAATACTTAATCTCTCATAAAAAATGTGGGCAGCAACAGAACTAGGAAATTTTATATAGCTGTACCTACTTTTCAAAGATATTCTTTCCAATTTTTTTAAGGGAAATTTAAGAAGCTGAATAAAACACACCAAAATTTTATCTTCAGCATAAGGAATTTTAAAAGTCATTACCCAACAAGTATAGCAAGCCGTAGTTACCTTCCACTTGCAAAGGAATAAAGAAAAAAAGATTTCTTTTGTTATTTTCAGTGTGAAATAGTCAAAATCTGGTATTTCTAAATCATACACAAAATCAGAGCATTGGGAAGCTTAATTTTCAGTATGGTGTGCTATTCCAATGGCATTACAAATGTGGTGTGTTGTTCAGATGGCATTACAAATCTGCCTGTTTTGTCAGGAAGGCTTAATTCTCAGTGTGGAAGGTTATTTAGATTGTATTACAAATCTGCCAGTTTTGTCATTGTCACTATAATCAGTACACAGGTCTGATGCTGAAATAAGCCCAGTTCCCAAATAAGGGAAACCTGGAAGCTAGTGATTTCTGCTCCCGGAGAGTTTTTGGAGTGTTGTGATTTTGAAGTAGTTTTCTTCATGAAGTGCCCTTTAGAATGTTATCCTGCCTCTCTTCTTGCTCCCTTCTTTCTTTCTGAGTTTCACTTGCTATGGATTATGATGTTTATGAAGACAGAAATTATTTCAACATATGTGGTAATCTATTTTAGTTGATTGGAATGGCAGTGACTAGGTATTTCTTAAATATACATGTAGAGGATCAGAAAGAACCACAGAACAGGAGATCATCATATTGATGACCACAAAGGGGTGGGACAATGTTTTAAAATACCTGGAAGTATTTTATTCTTCTTTATGCTGTACTTAGAAGAAAATAGGATTCTCAGACTTATTTGGCAACTTTTAAAGTGACAAAATTAAGAGTGAAATATATAAACCTCCACAAGCCATATTAGACATTGTTTTTTGAGTGTTGTATTGTTTATACATTTTTGAATCCTATGAGTTCATTAACATAAGAAAACCAGAGTGAAACCATCTAACTAGACCATGGCATGGGTAAATTATTTATTTAGAGAAATAAACTCCCAAGTTCCTTCTCAGTGTCAGAGGGCAGTAACCTGATACAAAAGTCTTCTATGCTTCATGGGGATGGGAAGTGATAGAAGGATGGGTGATCCTCAGACCAGCCTCTGCATGATCATAGGGACTTTTATCTGTTGTAGGCTGTTTGAGGTAATCAAGAACTAAATGTATTTTTTCCCAAGGTAGTTGACTATGAGAGTAGATAAAAGAAGTAATATATTTTCCTGAGAAACAGAAAACTGTATTATATTATTTCTGAGAAATAGTGACTTTAGGCTTCAGTGTGCCAGGTCACAGTTGTCCTTGAGCTAGACATTGTCAGCCTCACTCACAGTTTAGTGGCCTGCTTTGTACCTAATCAGAATCTCAATGAACTGTAGTTCCCAAATCATTCAGAACTAGAATCCTAAGACATATATTTTATTTTTAATTTTCTTTTTCCTTTTCCTTCATTATTTTGGTCTTCCCTACCCTATCCGCAGTCTCTCACTCCCTCTCTCCCTATGGATAATTGAACCCCTGGTCTCACAAGTGCTATGATAACATTTCATCACTAAAGCACCTCATCACTTGGATTTGGTAAATATTTAGAACTTTTATATAGAAGATTTTAAAGTAATACAAACAAACAACAACAAACAAACAAGCACTCAGTAATATGCAAACTCATTGTATGGATCAAGGAACATATCTTCCATTACAAAGATCAACAAAGGTTTTTCACTGAATTTAATGTAAGTATGAATGTTAAAATAAGTATTCCCTTCATAGCTTCAGCTTGGATCCACTAACAACCAACATAAAGATGAATAAATGGAAAAACTGATTTGTCCTATTAAATTCAAGGAAGAAACAAAGTCACAGTGCAAAAATTAAATTAAATTAAATTAAACTTAACTAAATTAAATTAAACCTGCCCTCAGTGGCAAAGGTGATATCTCTAAATTAAATGTCTGCTGAGGAAGCATGAGGACATAGATTTGGATGCATCTCCATCATCCACGTAAAAAAGTATAGTGATTTGCTTCTACAACCTCTGATTTATGATGACAGAGACAAGGAGTATCCCTGAAACTCACTGACTAAATACATAAGTGAAATTGATGAGATCCTGCTTCACTGAGAGACCCTGACTCAAAAAATAAGGTAGAGATTATCTGAGGAAGATCCTAGATGGTTGAACTTTGGCCTTCAAACACAGGTCATATGTTCACATACTCACATTCACATTAACACAACCATGCAAGTGTTATGAGTAACTGTTCTTCTAGGCAAGCTTCTGTCTTCTTGGGGCATTGAGCTTCACTCTCATGCACAGGATCATCCCAGCTGGATTTGCTGGAAGTTTAGCACTCCAGGGGTATCCAACTCTTCCTTATCAATAGGAGAATCTGAGGGTATCCCATGGAAGGTGATAGATCACACAAACAGATATACATAGTGCCTACAGTCATACAGACACACATGCAAAAGGAAAAAAAATGATTTGTAGCTCCATCTATGTGGATATAGAGAAGTTCTTTTCATTTGGGTAAAGTTTTCCACTGTGGTATGATGTAGAGCAACCACTCATTACAGTATAAATAGCACCTCACCTGTGCTTTGTAAGCAAACTGATGAAATCATGTTTTTATTTCTTGTTGGGACCTTAGGAGAAAGGGTAGGTTTTATATGAGTCTCCTCATGGGAAGACGTTTTGGAAAAAAAGTGATACTACACACATACACAGCACACGCAAATCACACACAAATGGGTCAGAGTAATAGTATACATGGATCATAGCATATTACACATATACTTGAATAGAAATCAGAAATGTAATTGATGAATTTCTGCATGTGTAGGATGTCCGAGAATTTCAAATTTTGTATCTGTAAAGTAACAATATGGAGTTAAAATATCAAAAGTAAAAAGACATTTTTAAAGGATTTTGCATGTACACATAGAGGTAGTCATGGGAGTCTCACCACTTTTTGTGAGTTTTATCTTCAGGATTTCAACCCATTTCTCACACTAAATGAAAGATAACTAAAGAAAGAAGGAACAATTTTAACATACAAATAAAATGATATTGTGGGGGGGGGGGGCGGTGGGTAAAGAGGCAGCTTGTCATTCAGGGTACTCACTGCTGACCCAGAGACCCAGGATTTGGTTCCTAGTATCCAATTTGCACCTTGATACCACTTGTAACTCTAGTTCCAGGGAATCTTATTTCTTTTTCTGGTCTTAGGCAACACTATGTATATGGCACACTTACATACATGTCAGCTAATCACTAATAGATATACAATCTAATTAAATGCTTCAAAATTGCGACAGCACTGGGAAATCAATTGCTATGGTATTTTCCTAAGAACACCATCTTTCCTGATCTCTGCTTCCCCTGGTAGCACGCAGTTCTTTGTGTATGGTTGAGGTCTTCTGTATTTTTCCATATTCAGTTTGGCATATCCATTCATGTTGTCCTTGCCAAAATGGTTAGCCTAGAATGTACACATACAAGTAACAGTATACAGATTGAGTAGGTCTCAAATTTGAATAGACATATATGATTGTTATAATAATTATTGTATAATGTAGGAAGAAGATCAAGGCAGGGTAAAAATAGGGTTAGGAAGGAAGAAATAATGAGAGAAATGAAATTATGCTATACTCTCAAAAATAAAAATAATTGTACTAGGCCTCAATTTATAGAACCCCAAGGAGATTTATAGTTGCAGATTTCAGCATCCTTCTACCAGAAATGGAGAGCTCTAAAATCCAAAAAGCATTAAGGACTTAGCTTAATTCAATACTGAATTGATTATAAATTATTCATCAACAGTAGGATATATATTCTTTCAAGCTCACTTGGAAGATTCATCATAATAAATCAAATATTAAGCCACAAAACTACCTTAATCTTACAGTGTCTGTTTTCTGACCACACTAGAGCTGAGTCACAAAGGACAACTGCAAAATACTCAAATTCATGAAGATTATACACAAAATTCCTGAATAATATCTAAGTCAACTAAGACATTTAATCAAAATCAAATACCTCCCAAAATAGAGTAAAGTCTTTTTCCTAGATAGGCATTCTATCGAATTCTGTCAAACATGTAGGGAACAAATTTATCAATTTTCAACAATCTCTTTCAAGGTACAAAGACAGAGGAAGTAGTGCTTAGCATTATGTTGGTTTGGTATTGCTTTAATTACAAAAATGTATACTAAAATTGATCTCAACATCAATATGCAGGGAACACAAATGAATAATACATTAAAAAGAAATATATAGCTCAACCAAGTGAGACTTACCTTGAACTAATCCTGAAGGCTATTTCAATATTACAAGCCTATGTAATATATTACTTCAAAATCTCTAACCAGAAAAGTCACGGGATTACATACACAAAGACAAAAGGAAGTAACTGGTAAACTCAAATACCCAATTATAGCTAAAACTTCTCGTGAAGTGAAAAGTAGTAGGGAGTTCCTTGACTTCAGGGAAGATATATATTAAAGCCCCCAGCTAATCTCACACAAATTCACAAGATACCCAAAACTTCACAGTAAGACCAAGACCAAGGATAATCCAAGGCCATCTTTTTAAAGAGCATTCTGCATGGTATTTTTAATTCAGTAGCACAAGAAATATAAATAAAAGCAGGCTCATTGATAGGATTCTGGCCAGAATTTGTATCAAATTGAGGAAACACTTTAGAGGGCTTGATAAAGATATTCTATGGCTCCTGGTTTTGGGGCCTTTCCCTGTTGTTACGCGAAACCTGGGACTGTTACTCATTTTCTCATGGAAATATTCAATGATGAATTTTATCTCTAGCTCCATACTTCATAAATTTACCACTTTTGTTCACCTTCATGCTTATGAAGTCAGATGGCCAGATACACTAAGCCGTAATATTTTCTACTCAAATTGTTAATTCTTCATTCCTTTCTTCATTGATGCTAAGGAGGAAGGAAGAAGACATAAATTAAATAACCCAAGTGTCCAGTCAACATCTTAATGGTACATATTCTGTTCTGGGAGCTGGTGAGGAAAATAACAGTCACAAACTTAACCTAAGGGGTTGAAAGCTACGGAGAAATCACCCTGAATGAGGTCAAAATCTATGGAGGGAAACCCAATCGTTCTGATCCTCTTTTCTTAGTTTCATTGGATTTTGAATGAACCGTCTTTTGAGAAAATCTCATGTGAGAGTTGTTTGATTTTTCCTTCTATAAAATGCTCACCTTTTGTTTTGTCTCTATGGTATAAATTTGAAATTTTTCGGTTTGAATTTTGAATGTTATTTATTTCCATAGTAAAATAAATGGTGGTATTTCACAATTTGGCAAAGAAATTCTTCCAATGCAATTACATTAAAGATTTCAAGAAGAGGCCAAACTAGATTACAGCTGGTATTACCTGATAAAAGAAAGTGAGAAAGTTAGAACTGAGGTCAGAATGATGTAGCCAGAAGCCAGAGTACCTTGGACCATTAAACACTGCCAGAGAAGAAAGAGTCTCCCCTAGTATATTTTTTAGACTTAAAAAGAATATATTCATTCAAAGTTCTTGCATATGTTAAAATGTATTTTGCACACATTTACCCCTCCTGTCTTCTAACACTTCTCAGGGTACCCTTCACATTTCTTTTCTTTTCATATTCTTCTTTTAATTAAAAAAAGTTTGCTTATTTGTTTAATTACTGATTGATTTTTAGCCTTCTCTATGCAGATAGTTCTGCTCATGTGCATGCAGGCATTGGGTCATAAATTGGGTCATGAGAAACTTATGGGTAAACACACCTCTAAATAAAAGTAACTTTCCCATCTCGTCTTCAATATGGATCAACTGCTTAAATATCTTCAGTTATGAGTGAGGCCTCAGGAGCCATGTCATGCCTAGAGGAAATCATTTCATACTCCTTTTCTCCATTTAACTAATCTTATGTTCTTGCCACCCTCTCTTCTATAATCATCCTTAGGCCTTATGAAAAGGATGTTATATAGGTATTCCATCTGCAACTGAACATTCAATGTCACTAATTCTCTGTACTTTGTAACAGTGACACTTCTCAGCATTAACCACTCCTCAGTGTGGTAAGAAGCTCTTCTGACCAAAGTTGAAAACATCGCAAATCCATTAATGAAAACATAACTAGTTAGAAGGTAATTTGAAAACAATAGCATATATATATATGCATATGCTATTGTAGATATATATATATATATATATATGTGTGTGTGTGTGTGTGTGTGTGTGCGTGTGCGTGTGCGTGTGTGTGTGTGTGTGTGTGTGTGTATAAAATCAATAGGCTCTCTCCTAAGACTATGGCTTTCTATCTATGACTTTTGACAATGATTTCAATTTAAAGTGAATTCCTTCTGTGGAGCTAGCCTTAAATCCAGTTTGTCGGTTCCATGTATAAATACACTTACCATTATACCAGCAATCATATCTTGCCTAGTGGGTTCATATAGTACCATGTATAGCACTTTATTGGATAAAAATATTGATGTCTTTTCTCTTCCAGTAGCCTAGATAATGTATTATGGCAATACAAAAGTTAAATAGCAGGGATTTACTGATCTGTTCAAGATTTATTTAACTATGTCTTTCAACCAAAGTATGTGGTATCAGCACAACTGAAGCTGTGACAATTTTATTTAGAATCATCATAACTTTTATGTCCTTATTAGAAACAGAATATAATGGTAATTTCCAGGATCAATGCAGTTGTGGTTGTCAGGATACAATGATATTTTCAAATTATACAGGGAACACAAATTTATCATCTAAGACAAGTTATCTTCTAAAGTTTCTGTGATTTCTTTACTGCTAAGTGAACATACAGAGAAGCAAAAAACACACTGAAAGCTTTAGTACCTGAAAGAGTGCATCAGTCTCTCAGTACCTGGAAGGCATATTGTACCACTGAAGTCATAGAATCCAACCTGAAAAACCTATGAAACATGCCTCTCAAGGTAGCTAGGCCAAGCCAACTCCAAGGGTCACTGAAACTTTTCTTTTCTTTTCTTTTCTTTTCTTTTCTTTTCTTTTCTTTTCTTTTCTTTTCTTTTCTTTTCTTTTCTTTTTTTTCTTTTCTTTTTAAAATTTATTTATTTTATCTATGTAAGTACATGGTAGCTATCCCCAGACATACCAGAAAAGGGAATTGGATCCAGTTAGAGATAGTTTTGAGCCACCATATGGTAGTTGGGAATTGGACTCAGGACCCCTGGAAGAGCAGTCAGTGCTCTAAACCTCTGAGCCATTTCTCCAGCCCCATCACTGCAACTTTCTAAACAGGAGCTACAATCAAATCAAGGAGCATAACACTTGAGCTAACAATAGAATGCACATATTTACCACTAATGGTTATATATTGGATATTCTTCTAGGCAATAACCTTTTCTATTTTAAGGAAAGAAGATAAGGTAATACATATTTTGAGGAGTTCCTTTATTAAGTGAGTTAATGTTAATTTAATGGCTCTTGACTTAAAGATACTGCTACTGCTGGTTAGTGACTATGAGGAAAGATAAGATGTGCCAACTTTATGAAATAATTCAAAAGTTGGTGCTTGATACTGTAGACACACCTTTGTGTTTTACAATCACTTACAGATTTTGTTACTTGGCAAATATTTATTGGTTTCCTTTAAAAGTCAGACAATACGCAAAGCACTGAGAATGTGAGCACAGTTATGTTTACTCCTTCAAAGGAGAATGTAACGAAGAGACTTGTTTTTTAACGTTTACAAGGGACTGTAGAAAACAAACAAGGAAGCATTAGAGTAAATAATATTCATTTTGGGAATGTAAGATTTTATGGAAAATTAGACAGTCATATGGAAGTTGTTGGTTTTATGGTTAGTCAGAACAAGTAAAAATCAGAGCGTAGTGATGTTAGTGATGATGAGAAAAACAAACTCTTAATTACAACCTAAAATTTGCCTTGAATTGAATGTTAAATTTTCATTTATATGCAGTCAATACTGAAAAAAAATCAAATAAATGAGTTGGAGGCTTCATGGGAAGGAGACAAATTGGTGTTTTCAGTGAGAAAAAGAAAGTATAATAACTCCTCAAGCATGCATTAATTATCATGCAGCAACTTTGACCTAGCAGCTCTGGAGCAAGAACCTCTAAATTGAGGGCTGTCTATTTGGGTTCATCAATGACTCATCCTACCTTGCCAAGATTTTCAAGTCATCCTGTGGCTATAAGATCACAAAATAGAATCTAAGACATACAGTGACTTATAAAAGGAAAAGAAGTAATCTGTAAATTACAGAATATGAGGTATAAGATGGAGAGGATTGGGAAGGCAACACTTTCATTTAGTAAGTGGTGAAGACATCAAGTTGATGAAACAATGTCTAGATGAGAGGTTGCCACACATTGTCATTCTCTCACAACAACCAAACAATCATCCATCATGATCCAGTGATGCAGGGATGGTTTGATATACAGAAATCCAACATAATCCACTTTATAAACAAACTCAAAGACAAAACTACATGATCATCTCATTAGATGCTGAGAAAGCACTTGACAAAACCCAACACCCATTCATGACAAAAGTATTGGAAAGATCAGGAATGCAAGGCCCATATCTAATCATAATAAAAGCAGTATACTGCAAAGCAGTAGACAACATCAAACCAAATGGAGAGAAATTTGAAGCAATCCTACTAACATCACAGACTAGACAAGTCTGCCCACTTTCCCCTACCTATTCAACATAGTACTTGAAGTCCTAGCCAGAGCAATTCGACAACAAAAGGAGATCAAGGGAATACAAATTAGAAAGGAAGAAGTCAAAATATCACTATTTGCAGATGATATCATAGTATATATAAGTGACCCTAAAAAGTCCACCAGGGAACTCCTAAACCTGATAAACAGCTTCAGTGCAGTAGCTGGATATAAAATTAACTCAAAAAATAAGTGGCCTTTCTGTACACAAAGGATAAACAGGCCAAGAAAGAAATTAGGGAAATAACACCCTTCTCAATAAACACAAATAATATAAAATACCTTGGTGTGACTCTAACTAAGGAAGTGAAAGATCTGTATGATAAGAACTTCAAGTCTCTGAAGAAAGAAATAGAAGAAAATCTCAGCAGATGGAAAGATCTCCCATGCCCATGGATTGGCAGGATTAATATAGTAAAAATGGCTATCTTGCCAAAAGCAATCTACAGATTCATTGCAACCCACATCAAAACTCCAACTCATTTCTTCACAGAGTTAGAAAGGAAATTTGCAAATTAATCTGGAATAACAAAAAACCTAGGATAGCAAAAACTATTCACAACAATAAAATAACCTCTGGGGCAATTACCATACCTGACCTCAAGCTGTACTACAGAGCAATTTTGATAGAATTGTATGGTCCTGGTATAGTGATGGACAGGTAGATCAATGAAATAGAATTGAAGACCCAGAAATGAACCCACATACCTATGGTCCCTTGAACTTTGACAAGGAAACTAAAAGCATGCAGTGGAATAAAGACAGCATTTTCAACAAATGGTGCTGGCACAACTGGCAGTTATGATGTAGAAGAATGTGAATTGATCCATTCTTATCTCCTTGTACAAAGCTCAAGTCTAAGTGGATCAAGGAACTCTACATAAAGCCACAGACACTAAAAATTATAGAGGAAAAAATAGGGCATAGCCTCGAAGATATGGCCACAGGGGAAAAATTCCTGAACAGAACAGCAATGGCTTGTGCTGTAAGATTTAGAATTGACAAATGGGACCTCATAAAATTGCAGAGCTTCTCTAAGGCCAAAGATACTGTCAATAAGACAAAAAGGCCACCAACAGATTGGGAGAGTATCTTTTCCAATCCTAGATCTGATAGGGGACTAATATCCAATATATATAAAGAACTCAAGAAGCTGGACTCTGTAAAATCACATAACCCTATTAAAAATGGGGTACAGAGCTAAATAAAGAATTTTCAACTGAGGAATAACAAATGGCTGAGAATCACCTGAAAAAATGTTCAACATCCTTAACTATCAGGGACATGCAATTCAAAACAACCCTGAGATTTCACCTCACACCAGTCAGAATGGCTAATATCAAAAACTCAGGTGACAGATGGTGCTGGAAAGGATGTAGAGAAAGAGGAACACTCCTCCACTATTGGAGGGATTACAAACTGGTACAACCACTCTGGAAATCAGTCTGGTAGTTCCTCAGAAAATTGGACATAGTAATACTGGATGATACAGCAATACCATTCCTGGGCATATACCCAGAAGGTGTTCCAACTTGTAATAAGGACACATGCTCCACTATGTCCGTAGCTTCCCTATTATAATAGCCAGAAGCTGGAAAGAACCTTGATGTTCCTCAACAGAGGAATGGTTCAGAAAATGTGGTACATTTACACAATGAAGTGCTAATCAGCAATTAAAACAATGAATTTATGAAATTCTTAGGCAAATGGATGGATCTGGAAGATATCCTGAGTGAGGTAACCCAATCACAAAAGAACACACATGATATGCACTCAGTTATAAGTGGATATTAACCCAATAACTTAGACTACCCAAGATACAATTTACAAAACACATGAAACTCAAGACTAATGAAGACCAGAGTGTAGATACTTTGTTCCTTCCTAGAATCGGGAACAAAATACCCATGGAAGGAGTTACAAAGACAAAGTTCAGAGCTGAGATGGAAGGAAGGACCATCTAAAGACTTTCCCACCTAGGGATTCTTTCCATATACAACCACCATACTCAGACACTATTGCATATGCCAGCAAGATTTTGCTGAAATGTCTCTGATGTAGCTGTCTCATGTGAGGCTATGCCAGTGCCTGGCAAATCCAGTGCCTGGCAAATACAGAAGTGGATGCTCACAGTCATCTATTGGATGGAACACAGGTCCCCCAAAGAAGGAGCTAGAGAAAATACCCAAGGAGCTAAAGGGGTCAGCAAACCTATAGGAGGATCAACAATATGAACTAACCAGTA
>NC_034594.1:80524544-80527397 GCF_900095145.1 Mus pahari | reverse complement strand
AAATGTAAATGAAGAAAATATCTAATGAAAATAAATTGAAAAAAAGTTAGGGAGCATTTTCCACGTATGTATGTATGTGTGTGTGTGTATATATATATATATATATATATATATATATATATATATATATATATGATATGCTTCTGGTTAACCAGAAATCAAAGTAATATCAGGATATATCCATGTGTTCTTTTAATCTCTGAAACAAAATTCTAAAATATTGCTAATGAGGACATAGCAACAGTTGGAGTTGGAGTTTATTTCTGTCATAGAGGTGCTATTTCAGGACCCTTCTTGTTGGCAAGTTTTAGGTATTATGGTACATTATAATTTCAAAACAGGCTAAGTCATCATTACACAGAATTCCTCAAGCCAAAGGTGAAGCATTTGGTTGTGTTGCCTGTAAATAGAACCAGTCTCTTTGGTAGAGCTTTGGTCCTCAAAAGCACATTTATCAAAATTGTTGGCATTTTAAATGTACAGTTGCCCCAGATCAGTGACAAAGTGGATGAATTCTATAAAAATATCAAATTGTATTATTTTCACAGGTTAAAAGGAAAATAATACTAAGTCTATGCAAACCCTTCTGAAATATCTTAAATAATTATCAAGGAAAAATAGACAGGAACAGCAAATAGCAACAACAACAACAACAACAACAACAAGACACAATAAATTTTACTCCTCTATAGTTCTTTTTGAATGATGACATACATCATTCATTCTTTGCTTACTAATGAAAATCAGTACGGAATTATTGGATAAAAATTAGAGTCACATTTAGGGAAGTGTTTAGTGCCTATTTTGTACTAATAGCTTAATAGAGTAAATGAAAATTTAATGTCAGACTTGGAATTTTCTATATATGACACATGTTTCTTGATAAAAAAATAAACTTATCCCAAAAGTGAAAGTTAAATTTTGTCTTCAGATATCATCACTGGCTTCCTGATATATTCTACCTGGCATTTTTTTTTTTTTTTTAAAATTGGTATATTTGGCCACTGGGTCAGTTAGCAATATGACTACTGATAGGCTTTGTGAGGGTCAGCTTACCTTCCATCTCTGAACTAAAAGTATGGGCCTATGATTAGGAATACTGATTATGGCATATGCTTATACTCCAGTGAAGTAGCTCCCTCCATATTTTAGCCCACCTTTTTTTCTCATTCTATATGTAAAACATATTGTGGTCATAAAGCACCAAATTGTTCCTTCCTTCATAGAAGGAAGACAACTGGATTTTCCTTTATTTTGGAGTTCTCCTGTATTCTGCCTTATCTGTTCTTTTAAATCAGCTGATTAAAATTGATACATTTACTGTAATAAACAACAACCTTAAGTGTTAATATAAGAACATTAAGTGACATGACTACAAGTTCCTCTGTTGAATTACCAAATTAGATTCTGGTAATAGGCATTTTTCAAACTTTCAATTAGTATCATAATTTAAGGCTATCTTGTACAAGGCATTCCTCAGACATTTAATATATTAATGGTAGGTAAAGAAATAAGGAAAAGAAGAGAAACAAGTATATCTCTTCATATGCTCATATATTACAATAATTTGTACACATACACACATTTTATGTAGTTGTGCTTGTTTCAAATATTTTTTCTACGTTTTTGAATACATAACTCCTCTTTACCACTCACTGATTTTCTTTTCATACTAATTCTCCTAATCCGAGAATCTTCATAGGAATGATATGTGGCTTCTCACAATTCTCCTTAAGGCTTTATTGTCAAAAAATAAAGATCATTTCACATAACCAAATTAGGGAATTCAAGTATTCCTTTCAGAAATTTCTGCTACAGCATTTGAGGAAAACACTTTGTTTACTGAGAAAAATACATGTATTTGCAGTTGCTGCTGGCCACCTGCACATCTTGCTTTCAACATGAAGAACGGCTATATTTTATATTAAAGATCACAAATTGAAAAAAATGTCAATAAGCTGAGGCAAACTTAATAATATAATTTGATTTCTTATTCTGAGGTTAAGCCAGCTATGCTTTATAAATGTCCTATCTCACATTCTGTTCTCATTCTGGGTTTTGTTAGAGCAGATCTGAGGATTTCTATCCATTGTTAATTGACACATGAAGTCAGTAGTTTTATTAATAATCATTTTACAAACACTCAAACAAATATATTGCATATACATGTATAAATGAGTGGCAAATTAAAAAATGTGATAGTAACACATGATATCATAAATTTTTGAATTTCAAAGAACTGTCCCTGTCTAGATCTGACAACTTAGTTGGATGATATGCAAAGCAACTACTTAACATTATTACATGTATTTTATCAATAATTCTCTTGAGGTGTCCTTAACCATTTGATATGAGCTAAAACATGTTTGTAGCAAGATGTATTTTTGTCTTTTATTTGTATCACCAGAAGGATATGCCACAACCCTGTTCTTGAGCCAGAGTTCAAATTACTTCAACACAGAGAAAGCAGAGAGATAAATACTAGTGGTACCTGAAAGACAGAGAAGAAATGTGGCCAAGGTCTGGAGGGCTTTTTTTTTTTCAAAATTACAATATATAATGGCCTTGAGCACAACTGTATCATTACTAGGGCAAAAAGTAGTAAAATTGAGCCAAGAGCCAAGAATACACCCAAAAAGGCAAATTCCTAGGTGAACAAATTGAGGACAAATAGAAAAGTTTTATCCTATTCTGCTTAGGGCAAATAAATACTTTTCATGAATCTCTCTCTCTCTCTCTCTCTCTCTCTCTCTCTCTCTCTCTCTCTCTCTCTCTCTCTCTGTGTGTGTGTGTGTGTGTGTATGTATGTAAAATGTAAAATGTACAACACACATATAAATACAAATACATGCA
>NC_034594.1:80521402-80524450 GCF_900095145.1 Mus pahari | reverse complement strand
ATATATATATATATATATATATATATATATATATATATATATATATATATATATTTGTAGTTGTTGTTGGATAGGAAGTGTGTTATTTTCCAGAAGTATTAGGGTCCTTTGATTGTGCTTTGCTACCATGATGTAGTTGAGTTAGCGATCATTTGAGGCAACAGACAAATAGGCTAAGGAATTTATGGCTATAGAAAAAAGGTATCATTCAATCAGAAATTGTCAGTACTAACAGAAAAATGAAGGAGCTAGGAAGGTTGCCAAGAGCTATATAGGAGAAGCTAAAGACTAGCAGGTGATCTTCCTTAGATGGTTCCACCATGAATTAAAATATGATAGATTTGCTTTTTTAGGCAAGGCTAGGAAGATTTTTCATTTTAAGAAAAATGCCTGTTATTAGTATGTTTTTCCTGATTCTATATCTATCTCTCTATCTCTGTCTATCTCTATTTCTATCCATATCATCTTTCTTTTTTCTTTTTTCTTTCTTTCTATTTTTCTACCTTTCTATATATCTCTCATCTATCTCTCATCTATCTCTATGTATCAGCCCATCCTTTTGAGCAGATTTCTGCAGAGCTACAAAGATATATTTTCTTATAGTGATGCAATATAGACAAATATGATTTTATTATTCATAATTATCATCCTGTAAGATTTCCTAAAATCACATTAGTAATTATTAATCTCTTTTATAATAGGGATGCTATGAAATCTTTCTGATAGTTAAAAATGAAATGAGAACTCAGCCAGTCTTCAATTGTCATGAGTTAATTGCTTCTGAGAAAACAAGCATTTATGTACTAATAAGAGTTCATCGCAAGAGATTGTATAATAATTAACCAAAGATCATAAAAAGGGAACAAAGATATTGACAAGGTTTAGCTATACAGAACTTCACTAATAACCTAGTTACAAAAGTTATGTTTTTTAACCATCCATGAACCTTTAAAGCAGGTGACAGAAGATGAATATTTACCCAAATAATTACTCCTAATGGATATGCATGTAAATATTCTCTGTTGTAAACTTCTTATTCGATGTCTGATTTGAATTTGTCTGTAAACTTCTGGTGACCTTTTTCCATGTGATCATGTATTCTGAAAGATGTATAATTGATGAGGACAAAAATTGAAAACTGAACTCAAGAAACACTCAAGAGAGAATTGAACCCAAGAACTTAGAAGTAAGGCATAGAAATGGAAGTAATGGTATAAGGGTATTAACGTACTGATAAGTAGATATTAGTCTAGAAACTTAGAATACCCAAAATACATTTTGCAAAACATAAGAAAATTAAGAAGAAGGAAGACCAATGTGTGGATACTTCATTCCTCCTTAGAATAGGGAACACAATACCCATGAAAGGAGTTACAGAGACAAAGTTTGGAGCTAAGATGAAAGGATGGACTATCCAGAGACTATCCCACCCAGGGATCCATCCCATTATCAGACACCAAACCCAGACACTATTGCATATGCCAGCAAAATTTTGCTGAAGGGACCCTGATATAGCTGTCTCATNTGAGACTATGCCAGTGCCTGGCAAATACAGAAGTGGATGCTCACAGTCATCTACAGGATGGAACACAGGGACCCCAGTGGAGGAGCTAGAGAAAGAACCCAAGGTGTTGAAGGGGTCTGCAACCCTATAGATGGAACAAAACTATGAACTAGCCAGTCCCCCAGAGGTCATGTCTCTATCTGCATACATATCAGAAGATGGCCTAGTAGGTCATCATTTGGAAAAGAGGCCCCTAGGTCTTGCAAACTTTGTATGCCCCAATACAGGGGAATGCCAGGGCCAAGAAGTGGGAGTGGGTGGTTAGAGGAACAGGGCAGNGGGAGGGTATAGGGAACTTTCAGGCTAGCATTTGAAATGCAAATAAAGAAAATGTCTAATAAAAAAAGTTGGAAAAAAGAGAATAAGGGCATTATTGTGACATCAGTGCAGGAGAAAGAGCACGATTAGAAGTGGAGAGCAGAGAGAACTTTGGGGAAGAGAACTTTTGTAGAACCTTCTTGGAGAACTTTAGAACTTAGAAATAAATGATAGAAATTACTTTTCAACATGTTCCCTTTTCTTCCTGTGAATTCAATCAGCAGGCTGGGAGTTGCTGCATAGTTGAGGCAGGGATACTTAATCCCCTGCTGTTTTAAGATGAGTTGCTAAACACTTTCTTACTTTAGAGGAACTCAGAACACAGGCCAGCTACTAAAGAATAGTGGCTTGGACTTAGGTAAATGTTATTATACAGCAACCCTTAATATCTTATAAGACCATGTCTTACTCCCACCAGTGCTCTTCATCTTGACTGCCTCAAGAGGAACCAACAAGAGAGAAGAACCACTGGGGCTGGCCTCTAGCAGAAGATGAGTTAAAGCCCAGTTATAAGGTACAATAAATGTCAGATTAAGATTAGATTAACGTTAGAATTATTTTCCTCTTATCTATCTATGTATCTAGCTATGCATCTATGTATCTGTTTATGTATACATGCATGCATGCATCATCTGTCTATCTATCAATCTATCATCTATCTATCTATCTATCTATCTATCTATCTATCTATCATCTATCTGTTCATTTATTTCTAAAAAATATGCTTTGGTTTAAACATTTTGTAATGTGACTATATCTGTATTTAAAGATTAATTTTGTAGTTCATTGATTAAATGATAAGGAGAAAGACATGAGCTAGAAATGGTTTGTCATGTTTGATAATGAATCTTTTAAATACTCTTTGTTTTAAATGTCACATAGGAAGCATAAGAAATCTGCTTCATTTTGAACATGCAATGATTGCAGGTCAGTAGTGACATTCATTTGCTCTTTTCTCTACTTATGGGTGATTGAAGACCACCTTTTCTGACAACAAGAAGAATTATTAAATCAGTCCAATTGAGCCTCAGATAATTAAAGGCAAAGGCTTCTTTTAAGAACATGAGTATAATACCTCATAGATATATTTTGACAGAATTAACTGAGAGAGAAGAGGGTATATATATATATATATATATATATATATATATATATATATATATATA
>NC_034594.1:80505471-80521351 GCF_900095145.1 Mus pahari | reverse complement strand
ATACATATACATATATATATATATATATATATATATATATATATATATATATATATATTAGGGAGAAGGAAGGACAGGGAATTATCATGAAGAAAGAAGAGAAGAATTTACGATAAATGATTCTAGTGATGGAAGTTTACTAAAATAATTATTAAATAATTTAAATATTATAGTAATTTGTCATTTGTAGGTTTATCATACTAATGACTTAGAAATCATTTAATAGCAGTACATATAGACAAAGAAGCCACTAACTTCCAAGTGGACTCAGAAACATATTTGCTGGCTTCTTGTGGTAGAGTGAGGCAGGATGGTGAGTTGGGAGGAATAGAAATCAGAAAATTGACTCTTAAACTGGAACAATTCTTTGGACATTTTTATGTGTATACTATGTTACTGAATTTTTATGCATGAATGTAGTATACATTGACCATATACACCATTAGTTAGGGAAAAATGAGATGACTTAGAAGGCAAATGCCAAGCCTTATTATCTGAGTTCAATACATTGTATCCACATGATGGAAAGAGAACCAATTCCTACGCCTTGTTGTCTGTCCTCTCATTTCTGCACTCACTTCTGTATACATTCTGTAGATTATGAAATAATTTTATTACAAAAAAGATGTACTGTTAAACATTCTCTGATGTTTCTTTCTTTGACCTGCAATCTCTTGCCTATATAGTCTCTCTTCTGATTTCACATCCCTCTTGCTAGATTTCAGACAGTGATTGCAGGATGGCATGTAATATTAGTTTCTAGGTTAGCAGTATGTCACTAAAATAGTAAAAATCCACTCTTATGTTTCATAGAATATCACAGAATATCTTCTCATGGTTGAATTGAACTCTGTCAAAACATAGTTCAGGAATGGAGTTATGTGAAGAAAAATCTGAGTGCCTCTGAGAACACTACATGAAAACAACTTAAGAGTCTGTGACCTCAGTTTCTTCAAAACTCATAATTGTTCTTGGAATATGTTTCAGTGTTCCTCCCAGGTATGGCGGATAAGAATGAGTTTACTTCATATTTTTCATTGTTTCATGCTGATGTAATTTAAATAAATATTTGAGCCATCCTTTAAAAGGTTGTATAAAAATACATGTTTTTGCCATGTGTGACTTGTCTTCCTGATTGTATACAATTTGAACTAATAACATTTACACTCCTTCTGGTCTGAGCTTCTTCCCTGAGCAGACCTTGGTTCACCATCCAGTCCCACAACACCAAGAAGAAGCTTGACTCCCAGGTGATCTGACATGCACAGGATCAGAGAGGAGCAGGCCACATCATCTGCCCCAACACCCAGAGTAACTGGGACTCCCCAGGATCCAGGGACACAGGAATCCCATCCTGTCCAGTGGCACTGGTTCCTTCCAGCTTGCACCTGGGCCCAGAGGAAACAAAGGACTCTTGCTCATCACCCACCTCTGCAACAGCCAGAGAAAGCTTGACTTCCAGGAGCTCTGACACAACAGGATCTCAGGAACTTAGTCACACCAGATCCCAAAGAACAATATCCCAAAGGCAGCTTGACTGCCAGGAGCTCTGAAATACCCAGGATCACATGATCATAGAGGAAGTAGGCCTCTGAGGGTTTTTGACACAACTATAATCAAAGAGGGACAGGCTAGAGTCAGAGACAGCAAGGGCAGGTGTAGCCGCCTGTGGCCAAGCTAACTGGGTTCCTGAGTGGGAGGCAGGAGCTGTATGGGAGAAAACGGTGAGAGGAATAATGGATGCAGAGACATGAATTTCTGTTCAAGGCATCTTAAATTTTACTAAGAGTCTGTGCTTATAAAGAGGGGGGAGGCCCATCCCCCGCCAATCCAATCTTGGTGCCTGTCCTACAGGTGCAAACCTGTAGACAGATCTTCAGGATGCTGTCTCTGGAATATCTCAAGAGTCTCTCAGCAGGTAGAAGTGTCTTGTAGAAGAGCAGGCAGGTTTAGAACAATAGAGCCATCTAGGTTGGAAGGCCCAACTCCAGGTGGTCTCTGGCCCAGTGGCAGCAAGGTCTGAATCAGCCTGTTTCAAGGCTTGGGGAGGCAACAGGCAGGTAGCACTAGAGATAATCAGATGGTGACAGGAAAGCCCAAGACCATAAACAACAGAAACCAAGGCTAATTAGCATCATCAGAACACAGTTCTTCCACTACAGCAAGTCCATCACACTAGAAAAGCAAGATTGGGATTTGAAATAACATCTCATGATAATGATAGAGGACTTTAAGAAGGACATAAATAACTCCCTTAAAGAAATACAAAACATAGGTGTATTAGTTAGGGTTTTACTGCTGTGAACAGACACCATAACAAGGCAAGTCTTATAAAAAACAACATTTAATTGGAGATGGCTTATAGGTTCAGAGGTTCAGTCCATTATCATCAAGGTGGGAGCATGGCAGTATCTAGGCAGGCATGGCGCAGGCAGAGCTGAGAGTTCTACATCTTCATACAAAGGCTGCTAGTGAGACACTGACTTCCAGGCAACAAGGGTGAGGATCTTATGCCCACACCCACAGTGACACACCCATTCCAACCAGGTCACACCTATTCCAAGAAGGCCACACCTCCAAATGGTGCCACTTCCTGGTCCAAGAATATACAAACCATGACAATAAGTATAGAGAAGACCTTAAAGAGGAAACACAAAATTCCCTTAAATAAGTATAGGAAAATGCAACCAAACGGGTTAAGGAATTGAACAAAACTATACAGGATCTAAAAATGGAAAGAGAAACAATTCAGAAATCACAAAGGGAGACAAACCTGGAGATAGAAAACCTAGGAAAGAGATTGGAGTCATAGATGCAAGCATCACCAACAGAATACAAGTGACAGAACAGAAAATCTCAGGAGCAGAAAACCATAAAAAACATTGACACAACTGTCAAAGAAAATGTGAAATGCAAAAAGCTCCTAATCTAAAACATCCAGGAATTTCAGGACACAATGAGAAACCAAACCTAAAGATGATAGGTATAGAAGAGAGTGAAGATTCCTAATTTAAAGGGCCAGTAAATATCTTCCAACAAAATTATAGAAGAAAACTCCCCTAACTAAGGAAAGAGATACACATGTTGTGGATAGCCCTGGGGCTAATTATATTTGATGTTAATTCCATTCTCCTGTGAGTGGTTGTGAACAAAAAATGAGTCAGCACTCAGGTGATTTCCTATAAACCTGTTTCCCACCTTAATTTGTAAAATAAAGGAGAGCTGATGATTCAGCAGATAAAAGGGAAGGTGGAGCAGAAGGTGGGGGAGAGAAGAAGGAGGAAATGGAAGAGGTAGAGGTCGCACAGGAGGAGGAAGAAGGAGAAAAGCTGAGCAGAAGCACATGGCCTAGAGAAACTGCAAGTTCTATGTGATCTCATAGATATGGAAGATGATAGTGTAGGAGTAGATCTACCCAATCTAGGCACAAAACATGTAATCATATTAACTGAGTGGTGTTTTCATTCTCGGGGCATATTTGGGTGGAGACTTATGGCAACAATGCCCATGTACAAAGAAGAAGCCTACAGAACTCTAAATAGACTGGACCAGAAAAGAAATTCCTCCCAACATATAATAACCAAAATACCAAATACACAAAACAAAGAAAGAATACTAAAAACAGTAAGGGAAAAAGGTCAAGGAACATATTAAGGCAGACCTATCAGAATTATACCAGACTTCACACCAGAGAGTATAAAAGGCAGGAGATCATGGACAGATGTCATACAGACCTGAAGAGAACACAATGGCAGTCCAGGCTACTGTATCCAGCAAAACTCTCAAGTAACATAGATGGAGAATCCAAGATATTCCATGACAAAACCAAATTTATACAATATCCTTCCACAAATCCAGCCCTACAAAGGATCATAGATGCAAAACTCCAACACAATGAGGGGAACATCATTGGACTCAATTCTCTAATAAAAAAGACATAGATTAACAGATCAAGATATAAACAGGACCTAACATTTTGCTCAGTGACAAAGACAGATACTACGTCAGAATAAAAGGTTGGAAAAAATGTTTCCAACAAAAAGGTCCCCAGAAACAAGCTGAAGTAACAACTGTAATATTGAATAAAATTGATGTTCAAACAAAGTTATCAAAAAAATAAGGAAGGATACTTCATATTCATGAAAGGAAAAATCAACCAAGATGTACTGTTAATTCTGAACATCTATGCTCCAAGTTCAAGGGCACCAACATTCATCAAAGAAACTTTACTAAAGCTCAAAGCACACATTGCATACCACACAGTAGAAGTGGGAGACTTTAACACCCAACTCTCATGAATGGGCAGGTCATGGAAACAAAAACTAAACAGAGACACTGTGAAACTAACAGAAGTTATGAACCAAAAGGATTTAACAGATATCTCTAGAACATTTCATCCTAAAAGAAAAAAAAAATATACCTTTTTCTCAGCACCTCATGGTACCTACTCCAAAATTTACCATATACTTGGTCACAAAACAGGCCTCAATACTTATAAGAAGATTGAAATAATCCCATAATCCTATCAGATCACCACGGACTAATGCTGGTCTTCAATAACAAAACAACAGAAAGCCCACATACACATGGAAATTGAACAATGCTATACTCAATAATAACTTGGTCAAAGAAGAAGTAAAGAAATTAAAGACTTTTTAGAATTTAATGAAAATGAAGATAAAACATACCAAAATTACTGGGACACAATGAAAGCAGTGCTAAAAGGAAAACTCATAGCTCTGAATGCCGCCAAAAAGAAACTAGAGAGAGAGTACACTAGCAGCCTGATAGGACACCTGAAAGCTCTAGAACAAAAAGAAGCAAATATACACAAGAGGAGTAGACAGCAGGAAATAATCAAACTCAGAGCTGAAATCAACCAAATAGAAACAAAGAGAAGTATACAAAGGATCAACAAAACCAGGAGCTGGTTCTTTGAGAAAATCAACAAGATAAACTATTAGTCACACTAATCAGAGGCCACAGAGACAGTATCCACATTAATGAATTCAGAAATGAGAAGGAAGACATAACAACAGAAACCAAGGAAATTCCAATAGTTATCAGATCCTACTAAAGAAGCCTATACTCAACAAAACTGGAAAATCTGAATGAAATGGGCAGTTTTTTGGACAAAGATTTAAAAAGTATCAGATACACCATCTCAACAGTCCCCAAAACCCTAAAGAAACAGAAACAGTGATTAAGAATCTCCCAACCAAAAGAAGCCCAGGACAAGATAGATTTATTGCAGAATTCTGAGACCTTCAAAGAACACCTAATAACAACACTCTTTAAAATATCCCACAAAATTGAAACAGAAGAACACTTACCAATTCATTCTATGAAGCCACAATTAAGCTTATACCTAAAGCACACAAAGACACAACAAAGAAAGAGAACTTCAGACTATTTCCATTATGAATATCAGTGCAAAAATACTCAATAAAATTCTCTCAACTAGAATCCAAGAACACATCAAAACAACCATCCAACATGATCAAGGCTTCATTCCAGGGATGCAGGGATAGTTCAATACATGGAAATCCATCAATGTAATCCACTATGTAAACAAACTCTAAGAAAAAAACCACATGATCATCTCATTAAATGCTGAGAAAGCATTTGACAAAATTCAATACCCCTTCATGTTAAAAGTCTTGGAAAGATCACAAATTCAAGGCCCGTACCTAAACAGTAAATGCAATATACAGCAAACCACTAGCCAACATCATACTAAAGGGAGAGAAACTTGAAGAAATCCCACTAAAATCAGGGACTAGAGTTTGCTGACACTCTTTCTATCTATTCAGTGTAGTACTCAAAATCCTAGACAGAGCAATTAGAAAACAAAAGTATGTCAAAGAGCTACAAATTGGAAAGGAAGAAGTCAAAATATCACTTTTTGCAGATGATGTGATAATATACTTATTTGACCCCAATAATTCCATTAGAGAACTTTTAAACCTGATAAACAACTTCAGCAAATTGGCTGAATATAAAATTAACTCAAACAAATCAGTGGCCTTCCTCTCCTTAAAGGATAAACAGGCTGAGAAAGAAATTAGAAAAATGACCCCCTTTACTGTTTTAACAAATGATATAAAATACTTTGGTGTGACTCTAACCAATCAAGTGAAAGATCAATATGGCAAGAGTTTCAAGTCTTTGAAGAAAGAAATCAAAGATCCCAAAGAAGGAAAGATCTCCCGTGCTCATGGATTGGCCAGATTAATATACTAGATATGGCCATCTTGCCAAAAGCAATCTACAGATTCAATGCAATTTCCATAAAAATTCCAACTCAATTCTTCATAGACATAGAAAGAGCAATTTGCAAATTCATTTGGAATAACAAAAAACCCAGGATAGAGAAAACTATTCTCAACAATAAAAGAACTTCTTGGGGAATCTCCATCCCTCAGCTCAAGCTGTATTACAGGGCACTAGTAATAAAAAAAAAAAAAAAAAAAAAAAAAAAAGAAAGAAAGAAAAGAAAACTGTATGGTATTTGGTACAGAGATAGCCAGTTAGATTAATGGAATAGAATTGAAGACCCAGAAATGAACCCACACACCTATGGTCACTTGGTCTTAGACAGAGAAGCTAGAACCACCCAGTTGAAAAAGACAGCATTTTCAACAAATGGTGCTCCTCAACTGGTGGTGAGCATGTGTATGAGTGCACATTGATCCATTATTATCTCCCTGTACAAAGCTCAAGTCCAGGTGGATCAAGGACCTCCACATAAAACCAGATTCACTGAATCTAATAGAAGAGAAATTGGGGAAGAGCCTTGAACACAAGGCTATAGGGAAAAAGTTCCTGAACAGAATACCAATGACTTATGATTTAAGATTGAAAGACCCACAACATGAGGACTCCCCCATGTTCTGACTCAGGAGAGGCGACACCCCAAATCACTCACAAGAAATGGTCTTGATGCAAACTGCAAGAGGTTTATTCAGGAAAAACCAGGGCACTGGGGACAACTATTATCCCACACAGGGGTAGAGGAGTTGACAATGAGTTCAAGGGGTAAGGGGTTTATAAAGACACAAAAACTGCAAACACCTGGCATTGGGCATCCTAGAACAATGGGGCTATTTTGGACACAGGTTTAAGGGCTTAAATAATTTTTTACTCTGTCAGGATCTTTTAAGATCAACAATAGACAAATGGGACCTCATTAAATTACAAAACTTCAGTAAGGGAAAGGACATTGTCAGTAGGACAAGTGGCAACCAGCAGACTGGGAATACATCTTTACCAATCCTACATCTGATAGAGGGTAATTATACAATATATTCAAAAACTCAAGAAGTTATACTCTAGAGAATCAAATAACCCTATTAAAAATGGGGTACAGAGGTAAACAAAGAATTCTCAACTGAGGAATATCAACCCCTGCTGTGAAACACCTAAAGAAATGTTCAATATCCTTAGTCATCAGGGAAATGCAAATCAAAACAACTCTGATATTCTACCTCACAACAGTCAGAATGGCTAAGACCAAAAATTCAGGTGACACAAGATGCTGGAGCATATGTGGAGATAGAGGAGCACTCCTTCATTGTTGGTGGGATTACAAACTGCCACAGGCACTCTAGAAGGAAGTCTAGTGGTACCTCAGAAAACTGGACATAGTATTGTCTGAGAACCCAACTTGAACCCAACTTGAACATATACCAAAACATGCTCCAATATATAACAGGGACATGTGTTCCACTATGTTCATAGCAGCCTCATTTATAATAGCCAGAAGCTGGAAAGAACCCAGATGTCCTTCAATAGAGGAATGGATACAGAATATGTGGTACATTAACATTTACACAATGCAGTACTACTCAGCTATTAAAAACAATCACTTCTTATGCAAATGAATAGAACTTTAAAATATCCTGAGTGAGGTAATCCACTCACAAAAGAATACACATGGTATGTATTCACTGATAAGTGGATAATAGCCCAAAATCTTGGAATACCCAAGATACAATTCACAAACCACAGGAAGCTCAAGCAGAAGGAAGACCAAAGAGTGGCTGCTTTGGTCCTTCTTAGAAAGTAGAACCAAATACTCATAGGAGCAAAAATGGAGACAAAGTTTAGAGCGAAGACTAAAGGTAAGGCCAGCCAGAGACTGCCCCACCTGGAGATCCATCCCATATAGTCACCAAACTAAGACGCTATTATGGATGCCATGAAGTGCTTGATGACAGGGTCCTGACAGCTATCTGCTGAGAGGCTCTGCCCGAACCTGACAAATAAGGAGGCAAATGCTTACAGTCAACTATTGGACTGAGCAAGTGTTTCCCCCATGGAGGAATTAGAGAAAGGACTGAAGGAGTTGAAGAGGTTTGTGAACCCATAGGAAGATCAACAATATCAACCCACCCCACTTGAGCTCCCAGGGGTGAGCTAAACCATCAACCAAAGGGTCCACATAGAGGGATGATGTAGCAGAGGATGGCCTTGTTTGGCATCAATGTGAGGGGTGTCCCTTGGTCCTCTGAAGGCTCGATACCCCAATGTAGGTGAATGCCAGGGTGGGGAAGCAGTAGAGGGTGGGTGGTTGGGGCAATACCCTCATAGAATGAGGGGGAAGGGAATGGGATAGGGACTTAGGCGGAAAAGAGAAAGGGGATAACATTTAAAATTTTATTGAAGAAAATATCCAATAAAAAAATAAATGACTTTACTCAGCTGACTTTTCATAATTCTTGGAGTATAAATTCTTTGAGGCTATGAAAAAAGTTGGCTAATATAATATTTAGTCTACCTCATTTTTTGGTATTGTTCTCTTGAGTCTTATCACCTCTAGAGCTGTGACAGAAGTCCACTATGTATATTTACCATTTATTGAAAAACATTCTTCTGCAGGGTAGTGGTGGCACATGCCTTTAATCCCAACACTTGGGAGGCAGAGGCACGCAGATTTCTGAGTTTAAGGCCAGCCTAGTTTACAGAGTGAGTTCTAGGACAGCCAGGGCTACACAGAGTAACCCTGTCTCAACCCACCCCCACCCCCCCAAAAAAGAAAGCAAAAGCAAACTCTTCCACTTATGATCACTTACTTATCCAGTGTCTATAACCTTGTTACTATGAATAAGAAGCAATAAATATGTGTATAGTTCTTTTATCATATGCTGACATAGATTCTTCAGGAAATGTATAGAAGTAATATTGCTTACCTGGCAGTTCTATTTTTCTGTGTTAAGCAATCTTAGTTTAATTGCCAGGGGAGTTTGACTCAAGTTTAAGCATTTTCAACACCTCCCACACAGCAATTCTATGAGGTTAATTGTTCTATTGATAAAAACACTTATCTTCAATAAGATAGAATACCAATGCAGTTTTGATTTCCATTTCTCTGATAACTAAAATATTGAACTTACTTTATTGTATTGGTCATTTCTATGTCTTTGAGAAGTATATATTAGTTAATTTAATGTATATCACTTTCATTGTTTGTTCACTTGATATTTGATTTTTTTGTCCCTTTTATATTCTATCATCAATTTTTTGTTGTATAAATAACTAAGCTTTTGTATATTAAGTAGATATACAAACTCCACTAAAATCTTTCTTCAACTCATGTGAGCTTCTCAATTTCTTGCAACCTACCATATTAATTCTCTCTGTTATTTCTTGAACTATTGGATGCCTAGTCAATAAATCATTGCCTATGCTTATATGTATATATTTTTATTCAACCTAGTATTTTTATTTAGGAGTTCTAAATTATATTTCCTGATCATACTCACTTGCCAGTCCTTACCCTTGTGAACTCCCTCCCAATAAAATAACAAAATAAAAGGAAAAAAATACAAAATATGTTCAATTTGTGTTTTCAATATTATCATTGCAGCATGGTCAAACTCTGAGTAGTTTGCCCATTAAATAGAACTGAGTCCTTTCCTTCCCAAATCCCCTCTGGAAGCCGTCAACTGTAGAGAGTTACCCTTCATGATCCTTATTACACTTTTCAGGAGTTCTCCTTGATAGATTCTGGGTTTTGCTGTTACTTTTGTAGGAAAGGGTTTTTGGTGACTGTAGGGTTGTCAGAGAACCTTTCCATGTCCCTCTTTCTCAACTGTGTATCTGCAGTCATTGGTATCACTGTAAAAGTCACTTCCTTGCACTTTATAGTCAGTGGGAGAACAGACCATGGGCATCCAGGTGAGCTTCTGGTGAAAACTCGGACCGTAAACCTGGTTCCTAGTTGCAGTAGGACCACAGACCCAGACAAGGCTTTTCAAGTTAGACATGACCAGACCACAGATGACAAACCTGGTCTGAGCAGCACAGGTCATTCACATCAACATGGCCCTCAGCAGCAGTACAGATGATTAAAATCGACATTATCTCAGGATGCAGTGTAGACCACAGACATCCACTTGTCCTTCTGTGGTATCATGAGCCACAAACATCATCACAGATGCCAGCCTCAATAGGATTTCAAACCCAGACATGGCCCTTTGCAGCAGCATGAACCATGACTTCACTATTGTCTCACGTGACAGCACAGCCAACAGAAATAAATATAGATTTAGATAGCAGCACAAACCATGAACATGGCATTCTGTGGTAATTCAGACCTCTGCTATTAACCCTGACCAGGGTATCATCAGGACCATCGACACACATAGGTCCTTCAGTGGCACCATGGACCATAAGTTGTACTTCAAATAAGGTCTAGTCCAAAAAATGGACCATTACTCTTCTTGTGTCTCTGTCATTGTCCAGAGCATCACTCCCTATGGGGCTATGATGGAGGCTCTTTTGATTTTAACTGCTATACTAAGCAAATTGCTCTGTACTCATGTATCTCAAAATTTCCACTGATATTGATATCCACTTTAATCCTACTATTATTTGGTAAGATGTAAGAAATTATTTTAGGGCTATTTCTCTATAGTTCAAAAACTTGTTTCTTACCCAAATATATGAGCCATTTTGTAAAACATTCAATATATTGTATAAATGAATCTGTAATTGTTAGGTGAAATGTTTCATAGTTGTCTGTTCAACTTAATTTCTCCATAGGGCAGTAAAACTCTTAAGTATCTTTGGTAGACTGTTTATTTTTGTAAATGAATCTTTTGTCTTTTAGTAGAAATTGGATATTAAAAATATCTTTCACTTATGGATTGGATGTCTACTAAATTTATTATTTTCCATAGAAATTTTTATTGAAATTTAATGTACTATGTCCAGGAATATACTTGAAATTTTTTCAAATGATTGATGTACTGACCTCTATACTAATAGGTAGAGGATTTGTTCATTTTAATTTTGTCTTGAAATCTGCTTTGTCATAAGTGTGTATAACTTATCCTGCTTCCATTAGCAATTCTCAACCTGTGGATAGTACCCCTCCAGCGGTCTCATATCAGATACTATGCATATCAGTTATTTACATTTTTATTTATTATAGCAGGGAATTTAAAGTTAGTCAGTAGCAGCAAACATAATTTTACAGGAGTAGGGGGTCATTGTATTTAAATGTCACAGCATTCAGGAAGATTAAGAATCACTGTTCTAAATTATATTTGCTTGGGATGCCATTTTATGTCGTTTTACTTTTTGGTTGTGTATATCTTTGCCAGGGAGGTATGTTTCCACACATAACAAAAGTTGAAATATGTTCTATTAATCTAACAAGAATTACCTATTTAGGAATTTGAGAATTAAGAAGATGTTCATTGATATTTGTAATGATAAACTATGCATTAATTCTAGTTGCTTTAATGTTTTTGTACTGTTTTGTTTTCCAGTACTTCTAATGTATCTCCTCTTCTAATGGGATTCAGATAATAAAAGGTGAGTATTTGTTGGCATATAAGAAAAGAAAATTAAACAGATTTTATTTTCTCTTCTGTGTATATGATTAATTTATTTCTTGAAATGCTGGATCTGTAGTTATGAATTATAATTTATGCTGATTTTAGAAATACTTTATCTCTCATTGATCCTTAAGGACAATGTTGCTGAATATAATATTTCCCACTAATAGTTATTTTCATTCAGAACTTGAAATACAACTCTCTGCGATCCTTTTCCACTACAGTTTCTGTTGTTATTGTCTTTATAAGTGTTTTGCAATTTTTCTTGAAATTATCAATATTTTTCTAAAGTATTAACATTATAGTTATAATTATAATATACCAGATATGGTGGATTGAATATGTTTGGAATAACAAATGGAAATATTAGGAGGTGTGGCTTTGCTGGAGTAAGTGTGGCCTTGTTGGAGGAAGTGTGTCACTATGAGCATAGACTTTGAAACACTCCTCCTATCTGTCTGGAAGTCAGTCTTTTCCTGGATATATTCAGAACAATATGTAGAACTCTCAGCTCCTCCAGTAACAAAACCTGCAATGTTTCCTGCATTCATAACAATGGACTGAACCTCTAAACCTGTAAGTCAGCTCCAATTAAATGTTGCTCTTTATAAAAGTTGCATTGGTCATGATAGCTCTTCACAGCAGTGGAAACCCTAAGACAGCAAGTGATATTCTTTTTAGGTCACTTTTGTTTATGGTTCTAACCCCCATTTCTTTTGGGTATACATTCACATTTTCCCAAAATTCAGAGAGTTTTTTCTGCAATTACTTGACTAAAAAGGTTTCTCTATATTTAGCCCATACTATGTCTTTATTATACATCCACAGTAAGTAGGTGTTTCAGTTAATGTTTCGAATGTTCTAGTTTTAATTCCTTTTTTCTCATTACTATCTGAATGTTTTAATTTATTAGATCTCCTTTTTCAAGTACCATAATTCTCTTCTACTTAGTTGGTAAAGTTTTCACTGTTTTTTTTTTTTTTTTGACTTATTAAAATTTACATTTCAAAGATTTCTGGCTAACAACTTTTCAAGATTTCGTTCCTTACCCCTCAACTAAATTTTTTTTTTTTTATTGTCTTACTTCATCCATTCATTTTTGTATATTTTTGGTGGTCATTGATCTTCTGAAAAATATTTTTTTCTGATTTCTTTTCCAGTACTTCATCCACTTAATTCCTTTTAAATCAGAGTTTAGGAAATTATAAAATTTTGGTGGATTGTTTGATTTGACTGTAATTTTTCTATTCCTGTGTTTCCATATTAAAATTTATGCTTATTTTTGGGTGGGTCTTTTCAACTTTTTATTTTTATTTTTTCTATTTTTTTTTTTTTTGTGAGAGGTTTATGAGAAATAACCTTTTTTACCAGCCCACATCCTCGTAGCATTAATTACTGGATTACTATGAAGTATTGAATATATTTACCATTTTTATAGTATCATTTCTCTATTTCTTCTTTATTGGCAAATCCTATGTATTGACACAATGTGCACTTTGTATGAACATAAGTATCTAGCTTTCACCTACTCTCACAATTCAGCATGAAAGTGATACTTTCTTGGACCATGTTGATTTACTTAGGGGTTTGTAATTTCTCATATTCTTTGAAATAAAGTATTCACTAAATTTGAATGAGGGTAAATTGTATAGCATAATATATGCTGAGATCTAGTGGGGCTCATATTGTCTAGTCATTCTTAGCAGTTCATAAAAATGATTAAATAAATAACAATAATAGTAAAGAATTATGGAAAAATAGAAACACAAATGAAGTAAAAGATAAGTGCGAACTATATGATCCACAATTACGGTAGCAAGAATGGCAAAAATAGATAATATAAACAATCAGTTTTAATAAGGTTAAAAAAGAAAGAGACCAAAATGGCAAATGGACGGCAATGTAAAAATAGGAATTTTAAAATATAGAAAACAGAAGAAATAAAGAAAGCAAGAGAAAAGTAGAAAGTGACACATACATGAGGGAGTAATAGCAGACAAAATTAGTATTAGAATAGAAACAGAGAAATGAGTTTGAAATATGAAGGGAGAGAGATAAATATGAAAAAGCCATATCTGTAACCATAACAAATTATAATTGAAATTTTTTTTCTTTTTTTTTCTTTTTCTTTTTCTTTTTCTTTTTCTTTTTCTTTTTTGTTTTCTTTTACTTTTTCTCTTTTTCTTTTTTTTGTTTGTTTGTTTGTTTGCTTGCTTCTCTAAGTTTTAAAGAAGACTTTCAAGGATGAGAAAACATTGTGGAAGAGAGGACCAAAAAAATAAGTAAGAACCAAAATTGAGAGAAAAGATAAATAAATCTGTTTTATGGATACAGCATGGGTATGACATTCATGAACTCACAAAAGCTGCAGTAGCTTTTATTTCATAAGAATTTCCTAGGATATATTCAGTTATAGATGGGAGTGTGTACTTTGTCTGGACTTTCTAGGAGAGCCAATGGTAGCAAGAGCCTGATGAAAAAGAAAAAACCATCATGTTCAGTGATGTTACCACCTACTGAGCTTCTCATGTCTAGTGTGTAATCCTTCCATGACTACATGTGCAGCTCTGGTTAAACCTAGTATATCACAAATAAAAGAAGAAAAGAGATATCAAACTTGGTTGAAGGGAGTTAGGAAAAGGGATGCATGTGTGTTAACAGCATCTACCATATATATGAGATTATAGAGAAACAAATATTTTGCCTGTTAGAGTGGTTTTCTAGTCAATAATGGGTCCTTACTGTCAGCCTGACCTTTGTGTATTTTCTGGGTCTATGTAATCATTGGAGAGAGAAACACAAGGGGAACACTCAACTGATGTTTTGCAATTCTTGGTATTCAAGCAGTGGAATTGTGTGTGTGTGTGTTTTTTGTTTTTTGTTTTTTTGTTTTTTTTTTTTTTTTGGTAACAACTGGAATAAACTTTACTTTCTCTGGACATAGTAGTGCAGGATTAAGGTTCTCCCATCTACAATTATTAGTGAGCTAGACCTCCAATATCAGCCAGACAAGGATATCTGCTGCATATATGGCCATCAGGTACACCAGTAAGTAAAAAGCACATGAGAGCTGAAAAAACAAACAAACAAACAAACAATAACAACAACAAAACCTACTGGGTGGAACAATATCAGTCAATCCTGATATTTTATCAATCACAATCATTTTTAATTCCTGGTACCTAATTGCAACAAGCCATTTCTGGGTGCTCTCCCTACCCTCTTTGGCAAGCTCAATGAGCTGTATGTACCAGTTTCCAACTTGAATTGCACTCAATGAGTTTGCTTCAGTGATAGTGTGCTGTGGCCACAGTGGAACACAGGTTGGATACTGGCTAAAACATTGAGGCAAGAGAATCATGGGGGAAAGAAGAGGAATGGACTTTTACTTCCCTAAAAAAGCAAGATTGGGTATATATTTTTCTACACCACTCTTATAAGACCCTTCAAGCAAAGGCTATGCATACTATACAAAGTGCTGATCAGCTAAGTTCAACCAGCCATTTTTTCTGAACCTGTTTGTGTGCTATGCATATCCCACTATACCTCTCTGTTTATGTTCTTGTTAGTCTCCTCTGCAATAACCATAAGCTTCCATTGTCTTTTATGCTCAGTTTCTCAGATTCAGTTTATTTAAATCTAAACTGAAATGAGGTCCTTCTATCACCCACCTTGTTAAGAAACTCTTTCTGGACTTTTTCAATTACAAATTACAAAAAATTCTAGAGAATGATGCTTTGTTCTGCTCTTCTATTTGACTGATATCTATTTTGGATAATTTTGTTGCTAATGTGAAATTCTCCAGAGGTATTTGTTTTTGACAAAAATGGTAGCTGCTTCCTTAACCTTGATTCCAATGTCATCTCTTGTTACTCCAGTTCTTGAACTCCAGTGTCAATAAATCACACTTACATGGGCAATAAATTAAACACATGAATTTCCTATTAAACATATATAATCTCTCTCTCTCTCTCTCTCTCTCTCTCTCTCTCTCTCTCTCTCTCTCTCACACACACACACACACACACACACAC
>NC_034594.1:80500828-80505361 GCF_900095145.1 Mus pahari | reverse complement strand
ATATATATATATATATATATATATATATATATATATATATATATATGATTTACTTATTTTCTATGTATGAGTGTTTTACATGTTTGTATCTATATGAACAAGGTACATGCCTAGTGTTTATATAAGTCCAAAAAAGGCATTAAATTCCTTGGAACTAGATATATTGGACAGTTGTGCGCTACCAAGTAGCCTCTGGTAACTGAACTTAGGTGGTCTGTTAGAACAGCAAGCACTCTTAAACACTAAAGCCCCTCCTCCATCATTTTCATATTTAAGAATAATATCTTATTCTGTATCCCAGGCAGGCCTGGAGATCTTTATGTAACTCAGGGTGGATACAAAGTCATGGCACTCCTTCGGTGTCAGTTCCTTAAACACTGGAATTATAGACTTGTGGCTCAATACTTAGCAGTGAACTTAATTTAGATTGGAACATGACAATATTCACATTTAGCTGTCTGCATCTCAATTTTCATAATTCTCATTCTGTTTTTAATATATGTACATATATAATAAATGATTTTTGATTTGATGACATTGAAAAAGAATATTTTTGGCTTTTGGAAAATCACTTATTTTGAGAATGAGGCCAGATATAGCCATGCTTCTGGTGATGAATACTGTAGGGTGTATATTCACTTATTTTTAAATGTTGGCTGTTAAGTTTTTGATAAGGAAGCTATAACCTATATAACCACAGAGGTAGGGTACTAATTAAGGAATTAGGGGAAGGATGAATGTCTATATCCCCTAGGAAGGGGAAAATAGAAGAAATAGAATAGGCAGTTATGGTGGTTAAAGGAGGCACTGGGTGGGGTGGATGCAATAAGGAGAGGAAGGAAAGAGGAGGATAAGAGAGGGAATATGGATAGGGGCAGATAAAACTAAGGGACATTTGAAGAGCTTTATGGAAACCTAATATAGTAAGAGTTTTCTAAAATACATATGCATATGATGTTTATCTGAAGAAAATTGCCAAGTGATAGAAGACAAAGAGCCGCCAGATCACCTTGGACACGAACTCAGTGGATGGCCCCATGGTCCCCAGAGGACTCTCCATGCTATCTTAGGATCACTGGTGAGTGGAACACAACATCTATTCCAATCCAATAGTGATGGGCCTGTGACAGCAGGAGCAAGGACACAGGAGACCAGTGGCTTGTGTTCCTTCTGATCTGTACTAGTATACCTTGATTTCAAACACACCAGACAGTCGCATGGTCCTCAGAGGCAACACTATGTCCAGGCACTGTAACATGCCCAGGATCTTAGGATTCCAGGATCCCAGGATAACAGGAGCTTGGTAACACCAGGATCTCAGGGTCTCAGAGGAAGCTTGACTGCCAAAAACTCTGACATACCCAGAATCTAAGGTCTGCAGGAGCCCAGAATCAAAGGATGACAGAGAAAGCTGGAATCTAAGAAGTCCTGAATCAACTGGGATTATAAGAAGGACAGGCTTCAATCAGATACATTGAGGGAAGCAAGCACTTGAGATAGTAAGATGGCAGGAGGCAAGCATAAGGACAGAAGCAACAGAAACCAAGGTTACTTGGCATCATCAGAACCAAACTCTCCCACTATAGCAAGTCCTGGAGACACCATCACACCAGAAAAACAAGACATGGATCTAAAGTCACTTTTCATGATGATGATGGAAGTTTTAAGAAGGAAATACAGGAAAACACAGGTAAACAGCTAGAAGGGAAATATAAAAACCCCTTAAAGAGTTACAGGAAAACAATACCAACAAGGTTAAAGAATTGAACAAAACCATCCAGGATCTAAAAATGGAAGAAGAAACAATAAAGAAAACACAAAGGGAGACAACTCTGGAGATAGAAATCCTAGGAATGAAATCAGCAACAGAATACGAGAGATGGAAGAGAGGATCTCAGGTGCAGAAGATTCCATAGAAACCATGGGCACAACAATCAAACATGCAAAATGCAAGAAGATTCTAATTCAAAATATTCAGGAAATCCAGGACACAATGAGAAGACCGAAACTAAGGATAATAGGTATAGATGAGAATGAAGATTTTCAAATTAAGGGCCAATAAATATCTTCAACAAAATTATTGAGAAAAACTTCCTTAACCTAAAGAAAAAGATGCCCATAAACACACAAGAAGCCTACAGAACTCTAAATAGACTGGACCAGAAAAGAAATTCCTCCCGACACATAATAATCAGAACAACAAATGCACTAAATAAGGATAGAATATTAAAAGCAGTAAGGGAGAAAGTTCAAGTAGCATATAAAGGCAAACCTGTTAGAATTTCACCAGACTTCTCACCAGAGACTATGAAATCCAGAAGATCCTGGACAGATGTTATACAGACCATAAGAGAACAAAAATGTCAACCCAGGCTACTACACCCAGCAAAACTCCAAATTACCTTCGATGGAAAAAACAAAGTATTACATGACAAAACCAAATTCACACAATATCTTTCCATGAATCCAGCCCTTCAAAGGATAATAAAAGAAAAAACTACAACACAAGGAAAGAAATGATGCCCTAGAAAAAGCAAGAAAATAGTTCTTCAACAAACCTAAAGGAAGATAGCCTCAAAACAGAATCCCAACTCTAACAACAACAACAAAAAATAACAGTAAGTAACAATTACTTTTCCTTAATATCTCTTAATTGACTCAATTCACCAGTAAAAAGAATAACAGACTAATAGTCTAACAGACTGGTTACATAAACAGAACCCAACATTTTGCTGCATACAGGAAACCCACCTCAGGAACAAAGACAGACCATACCTCAGAGTAAAAGGCAGGAAAATAATTTTCCTATCAAACGGTCCAAAGAAACAAGCTGGAGTAGCCATACTAATATCAAATAAAATTGACTTCCAACCCAAAGGTATCAAAAAGACAATGAGGGATACTTCATACTCATCAAAGGTAACATCTTACAAGATGAAATCTCAATTCTGAATATCTATGTTCCAAATGCAAGGGCATCCACATACATTAAAAAAACTTTAGTAAAGCTCAAAGCACACATTGTACCACACACAGTAATAGTGAGAGACTTCAACACCCCACTCTCATCATTGGGCAGATCCTGGAAACAGAAACTAAAGACACAGTGAAACTAACAGAAGTTATGAATCAAATGGATGTAACAGAGACCTACAGAACATTTTACCCTAAAACAAAAGGATATGCCTTCTTCTCAGCACCTCATGGTACCTCCTCCAAAATTGACCATATAATCAGTAATAAAACAGGTCACAACAGATACAAAAATATTGAAATTTTCCCATGCATCCTATCAGATCACCACAGACTAACACTGATCTTAAATAACAGCACAAATAATAGAAAGCTAACATTGATGTGGAAGCTGAAAAACACTCTACTCAATAATAACTTTGTCAAGGAAGAAATAAAGAATTTAAAAACTTTTTAGAGTTTAATGAAAATGAACCCACAACATACCCAAACTTATGGGACACGAGGAAAGCAGTCCTAGGAGGAAAACTTATACCTCTGATTCCCTCCAAAAAGAAACTAAAGAGAGCACACACTAGAAGCTTGACAACACACCTAAAAGTTTTAGAACAAAAGGAAGAAAATTCACGCAAGAGGAGTAGAAGGCAAAAAATAATCAAACTCAAGGCTGAAATCAACCAAATAGAAACAAAAAAATTAATATTCAATATATACAAAGAACTCAAGAAGCTGGACCCCCAAAATTAAATAAACATATTTAAAAAATGCTGTACGATCCAACACCTTTCCCGCCCTAGGAGGGGTGTCTGCCTGGTAGCAGTATCTAGGCCAGAACCAGTAGGAGAGCCATCTTTGCTCCTGTGCACTGTCAGGGAGAGGGCGGTCTGCAGAAGTGACACAGTTTCTGGGAGGGGTCCCGTTTTGAGTATAGTCACCCTGCACATTTCCAGCCTTTGGAGTGGTGTCCACACTGGAGGAGTCTCAAGGCCTGAGCCAGAAGGAGAGCCATCTTTGCTCCTGTTCACTTGGGCTCCAGTCTGCACTAGCAAGAGTGTACAGAAGCTACACAGCTTCAGAACAAATAGAAGCAACCTAACTTCTGGGACAGACCCTGTTTCAGACTCCAGAAATTTGGGCACCTTCCTCAACAGAGGAAAGGTGGCCACCTGTGAGGGCTCTGTCTGCCAGAGCAGGTGAGAGAGTCATATTGTGTCCAGGGTCCCTCAGTGGCTAGTCTGTGTAGGTGAGTGAATAAACTGCAGAGGCAGCACATCTTCAGGGACAGGCCCTGTTTTGGGCCTACATCTTCAGCAAGGAGGCAGATCTGAACACCAGGGCTCTGTGCACCTTCCCTGATAGAGGAGAGTTTCCCTGCGGAGAGTAATCTAACCACTGAGACCCAGTAGAGAGCTGGATTCCCAGGACTGCTGACAGAGGCTAACATAATCATAGGAGGAACAAGCTCATACCAGAGACAATTATAACAACTAACTCCAGAGATCACCAGATGGCGAAAGGCAAATGTAGGGATCTTACTAACAGAAACCAAGACCACTCACC
>NC_034594.1:80492538-80500817 GCF_900095145.1 Mus pahari | reverse complement strand
TCCATTGCTGGTGGGATTGCAAGCTGGTACAAACACTTTGGAAATCTGTTTGGCGGTTCCTTAGAAATTTGGACTTAGCACTACTGGAAGATCCAGAAATATCTTGCCTGGGCATATACACAGAAGATGTTCCAATTTCTAATAAGGACACATGCTCTTCTATGTTTATAACAGCCTTATTTATAATAGTCAGTAGCTGGAAAGAACCAGATTTCCCTCAACAGAAGAATGTATACAGAAAATACATTTATACAATGGAGTAATATTCAACTATTGAAAACAATGAATTTATGAAATCCTTAGGCAAATGAATATATCTGGAAAATATCATCTTGAGTGAGGTTATCCAATCACAAAAGTACACACATGATATGTACTCACTTATAAGTGGATATTAGCCCAGAAATTTAGAATGCCCAAGATACAATTTGCCAAACACATGAAACTCAAGATGAAGGAAGACCAATATGTAAATACTTTGTTCCTTCTTAGAATGGGGAACAAAATACCCATGCAAGGAGTTACAGAGACAAAGTTTGTAGCAGAGCCTGAATGAATGACCATCCAGAGACTGTCCTAGTTGGGGATCCATCCCATAAACTACCACCAAACCCATACACTAGGCAGATGCCAACAAGAGCCTGCTGACAGAAGCCTGATATAGCTGTCTCTTGTGAGGCTCTGCCAGTGCCTGGTAAATACAGAAGTGGATGCTCATTGTCATCCATTGGATGGAGCACAAGTTCCCCAATTGAGTAGCCAGAAAAATACCCAGAGAGCTAAAAGGGACTGAAGCCCCATAGAAGGAACATCAGTATAAACTAACCAGTACCCTCAGAGCTTATTGGAACTATACCACCAATCAAAGAAAACACATGGTAGAACATGTGGTTCTATATATATTTGTAGCAGAGGATGGCCTAGTCTATCATCAATGGGCCTAGTCATCATCTTGATCCTGTGAAGGCTCTATGCCCCAATATAGGGGAATGCCAGGACCAGGAATGGGAGTGGGTGGGTTGGGGAGTTGAGGGGAGGGGCAGAGAGGATAGGGGATTTTCAGAGGGGAAACAGGGAAAGGGGATAACATTTGAAATGTAAATAAAGAGAATATCTAATAATAATAATAAAAAGAAGACAAAGAGCCCCAATTTAACATCTCTGGTCACCAAATGAGCTGTTCAGTAAGAGGAATGAGTTATATAGAATGGAGCTTTGGACAAAGCTGCTAGTGGGAATCCTTAAACAACACAGGCTATTTACAAGAAAATTGATGGCTCTCCAAAAATTGATGGTCATGCCCTATTGGTGAAGACAACAACTATACAATTCATGGAATATGAAAAATAGAGCCAGTGCGTACATAGAACCTGAAGGACTAATGCTTGTAGTACCGGAAGCTACTATGCATGATACAAAAGGAAAATGGTAAACACTGATTGAGCTACTAATTCTATAATTGTGACCTGCCTACTGGATTCACTAGTGCAATAGTGGCACAACACTGTTGGGAATAATCAACTAATATCTGATTTTGGTTTAAGACCTATTCCATGAGTTCCAAATCCAACTAGAATCGGTGAGCAAAAACCTGAGACCAGATAGGCCAGAGACCTAACAGAAAATCAAATGTTATATACTTTGCTAAAGAAACATAGCAATGAGATGTCTCCTGAAGGCATTCTGTTATACTTATAGGCCACTGCATTGCTCAGCCATGATCACAGAAGCTTCCTCCTACAGCATATAAGAATAAATAGAAAAGCCTAAAGCCAGACAATGCAGAAAATAATAGGCTTTCATGCACTCAGCCCTATGTATAATGGCTCCATAAAATCCCTCTACTTTGCACTCAATGAACATGGTAGAAGAGCAGGAAGAAGACTGTAAGTTCCAGAAAGGATTGAGAGCATCAACAAAACACAGTAACTGTTTATGACTGGTATACAGAAGAACATACTGAGGCCATGGTAAAAGGCACAGGGTCTGCATAGGTATCTATAAGATGGAACTCTAGAACTGAGAAATGGAAACATGTCTTCATTCCTGTCGCAGAAGCTATCTGTAACTGTTAACCACTTGCAAATAAGTTTCACCAAGGGAACTTAACATTTCTGGTCCAATAAAATCTATAACACACACATACCCACACATACACACACACACACACACACACACACACACACACACACACACACACACANACACACACACACACACACACACACACACACACACACACACACACACACACACCTTACTGGTCCTTTGTGTATGTATATATTATGGCATATGACTGTTATGGGATTCCTGTGTGTTTAAGCCTGTATGACTCTGGATCTATATGTGTTTCCCATGTATTTTTCTTTATATCTTTTAATACTATTTGTTGATTTTGTCTTATCCTGACATGTTTATTTTGTTTTATTTTGTTCTTTTTCTTAGATGCTTGTTATTTATTGTAACGAGAGATAGAAAGTGTGTTCACTCTGATGGGGGGAGAAGATAGAGAGCAACTGAGAAGAGCTAGATGACAGGAAACTATAGTCAGGATATATTGTATGAAAATATATATTTCCATAAAAATGCCTTTTTATGATACCTCACAACTTCAAAATAGAATTCCAGAAAAACTGAGGTATCAAATTTATACAAACAAATCACCCTGGAATCCATTTATTTAGATAGTCAAATAAATCCCAAGCAAAAAGAACAATGCTGGGGGGCTACCATTCTAAATTTCAAGGCTTATAGCAGAGTTATAGTCATAAAAGCTATGAAACTGCATAAAAAGAGATATGTAGATCAATGTAAAAATACAGAAGACCCAAACATCAGTTCACACAACTTTAGTGATCTAATCATTTTTTTAAAAATGCCAAATATATTGAACAAAACTTAACATCTTCAATAAGTGGTTCTGTGAATTCTGGATGTCCACAGGTAGAAGAAAATATGGACCAGTATCAGTCATTGTGAACAAAATTGACTGCAGTTAATGACATCATTGTGAAAACCTAACATAGTAGAAGACACCATTGGCAGAATCTGCAGAAACATAGTTGTAGGAAAGAACTTTCTGAATAGGATGCTGTTTGTTCAGTAATTAAGACTAATAGTGCAAAAGTAGGACATCATAGAACTAAAACATTGACAGGATTGGTGAAACTTGCTTTTTAATTTCTGCACTCCAGAGGCAGAAGCAGGTCAATGTTTGTGAGATCAAGGCCAGCATGGCCAATAAAGAGAGTTACAAGTCAGCCCTTTCTACAAAGTCTCAAAATAAAAAAGCACAAAATGATACTACAACTGAATAAACGGGGAAACTGTGAATAGCAAGGGAAAGAATGAATTGAATTGAAATAAAGTGTATATAAGAGGATTTTGCCAGCTAATTCTGATAGAAAATCAATACATAGAACATATAAAAAATTAAAACTCAATGTATCAAGTGAACACAAGACTCAATTGAAAAATAGACTGTGGAAGTTAAAGGTCTTTCCTATATATAGCTGCATTTGATTTGATGTACTTTTCTGACCATTTATTTTATTTGCATTTGTATTCAGCATGGGGATTGATCTATGATTTTCTTTTTGTTGTATTTTTGGTGTCTAGATAATGTTGGAATAATGATAGTTTCATAATGTTCTTTGCCTCTCTTTTTGTTGTACAGTTTGACAAGCACGTGTGTAGTTGGTTTTCAAGGTCTTAGTGGATTCAATAGTAAATCCAGAAAGGTCTGATATCAGGTTCATCATGATCATGAAGGGATAGTGTGACATAGTTCCTGCCTCTGAAGTTGATCCCAGAAGTATGTGGTTCCTCAATACTGCAAATGGTTACTGTGGATGTAAGGCTTCTTTGTATAATAATGTACATAATTGAATGTATGTTCTTCATTTGGGGAATTTCTTCCTGCCAAGGTTAGTGGCTCCATGATAATCAGAAACTGCACAATTATGGGAAGTGAGACTAATTATCTTCAACAATATTGTAGTTGTGACCTTCAGGACAGCCTTTAAGGGTGTGGGAAAGAACTCTGAAAACATGAGTTCAAGAATATATAAATGGATAGAAGAATTGTTCTTTATAGGATTTCTCAACTGAGAAACATATAAGGATGCAATATGACTTGTATGAGGGGTTTCATGGACCTGAAAGCACAAAGACAGCTGCACTAATGAGTTAGCTTAGTCAGGAAGACATGAAGGGACAGAGATAAATAATCTTAGGGAATGGTGATCTCAGGGTACTATTCTACCCATCATTGTTTAGTGTTTGTGTTTGCAGTTGAACAAGGAAAAGTTTGAATTTTTAATCTGGAAAGAATTACAATCCAGAAATGGAGGGCACACTTCTGATTCAGATCATGATGCTGGAAGAAGACTTTTGATCTGGACCTTGAGGAATAGCGGCCATGAAAAGCTTAGGTTGAGTCATGATAATATACACTTTTAATCATAGGAGACAAAGGTTAGCAGATTTCTGAGTTCAAGGCTAGCTGGGACAGAGCAAATTCTAAGAGAAGAAGACATTAGGTCCAGGTACAAACCTTTAATCCCAGCATTCAAGAACCAAAGATATGCAGAATTCTGAGTTCAAAGTCTGTCTACAGAGCAAGTGCCAGCACAGCCAACCTTAGGCAGTGAGTTGGAAAACAAAAACGTGATAACATTGTAATAGAATAATGGGGCCATGCTCCAGCTCTAGCAAGCAGCATAACTCAGCAATTTTGGGCTTGTGGTTCTGTTTTAGTGTCAAGAGGCTAAGGCCGTAAAATGCTGATTCATGAGATAATCAAAAAGAAACCTGAGGTAGAGAATTGAATTGATATGTAATTTATAAGGAAGTAGTTTATGCAAAACAAAAGACTGGGCTTTGGTCTGCACATGACAGCAAGCAGAGAGCTATCTTAAAGAGAACACAGAGCTTTCAGCCTTCATCTCTCACTACCTCTGAGTCCTTCACCTGTTACTAGTGAACACCCCTTCCTCAGGACGTTCTCTCAAGCTGAGACTGGTCCTCTGAAGCCTGGGATCTTTTTAATTGAGAGAATGATTATTATTACCTCAATGTTATTGCTTTCTATAGACTTATTGAAGTTATTTATGCCCACATAGTTTCATTTTTGTAGGTTTCAAAGTCAAGAAATTTATTCATTTTACATATTGATGAAATTGCTAAAAAGATTTTTAAAAAGGATTCCCTAATGATTCTTTGAATTCCACCAATGCCTGTGTTTATATAGCCTGACTAATCTTGGGTTATTTGTTGCAGGCTCGAGATGTTGCAGAGTACATGGAGGGTTGCTGCTTACTGGATTGTTCTTATGGCTTGTTAGCCTTTTCTCTTATAGAAGCCAGGATCACACCAGAGATGGAATCACCAACAAGGCACAAGACCCTCCCCACTGATAATAAACAAAGTACTTTAGTGCTAGATCATATCAGAGTATTTTCTCAATTTCTCAAATTCCCAAAAGAGGAAATTTTCAATTTCTCCTTACATATAACTCTAGTTTGTTTGTAAATCTGACTTAATACAAGTCAGTACACCACTCCCCTGGTCTCCAGTTCCCAGATTACAGCTCTGCCTACTTTCTCTGAAGCTATGTTGGTACCAGGGACTCCCCCCCTCCCCCCCGTAAGACCCAGATCTATACCTATGCCTGGTCACTCCTCTTAAAGTGTGTTCAACAATTTTAAGCAGTCCCCCAACCCCTTGGTTCCATTTTCTACAACACCATCTGTTTCCCCTGCAGCCATGCTAGTAAGAAGGAACCTTATGTAAGACATGCTCTATATCCTATGCTCACTAATTCTACTTAAAGCTAACTCAAATGCTATCAAATCACCCTATCTATTGGCCTCCATGTTGAGGTCTACAACTTTGACAGAAGACCTCTGCTTTCCTGGTGGCCACTCAGGTTCTAAGGACCACAGAGGTAAAGAAAACTCCAGAGGTCTTACAAGCCACAAAACCCTAGTAAAGACACTCTACTAGTGTCAGAGCCTGACCAATACAGATGTGAATGCATGAAGTCAACCATCAGACTAACTGTGGAGACCCAAATGGAGGCGTTAGGGAAAAGACTGAAGGAGCTGAAAGGGTTAGCATTCCCGTGGAAAATAACAACGATATCAACCAAACAGACCCCCCAAAGCTCCTAGGGACTAAACAGCAACCAAAGAGTACACATGGAGGGACCCATGTCTCCAGCTGCATAATTAGCAGAGGATTACCTCATCTGGCATCAATGCTGGAGAGACACTTTGTCCTATTGAGGCACAATGACCCAGTAAAGGGTAATGCTAGGGTGCTGAGGTAGGTGGGGAGGAACCTCATAGAAGCAGTGGGGACAGGAGAGGGGATAGTAGGTTTAACTAGGAAAGGGTATAACATTTGAAATGTAAATAAATAAAATGACCAATAAAAAAAGACACTCTAGTAAACCACTGGTCATCAGAACTCCAAGCTAGTTAACTCCAGCTCAGGCAGTGAGAACCCTCCCGGGCAGACACTACTCCTCTGGCGGGAAAGGTGCCAGATGTCTGGAGCCAGAAATGGTATCTGTCCCAGAAGCTGTGTCCCTTCTGCAGTCACCCTCTCCCCAGCAATGCACTGGAGCAAAGATGGCTCTCTTACCAGCTCAGGCAGTGAGAACCCTCCCATGCTGACAACTCTCCTCTGGTGGGAAAGGTGCCAGATGTCTGGAATTCTACTTTTTAAATTGTCTCCTAGTAAGTTTTTTTTAAGCTATTTATTATTATTATTATTATTATTATTATTATTATTAATTATTTTCTTTATTTACATTTCAAATGCTATCCTGAAAGTTCCCTATACCCCCGCGCCCTACCCACTCCCACTACTTGGCCCTGGCCTTCCCCTGAGCTGGGTCATATAAAGTTTGCAAGACTAAGGGGTCTCTCTTCCCAATGATGGCCAATTAGGTCATCTTCTGCTACATATGCAGTTAGAGACACAAGCTCAGGAGGTACTGGATAGTTCATATTGTTGTTCCACCTCCAGGGTTGCAGCCCCCTTCAGCTCCTTGGGTACTTTATCTAGCTCCTCCATTGTAGGCCCTGTGTTTCATCCAATAGATGACTGTGAGCATCCACTTCTGTGTTTGCCAGGCACTGGAATAGCCTCACAAGAGGACACTATATCAAGGTCCCTTCAGCAGAATCTTGCTGGCATGTGCATTAGTATCTTGGTTTGGTGGTTGATGATGGGATGGATCCCCAGATGGGGTAGTCTCTGAATAGTCCATCCTTTCATCTTAGCTCTAAATTTTGTCTCTGTATCTATATCTTTTCATGGGTATTTTGTTCCTTATTCTAAGGAAAAATGAAGTATCCACAAGATAGTCATCCTTCTTGGTTTTCTTGTGTTTTGAATAATATATCTTGTGTATTCTAAGTTTCCGGGCTAATATCCACTTCCCAGTGAGTGCATATCCAGTGGGTCCTCCAGTAGTACTAAATTCAATTTTCTGAGGAACCGCCAGACTGATTTCCAGAGTGATTGTATAAGCTTGCAATCCCACCAGCAATGGAGGAGTGTTCCTCTTTCTCTACATCCTCTCCAGCATCTGCTGTCACCTGAATTTTTAATCTTAGCCATTCTGAGTGGTGTGAGAAGGAATCTCAGGTTTGCTTTGATTTTCATTTCCCTGATGACTAAGGATGTTGAACATTTTTTCAGGTGTTTCTCAGCCATTTGGTATTCCTCAGTTTAGAATTCTTTGTTTTGCTCTCTACCCCATTTTTAATGGGGTTATTGGAATTTCTGAAGCCCAGCTTCCTGAGCTCTTTGTATATATTGGATATTAGTCCTCTATCAGATTTAGGATTGGTAAAATTCCTTTCCCAATCTTTTGGTGGCCTTTTTGTCTTATTGACAGTGTCTTTTGCCTTACAGAAGATTTGCAATTTTATGAGGACCCATTTGTCAATTCTTAATTTTACAGCACAAGCCATTGATGCTCTGTTTAGAAATTTTTCCCTATGCCCTTCTTCGAGGCTTTTCCCTACTTTCTCCTCTATCAATTTCAGTGTCTCTGGTTTTATGTGGAGTTCCTTGATCTACTCAGACTTGAGCTTTGTACAAGGAGATAAGAATGGATTAATTCTACATGATAGTCTCCAGTTGTGCCAGCACCATTTGTTGAAAATGCTGTCTTTTTTCCACTGGATGGTTTTAGCCCCCTTGTCAAAAATCAAGAGACCATAAGTGTGTGGATTCATTTCTGGATCTTCAATTCTATTCCA
>NC_034594.1:80486405-80487544 GCF_900095145.1 Mus pahari | reverse complement strand
TATTATTGTGTGAGGTGCAATGTGTGCTTTGAGCTTTACTAAAGTTTCTTTAATGAATGTGACTGCTCTTGTATTTGGAGCATAGATATTCAGAATTGAGAATTCTTCTTGGTAGATTTTACAGATGAGTATGAAGTGCTCCTCCTTGTCTTTTTCGATAACTTTGGGTTATAAGCCAATTTTATTTGATATTAGAATGGCTTTTCCAGCTTATTTCTTCGGACCATTTGCTTAGAAAATTGTTTTCTAGCCTTTCACTTTGAGGTAGTGTCTATCTTTTTCCNTGAGGTGGGTTTCTTGTAAGCAGCAAAATGTTGGGTCCTGTTTGTGTAGCCAGTCTATTATTATGTCTTTTTATTGGGAAATTGAGTCATTTGATGCTAAGAGAAATTAAAGAAAAGTAATTGCTTCCTTTTATTTTTGTTGTTAAAGTTGGGATTTTGTTCTTGCAGCTATCTTCTTTTAGGTTTGTTGAAGGATTAATTTCTTGGTTTTTCTAGAATGGAGTTTCTGTCCTTGTGTTGATGCTTTCCCTTTATTATCCTTTGAAGGGCTGAATTTGTGGATAGATATTGTTTGAATTTGGTTTTGTCATGGAATACTTTGGTTTCTCCATCTATGGTAATTGAGAGTTTTACTGGATATAGTAGCCTGGACTGGCATTTGTGTTCTCTTAGGTTCTGTATCACATCTGTCCAGGATCTTCTGGCTTTCATAGTCTCTGCTGAGAAATCTGGTGCAATTCTAATAGGCCTGCCTTTATTTGTTACTTGGCCCTTTTCCCTTGCTGCATTTAATATTCTATCTTTATGTAGTACATTTGTTGTTCTGATTATTATGTGTCGGGAGGAGTTTCTTTTCTGGTCCAGTCCATTTGCAGTTCTGTAGGCTTCTTTTATGTTCATGGTCATCTCTTTCTTTAGGTTCAGAAAGTTTTCTTCTATTATTTTGTTGAAGATATTTGCTGGCCCTTTAAGTTGAAAATCTTCATTCTTACCTACTCTGATTATCTGAAGGTTTGCTCTTCTCAGTTTGTCCTGGATTTCCTGGATGTTTTGAGTTAGGATCTTTTTGCATTTTGCATTTTCTTTNATTGTTGTGCCCATGTTCTCTATGGAATCTTCTGCAGCTGAGATTCT
>NC_034594.1:80463258-80486102 GCF_900095145.1 Mus pahari | reverse complement strand
GCATCATGAGGTATGCTTTTAAATACAATTCTTGCTTTTCGGGTGTGTTGGGGTATTCAGGAGTGACTGAGGTGGGAGTGCTAGGTTCTGATGATGGTGAGCGGTCTTGGTTTCTGTTAGTAAGATTCCTACATTTGTCCTTCACCATCTGGTGATCTTTGGAGTTAGTTGTTATAGTTGTCTCTGTTTGGAGCTTATTCCTCCTGTGATTCTGTTAGCCTCTTTCAGCAGTCCTGGGAGTCCAGCTCTCTCCTGAGTCTCAGTGGTCTGATTACTCTCTACAGGCAAGATCTTCTCTAGCAGGGAAGGTGCACAGAGTCCTGGAGTTCAGATCTGCCTCCAGGCTGAAGATGTAGGCCCCAAACTGGGCCTATCCCAGAAGATGTGTTGCCTCTGCAGTTTATTCACTCACCTGCACAGATTAGCCACTGAGGTATTGTGCGCACAATATGACTCTCTCACCTCCTCTGGCAGACAGAGCCCTCATAGGTGGCCACCTTTCCTCTAGTGAGGAAGGTACCCAAATTTCTGGAGCCTGAAACAGGGTCTGTCCCAGATGTGTAGCTTCTGTGGTCCACAATCTCGCCAGAGCAGACTGGAACATAAGTGAACTGGAGCAAAGATGGCTCTCCTGCCAGCTCAGGCCTTCAGACTCCTCCAGGGTGGACACAGTTCCTAGTGAGGGAAAGGCACTGGATTACTGGAGCCAGAAAGGGATTTTCCCAGAAGCTGTGCTGCCTCTGCAGGCTGCCCTCTCCCTGGCAGTGCACCAGAGCAAATAAGGCTTTCCTTCCAGCTCAGGCCTTGAGACTCCTCCTGGGTGAACACTCCTCCTAGGGCAGGAAAAGTGCAGGATTACTGGAGCCAGAAATGGGATCTTTCCCAGAAGCTATGTAGCTTCTGTAGGCTGCCCTCTCCATGGCCACGCACTTGAGCAAAGACAACTCTCTTACCAGCTCTCTTCTGGTGGGAAAGGTGCTGGATGTCTGTAGCCAGAAATGGAGTCTGTCCCAGCAGCTGTGTGGTTCCTGCAGGCTGCCCTCTCCCAGGAAGTGCACCTCATAGTAAGTTTTGAGTAACAGTTCCAAGCTACTTTGCAAAGAACATATTCTACTTTGTGGGAAAGAATTAAAATAATTTAAAATACATTCTGGAAGTTGTGAAGAAAATTTGCCTAGTACCTTCTAGTAGGCTTTCAGCAACAAGAAGTAATGAACTGAGATAAATACAGCTTATAGAAAGTTCATCACTTAAATAGTAAAATTTTACAAAATGACTAAGAGTAAAAGAAGTATTATTTTCATGAGCATTGAGGTACTTCATAAGATTTGCCTGTGTCTATTCTTCATTTGCTTTAGAGATTTTTAATCTCATTATAAATCCTTAAAATTATTAATATTTTTGTGAATTAACATTCCTCAACCTAAAAAACCCTAAGCTTGGCAACAGGATAGTCATTGGAGATTCTATTTGATTCTGTTGTGATCTTATTATTCTCCAATAAGCTTAGTAATATTGTAACATTCATTTATTCCTTTGCTCAATAGAGATAACTCTTCCTGTGGTGTATTTAATTATATCTAAAGCCATGAACATGCAATTACTATTGAACCAGTGTTTTTAAAACATCATGGCATTGAGATTTCATGGATGTAGCTTCCCAAACTCTTCTTGAAGAAGCAATCTTACAGCTGACATACTGTTCTTCTCTTAAAATAATTTTACCCATTCTTCCATGATGTCTCTTGATTTTTCTTTTTTGGTTTTTCAAGATAGGGTTTCTCTGTGTAGCCCTGGCTGTCCTGGAACTCACTCTGTAGACCAGGATGGCCTCCAGAAATTCGCCAGTCTCTGCCTCCCAAGTGCTGGGATTAAAGGCGTGTGCCACCACGCCCAGCTGGTACTTTTTTATTAGACATTTTCTTTATTTACATTTCAAATGTTATCCCCTTTCCTTGTTTCCCATCTGAAAATCCCCTATCCCCTCCCCCTTCCCCTGTTCTCCAACCCACCCACTCCCATTCCTTGTCCTGGCGTTCCCCTATACTGTGGCATAGAGCCTTCACAGAATCAAGGGCCTCTCCTCCCATTGATGACCAACTAGGTCATCCTCTGCTACATATATAGCTAGAGCCACAAGTTCCACCTTGTGTTTTCTTTGATTGGTGGTATAGTTCCAAGACCTCTGTGGGTACTGGTTAGTTCATATTAATGTTCCTCCTATGGGGTTTCAGAACCCTTCAGCTCCCTGGGTACTTTCTCTGGCTCCTTCATTGGGGACCTTGTGCTCTGTTCAATGGATGACTGTGAGCATCTACTTCTGTATTTGCCAGGCACTGGCAGTGCCTCACAAGAGACAGCTATATCAGGTTCCCGTCAGCAGGCTCTTGTTGGCATTTGCCTAGTGTCTGGGTTTGGTGTTTATTTAAGGGATGGATCCCCATGTGATTCAGTCTCTGGATGGTCATTCCTCAGGCTATGCTCTGAAGTTTCTCTCTGTAACTCCTTGCATGGGCATTTTGTTCCCCATTCTAAGAAGGAACGAAGTATCCACACTTTGGTCTTCCTTCTTCTTGAGTTTCATATATTTTGCAGATTGTATCTTGGGTATTCTAAGTTTCTGAGCTAATATCCACTTATCAGTGAATATATATCATGTGTGTTCTTTTGTGATTGGGTTACCTCACTCAGGATGATATCCTCCAGATCCATACATTTGCGAAGAATTTCATAGATTTATGGTTTTTAATAGCTGAGTAGTACTCCATTGTGCAAATGTACCATATTTTCTGTATCCATTCTTCTGTTGAGGGACATCTGGGTTTATTCAATGTTTATAATTAGAAATTTGGAATATATTCTTATTTGAGGAATGAAAAACCTCAATAATCTTTAACATCAAATTCTTCTACTTGTCTCATGATTTTTATATATTTCCAACTTATTATTTCATTTTGTAGAGGAAAAAGAAGAATATTAGAATACTGCTGTCTATAAAATTGACCTTATGGATAATTTACTATTGTGGTCATAGAATGTTCACTTAAACTATAGTAACAAATATAAACTAGGGGAAAAGTCTTTCTCTGAAAAGCTGAAAATTGTTTTCAATGAAATTTACTAAATTTATTAAAACCCAAAGCCTGAAAGACAAGACAGTCTCAAGTTAAAGGCTAGTTCTTACAGACCTCTGACCATTGTTTGATTGTCCTTTATTCAGAAGCTATACTCATAAAGTCCCAAAAGTATGACTGCATAAACTAGAGTTTAAAACGGATGAAACCCATGAACTTTCAAGATGTCTCAATCCTATACAAAAAACTACAACAAACTACAAAAAAGAATGCTGAGAATGAAATAAATTGTATTCTCCAAGTAAGAACAAACCAGTCAGTTATCCAAATGGCCACCCTTGAAATAATAACACAAGTGACATTAAACAAACTGAACAGGTTGTATTTGGGAATATATATCTATAATATGTATAATCTTATGTGTATAAGAATATATATATTCATATATGCATATAGTGACATTAAAAATAAGGCCAAGAATTTTGATAGAGAGCAAGAAAGAATATATGAAAGGAGGAAAGGGAAGGGAGAAATGTACTATAATCTCAAAAACAAAAACAAAGTTAAATAGCAAAGTTAACTAGAATTAAAAGCTTTGGAAAATGGTGTCAATTAATTTATAAAAAATACAATGACATTTCAAGTACATGGAAAATAATTATGGCACTGTTTCTTTGAAGTTCACCAGTATACTTCTAAATAATAAGAATTTGGAAAGTTCTTGTTTCCATGTGTGTTTTTTTGTTTTTTTGTTTTTTTGTTTTTTTGTTTTTGTTTTTGTTTTTGTTTTTGTCTCCACTTAACTTTACTGTATAGGAGACAAATTAAAAGGGTATTTGAACCATGAATGCTGTCTTAATCCAGAAATTAGGTTTATGTCTTGAATACATCTTGACAAATATCAAGAGCCCTTTATTTACTTTTATCACTTTGCATCTCTATAACCAATAAATGATGCTAATATCACCTACACACACTGGCATGCCTCTGGAATTGTTGTTTGTGAGAAAGTGGCAATTCTGTCACAGACAAGTGTGACTAGCTGACATAACACTGGAAAGAGTATTATAAGAAGGTTACATTTTGGCGTTCGGTTTGAGGAACCTGTAGAGAGACATTGAGTAATATAATCACTAGTTTGTCCTCTACTGAAATTCAAAATTTTCAGTTTATTTCCTTATAGTGACAATACTTACTAATATAAAATAAACTTTTCTGTTTTTCATTTTTATTGTTACCATAGGACAACTGTAATTATATTATTATGTGAATGGAAAAAGAGTACAGCAGTGCTGATTTATCAGACTTCAGAGAACATACCTTGGTGAGCCTTTGCAAGCCAAGCTAGAAACATGAAGCATTCTGCAAGGGTTACAGTACTATTTTCTTTTTGTTATAAAATAGAATGAAAAAAATGTAACTCATAGGGAATAAAGGTTTATCTCATCTAACAGTTCCAGAGGTGATTTAATCTATCATGTTGGGAAAAGGCAGGGAAGGTCTGACTGTAGAAAGAGAACTCTGGCTGATCATATTTTCATCTGCAGAAATGAAACAGAGACAGGGTACAGGAAGTAGGAATCTGGTTCTTATATCTTAATGCCCCTTCAGGGTTGTACTTCCTTCAGCAAGGATGGTCCTAAGCATTCCAGAATTTCTTCAAACAGCACCATCAGATGGGGAACAAGTATTCAAATACAAAAGCCTGAGTGAGATAGGACAGTACATATTCAAACTAGTACACAAGAAAATAAATCACTCACACACACACACACACACACACACACACACACACACACACACAAACCTGCTCCTGAAGATTTTAATTTTTGTCAAACTACATTTTTCTCCATCTACCTCAGACTTGATAGTTTACTCTGTAAAATTAAGGAAAAATGTAGTAGCTTGCATAGCATAATTATTTTTAATGAATGATAAGAATTGTTTAAGTAAATCATATTACTGTGAATTCTTAGTTCTTTCTGGCAATGTAACCAATAGTAGGGATCCCAAACACTGACAACACAGCACTTGTTTTTTAATATGTAGAGGGAAATGTCAGTTAAGAATTTTTTTTTTCTAAGTGTCTGTCTTTTCTGTGAACATTGTGATAGCTTCTAGCTAGTATGGAGGTAACTTTCTCATTTCATTTGATATTTATGAATTTGGGGATCTTCTTTTTAAATTAATAAGTTTAATTACATGGTCTCAGGAATTTAAAATGCTGCACCATTTTTTTTTAATACAACTTTCTTCAGAGTTAGGAATATTTGTAAAATTGTAATCTATCCTGGACTTTTTATTTTACATTTACATGTTAGTCACAGTTATTATTTATTTTAAATTTTATGTGCATGGTGCTTTACACGAATCTATGTTTGTGTGTACAATGCACATGAATGTCAAAAAGGATTGTTTTTGGAACTCTCTGGATCTGGAGTTACAGATGGTAGTGAGATGCCATTTGGGTGCTGGGACTCAAACTTGGGTACCCTGGAAGAGCTAACAGAGCCTGCAAACATGTAGCTATTTCCAGTACCAAGGTTGCAGGATTTACCCTGCATGAACATTTGTACAGTAGATGACTATGACAGTATAAGTGGCATCTACTATTCAGATCACACAGTGAATGGTGTCATAAATCATCTTTGGACTATGCCATAGAGCCATAGAAACAACCTTCATTTGAAACCACAGACAGGTTCAATAGGGTTTTCTGGTTAAGACTTTTCTCATCATACACTGCCAAGCACAATATATACCAGTGACACCTTTATTTAGATAAGCTGGAAGGGCATTAGTTTTCCTTGGGAAGTCATGCACATGGAAAATTAATTGAGGAAAGTAAATGATTTTTCCGTTCTCAGCTGCAATTTAAATAGCTCTGGTATAATAATACAGTGCACTGAAGAAAAGCTCACCTGCACAATACCCAGCATTAAGCAGGAGCAGCCACAAATAGTGTTGTCTCTCATGTCTACATTAAAATGCTCAGTTTCCAGAGACAAAAGTTTCCCCTCTACTATAAAGTTTCCCAGAACTAATAAATATGTGTGAAGTAACTGAATTCAAAACTCTGCACCATTTTCTTCTCAGTGTGAACCTGTTTTATGAAAAGCTCTTCTAAGTAATCACATTGGTCATCCTAACAAGCTGAATGATAATTTCAAGCAGAAGGATTTTTCAAAAACAATTATTCCTCTGCTTTAAAGAGATGTGGAATAACACAAATCTAAGAATCATAACTTTATATTTTCGATAAATTAAATATTTCTTCCTCTTTCATGCATAGTTCATGCTCCAATAATCATAAAAGATATTTAGTCAAAAACCATAGAAAACTTATTGAGTTCTTTATTGTGCTCAAAATAGCATGCCATTTTGTGTAGTTATTTGTATTGTTCATTGATCCTCAAAATTGTTTTTAATCATCTGAAACATGGAGAATCTATCTGGCTACCATAATCACATCTCTGTACTCAAGTAAGATACAAAGTTTGCAAATTACTAACATGTCCTTTAATATTACTTTCTATATTTTATTTTTATAGCACAAACTTCCATAATCTAAAGCCAAAGCACAAGGTTAACACGGATTTTAAAAAGGCATATTGAGTTCTACCGTGGGACTGGGAAGAATCATAGTTGGTAATGTACGCCCCCTGGAAGTGTGTTGATCGTTCTACCGTGGGACTGGGAAGAATCGTAGTTGGTAATGAACCCCCTGGAAGTGTGTTGATCAGATTTTGGATGCCAGGCACCAACGTAAAGCAAGGATTACTTTGCTGCATATTTGTAATCTTAATTTTTCCAGATGCAGAAGGGAGGATCTCCAGGAAATATTGACTAGCCAAGCTAACTGAACTTGTGAGCTCTGAGTACTGGCAAAATGTGCAGTGACTGAGAAAGATACCCCACACCAAACTCTGACCTTTAGGTACTACTGGAGGAGAGAAAATATATTCAACACTTCAAAATAAATACATGTATTTAAACTTTGCATATGCTCCATATACTTAAAATATTTATGATTTTATAAAGTAGTTAAAATAATTTTTAAAATTCCTCTTTCATCTCATTAAATTTTCTTTTAAATTTATTTTTAAACTCCTTTATGATAAACAGTTTTCATTTAATATATTGTTTATGTCATAAGACAGGCTATGAATAACAATAGTTAATGTATAATATGTTTGAGATAAACTAAACATTGAATTAATTCATGACTAGCATCTTTATAGTTTCCTAAAACCCTAACAATTTGGTCAGTCTAATTACCTATTCAGATTTTACACAGCTCACTTGATTTGGCAATAAAGAGTTAAATAATGATTATTTTTTCCTCATAAACAATCTTGTAACACCTGGGAGTGAGTGATAAATAAATAGTTAGATAGATAGATAGGTAGATAGAGAATAAAATATTTGAAGTGAGCAAATTAGAACACTGATTAGAATTATTGCATTTACAGAGAGAATAGTAAAGGAAGACATCTTTTAGGAAACATGTTCTTTCTTTCTAAAATAACTGTATCTGGAGGGGAAATGATTAGAAAATTCCATCGTAGTGAGGGTTGATTAAAAGACGAAACACAGAGTCTCTGCACAGTCTAAGGAAATGCTTTTGGTGTTGCTTCCTGAAGTCAACTAATGGATTCAACGAGACTAGGGAAAGAGGCCACTAGAGGAAACCCAGTGAAGGACTCCTTTACTGTACTGGCAGTGAAGGACTCCTTTACTGTACTGGCACCAAACAGGCACCACTTAGTGTGAACGGGGAAACAGAGACAAATCGAATGTTAAGGTCAGTGGAGGCTGAATTGTGAATACTCTTTTCTTCCAGAGGAAACTTAATGAAAAACAGTTCTGTAACAGTAGAAGAAAATTGAAAGAAAAAAAATGAGAGAATGATAGAAAGGGCAGAAAATTTTATAGTATTTCACAAGGGATGCAAAGTTAAAAGTTAAAAATCACATCATAGCAGGGCGTAGTGGTGCACGCCTTTAATCCCAGCACTTGGGGGGCAGAGGCAGGCAGATTTCTGAGTTCGAGGCCAGCCTGGTTTACAGAGTGAGTTCCAGGACACCCAGGGTTACACAGAGAAACCCTGATTCAAAAAAAAAAAAAATCATTAGTCTTACACACCACACACTGAAGCATAAGATAAGAAAAAAAAAGAGAGAGGACAGAATATTAAGCCCCTAACCAATGTGTTTAAGAAGTAATCGACAGTATAAAACACCGAATTTTAATATGCCTGAAATATTTCAATTTTTAAAAGATGAGTAGTTTTCATGAGTTTAAAGAAAGATTATGTATGTGGTATTTCCCAGTTAAGAAGGTCCCTGGCCAGCTGCAGTTGGAACCCCGGAATGATGTCTGTTTAGATATCCTTGAAACTTAATGTATCACCCTTCAAGGAATGGAGATTTTGAGCTGGGGAAAGCCCGGCTCTTCTCTGTGTTAGCTCTGTGACTTGAAGGAAGTTACTTACATTAGTTAATTTCCTTTACCTACAAAATTATGACTCAAAACTTTCTATTTTAGGGACTCATGAAAATAAATGCTGGTAAAAAGTAAAGTGTAGTGACATAAGAGAAGCTCAAAAATGCTGACTTTACTGGTGATCCTATCACTGAGCTGAGACAATCTAGTCAGGATACAGAGGGAGTATGAGGAACAGGAAGTAACTCTTAAATCCTTGTTAGGAGCTAGACTCCCAGAATGGTCAAGAAAGTCCAAGAACTGAAAATCAAAATCAAAATGGAATGACAGACAAGATGTCAAATACCCCATTTCTCACAGCTCTTATGGTCACATCAAAAGCCTCTTTGGCACACATTCTCTCCCTCCCCCCCCCCATCTTTGTATATGCTTTAATAATTGACTAATTGCTGGACTTTGTGTGGTCTATGTGTTTTATAGTCTTGAGCTGATGCTTCATCTCAAGAACTTGCTTATGTAAACAAAGCCGCTTCTGCATTGCTGTCTGTCTTTTTCTTATAAGTTGGAGGGATTAACTACATTAAAATATCATTTGACTTTAAAGAAAAATAGTTTTACAATTTTTATGCAAAGAGATAATGAGCATTTGAGAAAGGCTTTATATTTATTTGTAGAATTGTGTTCATATCTGTTTGGAAAAGCTGTTGCAAATCTCTTTGTATATTTGTTAAGGTGCATACAATCTTATATGCTTCTAAAATGAGGGTCTTTAGACAAGCATGACTTCTGAATTTCAGATGGAACAGATCCCTGCAAGGGGACATGGTTTTCATTAAGTGGAATAAAGTGGGCCAAAACAAATATTGGAATTGTGATGGCTTTGTAGAGATGCTCAATGCAGCAAGGAATTTAAGATCAAATTAATGGCTGACTTAGCCTGAGTAATGTTTGCTCTTGACTATCTGCAGCTGGACGTGATTATCCTCCCTATGGCTGGTACATGTAGGCTCCAACAGCTATCTACACATGCATGTGGATTGTTCTTAGGAATAGAGCATTTTCTGTTTCCCACAAGGGCTTCAGGATTTCACATTAGCAAATGGTTTGCAATGGGACACAGAGGAAATTCAATATTTCTGTCTGTGAATTGAAGATTACTGACTTTTATGCAGAAACATATTTCCACTTTTATTATCCCTAAAATTAGAAAGGTAAGTAGAAATCCAATGACTCCTCAGGACATTCTCATATATTCATCAATAAATGCCATGCTCAAGCATCATTAGAGAAGCTTCTGCCTGAAGTAGACGAGCCACAGACAAACACTTGGCAAAGAAGGAGTCACTTTGGAAGATTCACCCTTGAATGGGAGCTTTCCATACAATACCTTCTCCTCAAGGCTCTGTGGAAACCCGGAGGAAGAGAAATCTGATAGAGTGAGAGACTAGAGAGGATCAAAGATGTCAAGAAAACAAGGCCCCCTTAACATTATCAAAGCACATATAAACATAAAGTCACAGACACTGAAGCTGTAAGCATAGGTCTGCATGGTCTGGCCCAGGTCTTTTGCACACACACAGACACACACACACACATACATATTTATGCACACACATACACACAAATATATATATATATATATATATATATATATATATATATATATATATATATGTGCTGTGTGCTATGGTTTGCAGTTTTGTGTTTTAATGGGACTCCTGAGTATGCAATCCTGTGACTCCTTTTTTTGTGCCTTCTCTTGGGCTCTTTTAATTCTGTATAATTGTTTTGTCCTATTTTGATGTATTAGTTTTTGTTACTGTATTATAACATTTATTTCATTATTATCCCTTAGAAAACTGTTTTTTGTTTGCTTGTTTGTTTGTTTTTAAATGAAATCTCTTCCTGTATGCACCAGCACCAGGTCACCTACGGCAGATACCCCCATAGTCTCTAGAGGACTGCCCATGCGATCTTAGGATCACCGGTGAGTGGAACACAACTTCTGCTCCAATCCAATCATGCACGGGATCTGAGACAACACTAGGGAAGCAGAGAACCGGCCTGACCAGAAGCACAAATACATTCCAGTCTGCACCAGCACCGGGTCACCTAGGGCACAGATTCGGCGGACACCCCCACGGTCCCTAGAGCACTGCCCAAGTGATCTTAGGATCACTGGTGAGTGGAACACAACAGCTGCTCCAATCCAATAGTGACAGGCCTGTGACAGCAGGAAAAAGGACACCAGAGCCTATCCTGACAAGAGGCTCAGGTTCCTTTTAATCAGTTCTGGTTTACCTTGGATTCAAACATACCAGACAACTCCATGGTCCTCAAAGGAGACACCACTTCCACGCAGGATCTTAGGACAACAGGATCCCAGGATAACAGGAACTTGGTCACACTAGTATTTGAGTGTCTCAGAGGAGCTTGACTGCCAAGCACACACATTCCAGAATCTCAGGTTCACAGGAGCCCACTATCAAAGAATCACAGAGAAAGCTGGACTCTGAGAAGTCCTGAGTCAACTGGGATTATAGGAAGGACAGGCTCCAATCAAATATATTGAGGGCAGCAAGAACAAGAGATAATCAAATGGCAGGAGGCAAGCATAAGAACAGAAGCAACAGAAACCAACACTTTCCTCAATGATACCTTGGTCAAGGAAGAAATAAAGAAAGAAATTAAAGACTTTTTAGTGTTTAATGAAAATGAAGCCACAACATACTCAAACTTATGGGACACATTGAAAGCATTCCTGAGAGGAAAACTCATTGCTCTGAGTGCCTCCAAAAAGAAACTAGAGAGAGCATACACTAGCAGCTTGACAGCACACCTAAAAGCTCTAGAACAAAAGGAAGCAAATTCAGCCAAGAGGAGTAGATGGCAACAAATAATCAAACCCAGGGGTGAAATCAACCAAGTGGAAACAAAAAGAACTATTCCAAGAATCAACCAAATCAGGAGCTGGTTCTTTGAGAAAATCAACAAGATATATAAATAATTAGCCAGACTCACTAGAGGGCACAGGGGCATCATCCTAATTAACAAAATCAGAAATGAAAAGGGAGACATACCAACAGATCTGGAGGAAATCCATCAGATCCTTCTACAAAAGGATACTCAACAAAACTGGAAAACCTGGATAAAATGGACAAATTTCTAGACAGATACCAGATACCAGATACCAAAGCTAAATCAGGATCAGATTAATGACCTAAACAGTACTATATCACCTAAAGTAATAGAAGCTGTCATTAATAGTCTCCTAACCAAAGAAAGCCCAGGACCAGATCGGTTTAGTGCAGAGTTCTATCAGACCTTCAAAGAAGACCTAATTCCAGTTCTTCTCAAACTATTCCACAAAATAGAAACAGAAGGTATTATACCCATTCATTCTACGAAGCCACAATTACTCACAACAAAGATAGAGAACTTCAGAACAATTTCCCTTATGAATATCGATGCAAAAATACTCAATAAAATACTCGCAAACTGAATTCAAGAACACATCAAAACAATCATCTATCATGACCAAGTAGGCTTCGTTCCAGGGATGCAGGGATGGTTTAATTCGAAATCCGTCAATGTAATCTACTATATAAAGAAACTCAAAGACAAAAAACACATGATCATCTCGTTAGATGCTGAGAAAGCATTTAACAAAATCCAACACCCATTCATGATAAAAGTCTTGGAAAGATCAGGAATTCAAGGCCCATATCTAAACATAATAAAAGCAATCTACAGAAAACAAGTAGCCAACATCAATGTAAATGGAGAGAAGCTGGAAGCAATCGCACTAAAATTAAGGACTAGACAAGGCTGCCCACTTTCTCCCTACCTATTCAATATAGTACTTGAAGTCCTAGCCATAGCAATCTGACAACAAAAGGAGATCAAGGGGATCCAAATTGGAAAGGAAGAAGTCAAAATAACATTATTTGCAGATGATGTGATAGTATACATAAGTGACCCTAAAAATTCCTCCTGAGAACTCCTAAACCTTATAAACAGCTTCAGTGCAGTAGCTNGATATAAAATTAACTCAAACAAATCAATGGTCTTTCTATACACAAAGGATAAACAGGATGAGAAAGAATTTAGGGAGACAACACCTTTCACAATTTTCACAAATAATATAAAATACCTTGGTGTGACTCTAACTAAGGAAGTGAAAGATCTGTATGATAAGAAAGGCAAGTCTCTGAAGATAGAAATCAAAGAAGATCTCAGATCTGCAGCCCTATAGGTGGAACAACAATATGAACTAACCAGCACCCCAAGAGCTCGTGTCTCTAGCTGCGTATGTAGAAGAAGATGGTCTAATCAGCCATCACTGGGAAGAGAGGTCCCTTGGTCTTGCAAACTTTATAAGCCCCAGTACAGATGAATACCAGGGCCAAGAAGTGGGAGTGGGTAGGTAGAGGAGTGGGGTGAGGAGGGTATAGGGGACTTTGGGGATAGCATTTAAAATGCAAATGAAGTAAATACCTAATAAAAATTAGAAAATAAAAAGAAGTGCGAATGGGTGGGTAGGGGAGCAGGGCGCGGGGAGGATATAGGGAATTTTCGGGATACCATTTGAAATGTAAATAAAGAAAATATCTAATAAAAAAAGAAAAAATGAGAGATAGAAAAGCAGTATATCTGGATGGGATGGAATGTGGGAAGGAACTGGGAGGAATAGAGGAAGGGAAAAGTCATTAAGATGTATATGGGAGAAAAACTACATTTATGATAAAAGGGAAAAATAAGATTATGAGCTTCATGTAGTGATTAGTCTCAGAATTTTAATTTTGAGAAGCCTGATAGAAAGGAATGCACAGTCTATTGAAATCTTAGGAGCTTAAGAACAATCCCAGATGCCAGTCAGAGACCATTCAGAAGACCAGAACGATGTCAGGAAGTGCTTGGGGTACAAATGAAACTGTTTCTCCATCTGGATGCTAGTTCCAGCTAAGTTGTCCATTTATGATGTGTGGTATTACTCTATTGAAGCAGTTTGGCCATTCAGACTCTGTAAACTTACATTAAGAATCATAGCAGCATCCACAGATGGTGAGTTCTAGGCATTGGAAAATATTCTCACATCATGGGTAGGATGGGATAGTAACTGATATATGCTATGAGGGTTTATTATGCCAAACATGTGTGTTTCGAATGCTGAACAGCTCCTCTAATAGAGTGAGTCAAATGTGCACAATAATAGAAAGATTCAAAGATGGCAAATATAAACGTGCCTTGAACCAAAGCTTGGAAGGCATTTGGAGAACTCTTATAATGTTTTCCTTTTAATCTAAAATTTCATGATATTTCTGACATAATTTTCATCATAAAGAAATACATATCTGTGTCACATAATTATTTCTTTAAAAATGTAATTATAGTAAGAATATTATTGGAGGACATTTCTCATTCAATAGTATATTTGATGTCAAAACTAATGAAATTCCTTTTTATTTGAGAAAAATTTATTTAGAAAATGGAAAGTGTCCTTCATAATCGTGATAGATAATTTTATTTGTGGAATTCAGCATCTGAAGGGATGACCTTCCAGTCATCATTGCTCACAGAAAACATGTATAAAGTTCAGCACTTTATATTAATACTCAAAGAGGCTAAAAAAGATGTTCCTTTCTCATTAAAGACCTAGATGGAATCCCACACTGTAGTGCCAATTCTCTTCTACATGCTAGGGTAGTTCTTGGTGTCACCAAGTAAGCACTTTAAGGCAACAACCCTGAGTCCAACTGCTGACACAAACCAAAAGAAGGGAGAGTTATGCATTTTTCCATGGAACACTTCCTGTCTCCTTTGACTTTTTTCTGTTTTGTAAATGAGATTACACATTATGACAAATGCCTTCCACATTATACATTTTGCATAAATATTGCTGTGCAGGATTGGTTGTATACGTATTAATGGTGGTGACAATAATCACTCATTTTCCTGCCTTATTCTACATCTTCCTAACTGAACATTTAGATAGTAGAAAATTTCAATAGACTATTAGTATTATAAAGTGTCCAGATTATGTCTGGACAATTTTATGCATGGGGAAAAGTTCACAAAAGCATGGAGAAATTTCATGGATGCATTGTGTCAGTCAAGTAAAATAGTTCCAAGTCCTTTCCTGCAGGACTAACTGGCCCATCCTGTTACCTCCTTAAGAAACTTCCCAACACCTGTCCATTTCTCTTAACACTGTAGAAGATTGTGTCCAGACAAGGATAGGAAAGGTTTTCTCAGGTTTTCACTGTCAGAAGCAAGTTCTGACATCTGATTAGGTGTGTGTCACTGGAGTTCGCAGTGTCACTAATACCAATGGTAGAATGTGTCTTACTATGGCCTGGTTGCTGCTCCAGGGAAGTATTATGAGTACTGTGCAGACTGATTATTCTTTGGAGTAAACTATATGCAGCCCTCAGGTGAAAACCTCTCAGTTTCATTTCTTCTGATTCCCAACTCACATTTTTCATTTTTAACTTTTTCAGTGTAGGCTTCTCATAGGCTTTTGCTCAAGACAGCAGGCATTAAACAACACTGTTTTTACATGATTCTGACTTCAGGATTAACAGAAACTAGATTTTTTTTTTTTTAATCTCCATAAGTTTCACTTTCTTCGATCTTTTGGATAACATAGGAATTAGTTTTTTTCCTTAGCAATATTTAAAGAAAAGCAAACAAAAATAATAAAAACAAAACAAACAAACAATAACAAAAACAACTTAAAAACATGACAAAACTAGGGATATGACTGTAAAGTGTGTGCTGTATAAGATCCTGAATTTGGGTGCCCAGCACCCAAGTAGAAGGCCAGGTTCAATGGCCACGGCCTTGTAATTCCCGTGCTAGGGGTTTAGAGAGAAGAGGATGCCTACATTTTGCTGGCGAACCAGCTTCAGTGCATCAAGGAGTTCTAACTGTAGTGAAAAATCCTATCCCCTGTCTCAAAAAATAATGTGGAGAGAGGGAAATATGGAAGGGGGAAGATAACAAAGAAGAATATCAGAGTACAAGTAATTTCTTATGGGAAATAGTAAAATTATTGGCTCTTTAGGGAGTGGAGAAGTGGGTAAATAATGAAAAATTTATCTGAAAAAAACTCAGAGGATTCACATGTGTAATTATTTTTAAATGTTTTTTTTTTTATTCCCTTAAGCTAGTTTAAGTTCTCCTCTAAGAGGGTGGAGTTCCCCTGAGTATCCCCCCTTCCTGGCACTTCAAGTCTCTGCAGGATTGAGCTTATCCTCTCCCACTCAGGGAGGGAGGACAGGCAAGGCAGTCCTGCTGAGAGAATGGATTCCATAGTCAGGCTACAGCTTTAGGGACAGTCTCTATTCCAGTTGTTGGGCCCACATGGTGACTGAGATTTTTAAATGCAATTATGTATTATCTTCTTTCTTTCTTTCTGTCTGTCTATCTATCTATCTATCTATCTATCTATCTATCTATCTATCTATCTATCTATCTATCTTCCTGCCTATCTATCTATCTATCTATCTATCTATCTATCTATCTATCTATCTATCTATCTATCTATCTATCTCATCTTTTAATGAACTTTCCTCATTTTTACTGACAGTGATCCAAGGAGAACTAAAAACAATCTAACTGAAGCATAATGCCAGACATAAGAAGGCATCTTTTGAATTTTTGGTAAGGGTTGTCCAAAAAACTCTCAAATATACCAGTTATTGCTACTATGCTTAGTTACTTAAGCCCTAGACCCACCCAGAGAAGAAGGTAAGTCCCTTTTACTGAAGACAGTAAACACTTATAGCGGCCAGAGACCTTTGAGCCAGAACCTACCTGAATGCATCCTTCCTGAAGACTAATTTTCATGATATCAGAAAAAACTTGCAAGCATCCAAAGACAGAAGCAAGCAATGGTCTTACCCAGCTCTAGTACCTATGAACCATGTCAATACCCAGAATGCCATATAACACTAAGATTTAATAATGGCACACATAAATTGGAAGTAACCAATAGCTTTCTAATCGAACTCAAGGCCCATTAAAGAAGAGGGACTATGCCTAGTCCTGGAGACCTAGCTAAATATTAAGTGCTTGAGAAGTCATGGTTATCATTGGGGAAATCTACAATTCTAAACAAGCATAATCCCTAACACCTCACAAAATAAGCATATAAGGAGAATTTTTGTTTGTCTTTAGACTCACAAATAAGTGTAGTTAGTCTTCATTTACCATCAAGGAAATTTCTCTCCGAACATAAGGAAAACAATACAGAAAACCACAACGAGCCAAAATGCTGAGTTGTGAAGCCCAGTTCTAAGGGATACATGTACAGAAAGCATCCACAACCAACCCTCAGGGAAGACTGCAGAAACAGGAATAGAAAAAATTGTAAGAGCTAGAAGATATGGGAATTTTCTATGAGGTTGTGTCTCCTAGTAACATTACAAGCTGCATACATAAAGCCTCACCAACAACCAACGTGACTGGCCAAATGTGAATTGAAGAGTGATGATGACCTCATAAGACCTCAATTGTACACAAAGGAATATAGGCAACTAAGAAAGGTAAAAGGTGGACATGTGATATTCGTCAAAGAATAATAAACGGTTTGGCTTTTCAGTATCAAATAGTCCTGTAACCTATTAACATTTTTCTAAGATAGTAAAAACTGTTTTAAAAGATATTTTTATCAATAATATAAATACCAAAAGGATTTTAATACTAGCACTAATATACATGTTTTTCATTTTTTTTTTTTTTAAAAAATGTCTGGTACAACTTTCCTATTATAAAATAAATTGTTTTTTATACTAGAAAGAACAGGAAGGTAATCTTTTCTCTTTGTTTTCTCTGTTTAGGGGACTTTATCATAGGACACAGCCTCTGACTACAGAGTTGGTCCTGGTGCTCAAATACTTTACAGTAATTTTACTATATTAATTTTTACCTAATTTACACATAATTGATACATAAAATCTCTATTTTAAAGTTATACAACTTCTCATTTTGCTATTCAGAAGGTTTTGGTAATATTCACCAAAATAACTAACATATTCATAAGTCCATACAGCTATTGTATATGAGAAATGGGGTGCTTGAGAACTATTCCCTTTACAAGTGCCAAGTAAATATCAACTGCCTTAGACACATTGTTACACGCTGGTGTTCCAGATCTTAAACATTTTGCTGAAACTATGCCCTTGACCAACACCTCCATTTCTCCCTGGAAAATTCCTCTTAACTGTTCTACATTTCCACATCTTTCCAAACCTACATTTGTGTTTTTTTTAATTAATTGAAAAGCTTTTTGTTAGTTTTAATAATGTTTCTACACCTTTCTTGTCAGTCTCTTCTGGGACTCACATAGTATTTGCATTAATTGGCTTTATAATGCCTCATACTTTTCTACTTGGTATTAATTTTGTTTTGTTTTGTTTTTCTGAATTTTAACTATATAGCCACTATGCTTGAATTTAACATTAGATTAACTATTTTACCAGTTCAAATTTACAATTCAGCCTCTTTATACACTTGTAACTTCAGTTCTTATACCTCTCAACTCTAGAATATCCATTTGATCCTTTCTTACAGAATTCAATACAGGGAGCTAAGGAAGCCCTGAGAGAAGCAAGTCCTGAGGAAATGTGCATTCTTGATATGGGCATAAACATGGAGAGAACTCCAGGGCCTGGGACCTGTGGGACCTTATTAACCCCAGTTCTCTATAAGACTGAGCCTGAAGAGGAGGTGCAAAATTCTTCTTGAAAATCCAAATATTAGTGTTTATAGATGATAGATCAGAGTGTGCCAAGTCTAAAAAAACTGCGCTACCCAGGTGTTTATAGCCTGAGACTGCTGGCCTACAAAGACCTCCTACTAACTGTTCTGTAATTAATAAGCACAATGATTTTCCCAGTTGGGTGTGTAGCAGATTCCCACCTGATCCAACCTTTATGGTTCAAGCTTATACAGGTCTTTTCTTTCTTAATTTGTGATTTGAATTTATGTCTGAACATTTCTTTTAAAAGTGTGCTTGGAAAAACCATGTGATCTATTCTCCAAAAAAGAGCCAAAATACTTAGGAACAACTACATTAGGCTAGAGCAGCAGAAGAAAGCAATACACAGAATGCAGGAGAAAGAGGGTCAAAGAAGAAGATGCAGAGAGAGAAGAAATTGAAAGGAGGCTTCTCCTTACCATGAGATGGATCATATTTCTTCTTAACACCAAAACAGTCTTAGCCTTACTAAGAACAGAGCCTTTTTTCGTACAGATGTGTGTTTAAATCATTTACCAATAAAAGGGTAGAAGCTTTTCCTTTCTCTATGCAATGAAGATTGGATATCATTTTTCTTCCAGAATGAGTTCTTTCTGCACTTGTGCTTGTGCTCCATATTCATATGTATGTATGGATGTGTGTGTATCTAAGTATGTAAATATGAAATAAATAGCTGGAACCAATAGGAGTGTATGATGATGTAAAAATTTGCATATGTGTATATGAATGTTTGCGACTTTATGCATATTTGCTTGTGCAAAATATTTTTCTTCTGCCATCATGACATTCCTGGTTCAATAAATGTTTATTGCTCCAAACCTTGCTCTTTCTTGGCAAGCTAGAGGCTTAGACTTCTGGACAAGAGATAAAGAAGCCCTGGCAATTTATCCTTGCTTAATCTCCTGCTGTTTAAAGACAAGTGTTAATTTGCCTAGAGGTCTGAAACTTCTGGATTCAGAGTAACGTATAATCAAGTTGGATAAACAACAACAAAAATTTGTCATTCCTACAAGTAATGCAGGCACAGGGGAAGAAGCAGAGACTGACAAAAAGGCCAACCACTAACCATCCCAACTTGAGACCCATCCCATGAGCAAGTACCAATCCCTAACACTATTAATGATACTCTATTAGGATTGCAGACAGGAGAATGTTGGCCTCCCAGAAGCTCCACCCCGCAGCTGCCTCAGATAGATACAGAGACCCACAGCCAAACAACAGATGGAGTTTGGGAACTCTTTTGGAAGAATACGAGGAAAGATTGCAGGGCCAAAAGGGGCTAGGAATTCCATAGGAAGACCCAAATAGAGACAACTAATAGGGAACCCTGGTGCTCTCAGAATTTGTTCCACCAACCAAAGAACATACAGGGGCTGGACCTAGTCTTCCCAGCACTTATGTAGCAGATGTTCAGGTTGACCTTAATGTTGGTCCTGAACAACTGGAATAGAGGCTATCCCAAAAGCTGTTACCTGTACATGAAATATGGCCCCATATACAAAGCAGTTGGGCTACCTTGTCTAGCATCAGTGGGAGAGGAACAGCCTGGCCTCCCATGGCCTTGAAGTGCCAGGGTGAGGGATACCTAGGGTGCCCCTATCTGCTCAGAGGAGAAGAATATGGGGGAAAGATGAAGGGAAGGGTTGACCAATGACCAGGAGGAGGGCAGTGAGCAGGATAAAGTGAGTAAGGGAAAAAAAAATTAAAAGAAAGCAACCTAACTTTTCATAAGGCTTTTTGCCCCAACCAACACTATTTCTCCTAGGCTGCATTTGGGAAGATCCAGCCTGGAGCTAAGCTCCCAACATCTCCAATACATTAGTGGTTTCATTGTTTGGTCGGTTATATTTATATGTTTAACAGCTTGGAAAAACAATATTAGACATTCATTTCCTACTTTCTTTTTCCTTTCTGAGTAGTGATATCTTCTAGTTCAAAATTTAGGTACCATTCTATTAGTTTTCATCTCAAATTTCAGCACATAGTTCAAATAGCTCATGATAATAACAAGCTAAGATCTAGCGGTTTGTAGCTTTTCTCTCTAGTTCCTCTTGTAAGGGACAAATTTGGGGCATGCTCTATTTCTAAACCTCCAGGGAGAAGTGGAGTTTGTTTTTATTGATGGTTTCTTAGAAGTCATCTGTGGGTGAGAAAAGCTTAATTTTCAGCCATAAATTATTGTCAAGTCCTTTGAGACAGCAAAGATGAAGACCTTGTTCTGATGGATCTGTTTATAATTTGCTTTTAATTTGTTCATGCTCTATATTGACTGTCCCTTCCTCCAGTTTAGTATCTTTGAATAGTGTACTGATGACAAAATTGAGTAGCATCCCACAAGAATATTCTTTTTTGGTTCTCATTTTTCTTGTTATTGGTCTGAATAGCTATCACTTATCACCACTATGCTTTTATCAACTTCTCTTCTTATTTAAAATTTGATATCTATTTTTTTAAAAATGCTCTTAAGTGTGAAATTCTCTATTTTTTAGTCCCAAAACAACCAGAATTCTCAATAAGAAAAATCTAGCTTTTCTTCTTTTGGATCTACACTTCTCTAGAGTCACAAAATTTGTGTCTCTCTGTTATGGGCAGAGATTCCATCCTGACATAGGACTTCAGTACTGTAAAAGAAGTCCAGGTGGTAGAGAGTACTCCATTTCTCTTGATGATATTGGTCTAGAATTCAACACTTAGTTGTTGATCAAAGAATTTAGCTGTGGGAAGGAATTGTGTAATTGTCTGAGTGTTGAGCTCCAGAACAAGAAGCATGAAGCATGCCACTTTCTCAAATACAATTACCTCTGGGCATTTGCCATGGACTGACCTCAGTTGGCCCCTCACTCCATGGGAGAATCAGAGTGGGGAGGGAGTAGGTCAAAAGGGTGACAAACAGATGCGAACACAGTGGAGTGTTGTATCTGAATGTAATTTGTCAAAGTGAGCATCAGACTTACATATTACAGAAGAAAAAGGAAAAGTTAGGTGACACAACAGCCAAGGTACGTTGAAGTTATCTGACACAAAACAGAGAAGTGCATCCCAAAGACTTGCAGGAACCAGGCAATGTTTACAGTTGAGAATAAGAACAACCCTGCCTAGAAGTTAGCTAATTACAGGGGCCAGGTGAGTATTTCACACCCTAGTCACAATTTATGCTATTCCTCTGAGCCTTGTGAAAGCTTGCACCAGGGGGTTCTGCTCTAGCAGACCTTTTCATGAATAATGCAATACTGTAGTTCTTCCTTAAACCACAACCCTCCCTTTCCCTAGGCCATGGTAAATTCTTGCATATGGGAGTAACTTGGCTACTTTTTGAAGTATCTGTAGGGAATCTCCATTTGTCAGAAGAACTCACCAACTTCCTTCTAATATGCAATGTCATCTGTCATACCTGACTGTAATGAGAATTCTAAGTTTACTCTTTTGAACTAGCCCTGAGAATAATAGCTCCTATCTGGCAAACTGAGATAACTGATTACTAACTGTCAACATTGGGGTATTTCATCTGGGTGAATTACATTCTTACAAAATTCCAAGCCCAGGGTCAGCTCAAGGACTGCCTAGGACATTGGTGAAAGCCAGACAGTAGAGTTCAACTTGATTTAGGTATTAGTAAAATCATTTCTTGGAGGCACCTATAATAAGACAATAGTGAAAAAAAGCACACAGATCCATTCACCAACTAACACAGGGACAGGTTTGGAGCATTCGCGCCAAGGTTCCAGGAGACTGAGTTTCTGTGAAACTCTTTGCCTCAGGACTGCATCACAGCCTTTAGGCCTGTCATGTAGGCTTTACTGGAGTGGGTGTGCCAGGCATTCTTACAAATTTTTAGTGTATTTTCTTGGGTAGATGAGGTTCAGCATGCTTTATGATTTTTGTAACATTGTCTCAAGATTTTAACTGTATTGAGGATAGTTTAAAATTTTTAGTTTAATCAATTTTAAGATTTATATAACTACAAGATCATTATGGATTTTCTGGCAGTCCTAACATTGATTTTTTTTTTAGTGGATAATTTCATTTTTTAAAATAAAATAATTATAAGTGGGGATAATTGTGTTTTTTTTTAACTTCCAAGAAATTGTGTTTATTTTTTTAAGTATTGAGGTCTTAATATTGACAGTAATTTATTTAATTTTGTTATATATTAATTTTTTTTCTTATATAAAATGAATATTATTTTTGTCATCTGATGAATAATGCTTGCTGCATTTGGGGGAGGTATTTTAAATTTTTCACATTATATACATTTTTTACTTAAAATAGCTTTTAAATTTAAATATATTTTGATCATGTTTCTTTAATTCCCTTAAGTTCTTCCAGATCTTCTCCTTCCCTCTACCTACCCAACTTTAAATTCGTTCTCTAAAAACTAACAGAAACACAACAACAAAACCAATAAAATAAAATAAAACCACACCTCCAAACAAACAAACAAACAAACAAATCTGTACCAAATTGTACAAATAAGTACCCAAATAAGAGTGTGTGTGCGTGCGCGTGCGCGCTCGCTCGCGCACACAAACACACACACACACACACACACACACACACACACA
>NC_034594.1:80433149-80462268 GCF_900095145.1 Mus pahari | reverse complement strand
TCCTTCCTTCCTTCCTTCCTTCCTTCCTTCCTTCCTTCCTTCCTTCTTTCTTTCTTTCTTTCTTTCTTTCTTTCTTTCTTTCTTTCTTTCTTTCTCTCTTTCTTTTTCATTCATTCTTACCAGAATTATTTAGTTAAGGGCAATCTAGTCTCTGGTCCTTAGTTACCCAGTATTGATTATGGGTTCCATCTATTAGCATAGACCTTAAGTCAAATCATTTCTTGGTTTGTTACTCCCACGAGCTTTGTATCTCCAGTGTCCTATATATACTACAGACTGGTCAGTATTGTAGACTAAATGGTTTCTGGCTAAGTTCGTGTTTACAAGGAGAAACAAATCTTTCTTATCTTCTTATCATTAAATAATGATACCTTCTCTGACTTTTTATTTTTTTTCTTCTTTATGCATTTGTGATGCACTGAAGGAGAAAGAATTTACACAGGCTTTGATATTTGAATACTTGGCTCCAAGTTTGTGGTGAGGTAACAAACAAATTGTCTAAACAAGAACAGCATTTGAATTGACAATATGCTAAAGATCCTGCTTAGTAAAGGACTTTGTACAGACAGAAGATCTTAACACCAACCAAAGTGGAGAATACAGTGAATCCACACAAAAAAGTAGGACAGCAACAACTGATGAAAATGTGCTAATGCTGAGAAAGTTCTCGTCACATTATACAGTACAAGCACAAACCCATTGAAGAAGATGTGGGATAAAAGAGCTAGTCTTTTATGCAGATTTTTTTATAGCAGCTAAACTATTACAGCAGAATATATGTATGCTTTAAGTAACCACGTGTTACCACTGTGGAATAATGTTTCAAATTATATTAATATACAGTATGAGCCAATGCTAAATTATCTATTTATCTAAGTAGAAGTTAATATACTATAAATGATAAAGAGATAAATCAGGTAGTCTTTATGGTATTAATAAGCATAATATTCATTCAATATGGTATTTCAGTCAATGAAGAAAAATAAAATGGGAGAGTCACATCATAGAGCAGCCAGAATTTTCCCTTAATTTCTTGTGTCATGAATTTATATGACCTTCTTTGGGGCTAAAATTTTATGCTTCAAACCAGCATGATAGGAGGGGCTGGTACTACTTACATCTGACTATTATCCAAAGCCCATCTTTGTCCCATCTTACTGTTAACAATAAAAAGATTATCTGAACTAAAAGCTTCAGTGGCTAACACACCAAAACAACAATTTTCTCTTCTACCACACAAAGAATTGTTATTTTGTAGAGGAGGAAAATATCCTATTCATAGAACTGTGCTCCTGGGAATGATGGGAAGGCTCAAAGTGATCTATTGTTGTTAGTCTAATATGTAGTCAAGGAATAATGCTTGTTCTTTTTGTCTCATGTGTATCAATTAAATACAGTGGAATGTGAAGGAATTGCTAAATGTAGGTGATGAATATTGATGCAAAAATCTCAAGTAGGTGGATAAACAACCCATTGCTTAAGTTCAAAGCTTGCTCTTGCAGAGGACCCAGATTCAATTGCCAGCACCTACATGGCTCAGAAACATATGTAAGTCCAGTTACAGAAAACCTGACACCTTGTGCATACACATGATACCCAAATACATTCAGGCAAAACACCCATATGAATTGTTAAAAAATGAACTTGAAGCAATGTTTGAAAACCAGGCAGATTGGGGTAGTATTTTAAAGTTAAGATTTGAGGTCCTATCCAACTGAGTTTGTACTGATTACTCCCTTACAAATATACAAAAGAAAGTATTGAACTGTCCTTCTGCAATTTAGAATTTACACCAATAAAATGGAGATATGAACAGAACTTTGAATAGTACTTTTATACTCAAGCAATAGTTCACAGAACTATCTTTGTCTTTTCAGTAGTAGCTTATCAGCCACCTAAATAAATTAATTAACCTATTTTTACAACATTCATAAATGATTTCAAACACTAATAAAATGTCTTATAATATCTAAGTTCCCTGATTATGCTGTGGTCAGAACAATCAATGTATTTGTTCAGAGTTTCCTAAGAGATGTCTCCTTACACAAGTGATTACCTTAAATTATATGTAGTTTTAATTAAGCATCAAGCAAAAATGCCAATGAAAACTAAACTTAAATTGAATAGTGTACATCATTTGACCTCTTACAAAATTCTTCAGTCATAAAGGAGTATAGAGTGTCCATACTTCTTGGTTGACATTTTTCCTCTTTAATTATAAAATACTATATATGATATTAACATGCTAAACTCTAGGTCTGTCATCATAACTGTATAAAAAAATAAGAATTTGTCTCCTGTGCCTATGTGCTCAAGGCCGTTCCCCACTTTCTCTTCTATTATATTTAGTGTGTTTGGTTTTATGATGAGATCTTTGATCCACTTGAACTTGAGTTTTGTTCCAGGAGATTGGCATGAGTCTTTTTGCATTCTTCTACACGTACACATTCAGTTAGACCAACACCATTTGTTGAAGATGTTTTTATTTCTTCATTGTATTCTTTTGTCATTCTAGTCAAATATTAAATATCTGTAGGTGTGTAGCTTTATTTCAGACTCATCAAACTTATTCCATTGATCAACCTCTGTATTTTCATTTGAACACCATGGATGCTTTATTATTGCTCTGTATTATAGCTTGAAATCAGGTCAGGTGATGCCTTTAGAAGTATTTTTTCCATATGAAATTGAGAGTTGCTTATTCAAGGTCTGTAAAGAATTATGTTGGAATTTTGATGAATTCACATTGAATCTATAGATTGCTTTTGATATGTTAATCCTACTGCCATGAGTATCTATCCATCTTCTGATCTTTCTCAATTTCTTTCCTAAGAGAGTTGAAGTTTTTTGTCATACAGGTCTCTCACAGACTTGGTTAGAGTTAAAACAAGATATTTTATACTATCTGTGGCTATTATAGATGATGTTGCTTATCTAATTTCTTTCTCAGCCCCTTTTTCCTTCATTTAAACAAAGGCTACTGATTTTTGAGTTAAGTACCCATCTACTTTGCTGAAGGTTTTAATCAGCTGGAGGAGTTCGATAGAAGGAGTTTTGAAGTCACTTATGTATACTCTCACAAAACCTATGAAGGGGAAGAGTGATGGAGGAAATATTTGTAAGAATAAGACTGGGAAGAGAGGAGGGAACAGAGGCTGTTGGTGTGAAGTGAATGAATTAATGATAAAAACCTAAAATAGTATATACAAGTTTTGAATACACAAAAGTATATAAAAGTCTAACTAGACATGAATAAGATGCAAATGTAACCTTCACAAATTTTTGTTTCCCACCACCTGAATTACCTATATATACCAGCTAAACACTATTTCCTAAAGGTTCCATAACCTGAGAAAATAAGATGTACATCTTAGAAGCAAGCAGTGGAACATATGAGACTTTGAGGAAATGTTTCATATAAAACCTCCAAATAGATCACTTGGAAGGATTCCCAATTGTATGTTGAAGCCGTGGGGACAGTGTAGGATTTGAATCCTGTGAGGAATGTAGTACTAGATAGTGGTATAGATCTAGCCTTCTGGAACATTTACTGCATCACAAAGCAGCAAAACCAGGAAACAAGGGATTCATACATATTCTCCTTGTGCTATACATAGTAAATAAAAGAAATAACCAGCAGCATTGGTCAATAGGATCCCAAAGAGGCAAGAATTTTAGAAACAGGAAACTGGATGTAGGCTCATAGCTCTGAAGAGGAAGTTAAAATTGGGCCAACTCATTGAAGGTAGTTATTTAATACCTTCTATCTAGAAAGCCATATTTATACAGGCATGGGAGGATCTTGAACTGAACAATAAAAGGTCTAGCCAAAATACTGACAAAACAAAGAACTTTCTCTTATTTATTAGGAACAGAGAAAAAGGAGGTTATCTTGCTCATGAACTCCTTTCCCAACCTACTTCTCATCTTCCTTCATATTTCCAATTGGTTAGTACCAAAGCACACTGAATATCAAGTGGCCATCATAGGAAACTGCTAGTAAGAAGTTATAACCCAATTTATAATATAAAATTCAAATTTTGATATATTAATTTGGGATTTTAAATATTGATCAGTAAAGGATTGTTCAACTTAAACAATTGAGGTTATAATTTATTCTATATAAGCCAACACCCCCCTCTCAGTTACCTACAACTAATGAAAAATATCAGGTCAATAATGAGCCAAAGAAGAGAGCTTCCATTAAATACATTCAGATGGACAACAAGAATGAAGTTAAGGTTGCATTATTTCACTGGTTATTTCTCTCCACCAACTTATGATACTGCTATTTGTTACTTTGTTGTTAGAGAAGTGGACTTGAGACAGTGCTGGAGAGAAAGCATTGCAGGACCTTCCTCTTTTCTCTCTTCTGCTTTGTTGTTGTACCTGAGTTTCATCCATCAACTTTATCTCTTTAATCTATGGTCTATTTGAATTATTGTGCTCTCTTTCCTTCTCCCAAAACCCAGGTGTCTTTTCTGGAAAAAAAAACTCATGAACTGGAATATTAAAATAATCTAATTTTATCTTTGATAGTTCTGATAGACAGAATCTCCTAGATTAAGAATTATGGAACAGTGGATATAGAAAATGTGGTTCATTTACACAGTGGAATACTACTCAGCTATTAAGAATGAGGGCAGCATGAGTTTTTCAGGCAAATGGATGGGACTAGAAAATATTTTCCCGAGTGAGGACACTCAGACCCAAAAGGACATGTATTGTACGTACTCACTAAAAAGTAGACATTAGCCAAAAAAGTACAGAAAACCCAGGATATAACCCATGGAACTCAAGAAGGTTAACAAGCAGAAGTGCCCAAGTGAGGAAGCCTCATTCTGACTTGGGAGGGAGAAGAAAGCAATCATGGGGTAGGGGACAAAGAAGGGACCTGAGTAAGAGGGGAGGGAAAAAAGAAGATCATGATTAGGTATTTTGGAGGGGAAGACAGGAGTGAAGCACTGAGGGCCAGCAGGAATAATGGAAACAGGCAAACATGGGAGGTGAGAGACTCCCAGAACTCAAAGGGAGGGAAATGCCCTATAGTGGGGAGAGGGAACTTGTAGAGTCCATCTCCAGTTAAAAGACAGGGTATCAAGTAGAGGTATCAGGGTAGATCCCAGTCAAAAATTTTGACCCAGAATTGTTCCTGTCTAAAAGAATTGCAGTGACAAAAAATGGAAATGATACTGAGGGAAAGGAGGTTCATTGACAGGTTCAAATTGGGATTCATCTCAAGGGGAGGCTCCAAGGCCTGACACTATACTATGCTACTATACTTTCACTGATGCTATAGCGTGCTTACTGACAAGAACCTAGCATGGATGCCTTCTGAGAGGCCCAACAAGCTGCTCAAAGAGTCAGATGCAAATACTTACACTCAACCAATGGACAGAAGCCAGGGACCATTGGGTTTGAATGAGGGAAAAGAGGGAAGATGCTCAGGAGGTGGGGGACACCATATGAAGACCAGCAGTTTCAACGAAACTGGAACCCCTAGTCTGAAGCCCCCAACACATATACAGCAGAGGACTTCTGACCTCACTGAGAGAAGAAACACCTAACCATCCAGAGAATTGAGGCCCCAGGGAGTGGAGAGGTTTATTGGGGTAGGGATTGATGGTTGGGGATTTCCTTTGGGAAACAGGGAGGAGGAACTGGATGTGGAACAGTCAGAGGGCAGACTGGAAGGAGGATAATGTTTGGACTGTACAAAAAGATTAAAGAACTAAAAAAGAAAAAAAGAGTTAGGTGTATGATGAGGTAACTAGAGGTTCTACTCATTATATTCTCTAGAGGTAAAAGAGATTAGCCAACTCTTCATTGTCTCTTTTTTAGGATACTAATCCATTAAGGTAAACTATACCCTCATGATTTTGTCATCTTCCTAAGGCCCTACTTCTCTTTCAGTCTGTGAAAGGCAGCCTGTTTGCTGGTTGAGTTATGTTTAAATTCCAGAGACCCAGCAGGTGATCTTGCAAGGCAGGGAAGGTACTTGCACACTGCCAGACACCAGGCTCCTGACATGAGGCTTTAACTCCATAATTCTGTGGACATCAGTCATGTAGGGCAATGCCCCAAGCCTCTGGAATTCTGTCTGGACTCCACCCCCACAGTTACTTGGCAATAACCAGGTAGGCCTGGGCCACTATAAAAGAAGTTGCTAGCCCTCGCCTCCCTCTCTTATTTTTTTACCCTTGCCTATCTCTCTCTTGCCCTCTTGCTTTCCCTCTCTCTGTATTCCTTACCCCTTCACACCCCCTGCTCTCCATATGGCCATGGCAGGCCTCTACCTCTCTACTGTCTCCCTTTCTCTGCCTTTCTCTGCTTCTACAACCCTCTTAGCTCAGCCTTCCCAGACACTCCTAAGGTTTCACTCATCACAATTCTTTGGCATGACAATAAACACTTTAAAACCATATACTCTCTCTTCTCATCTGGATCTTTTGTGCTTGAGCAATGGAGCAGGTCTTCCTCTAAAGAGTCTAATCTCCTGCAAGAGGCCTCTCTGCATTCTCAGTCAAGATCATTACCAAGCCCAAGCCAACTACCTAAGCCAGCCACAGACACTCCCATCATTGCAAGCACCTGTTGGAGCTCTCCTCTTGCCCTTTTCCCTTCAGTCCCAGGCCAGAGCCAGCCCCTAGTCTGTTGTCATCTTTTCCTCAGAACCTGTTGTTCTTGACCTCCTTGCAGGCCCGGGGACCCCAGAGCCTGCTTTTGCTACATCTGTGATGTCTGAGAATCAGCGTCAACTCTGGCAGTTCTGCAGGAACATCTGAGTGGGGTCCTGCAGCTTCTAACAGCCAGATGACTGCCCAGCAGCTATGGGGTGTATGCACTCAAACTTCTAGCATCTCGCCTCATCCAGATGTCCTAGCCCTGAGCCAGATGCGGGACCTGATTTTAATCCACATTTCTCAAGGTATTTTCCAATTGGAAACTAGAATTTCATTCTACATATTCTGTTTTGAACAGGTACAAACTTTTAGACCAAAGCAACCAACTATGTAAAACAATACTTTATAAAGGTATGTGCATTTTTTGTGGGTTATTTCTGTCTTATTCATCCATATCTAGCCTTGTTTTTATGTGATTTCAAATGTTTTTATGGTCTCATTCTTTAAAATTAAAAGACATTATATTCTACAGAGGATTTGACTAAACCATCATCAATCTTCCCAAGAGAATTTATGAATATCCTGAGTAATTCTTCACACTGTAATGTGTTCCTTACAAAGATAATACAATGATAAGACTTATACTTGAACTAAGAAGTCCCATATAAGCCTAAGTGCCTGAGTTTGATTCGTGGAATGTAAGAAAAACTTTGATCCAGTGAGGGTGCTAAGAATTCACAATATTCTTACAGCAAGATGGGAGGTAGCACAAATAGACAAAGTCAGACCTTGATGAGACAGCTGGCCTTGAGAACAAATTATAACAAAAATAATAATAAATACCCTGCCACAACAAAGCTGAAGGCAAGAACCAATTCCTAAAGTTATTCTCTGATCTCTACTTGCTCCCTGTGGAATCCACACACCCACACACATGAACACTCACAGTCTCTCTGGACTTAACTGAAGTCTTTTGAGGCAGAAAGTAGACATTAGCCATTTTAAAAGTCATTTCCATCAGTGATGTACAGGTGAATCTCAAGTGAATGGACCTACAGCCAGAGGAGATGATGGCCATCACTTTGGTGGAAGTAGAATTGACTACACTATGAGTCCTGGTTTTAACTTTCCTTACATAGCATAGTTTACAACGGTGCATTGCATTCACACACTAGTCATATTATCTCAGCCTTAGAATACTAAAAGCCTAACTAAGTACAGCCTTCATTCTCTTTCCTGCTATGCTTCTGTGATCTCACTTTAGGCTTTTCTTCACTAGAGTGCTCTTACAGTAATTCTGAATCAGGCAATCCACATGTAAAATAAAACATCCACATCTGAAATGCATGCTGATTTCTTCTCTAAAACAGTAAAGTGAACATTCAAATGTCCTGTCAGTTATCTGCTAATGAGCACTGAAGGCACAGCTCTGAGTTCAGTAAACTTCACTTAGATGTGTCAGCAAGAGCCAGTGCTATATTAAAGGTCTGAAACAGGAACAATAATTAAGACGGCCCAATGCCACTTCCTTTTCATCTTTAACTGCTGCCTCCAGTCCATACACAACAAATACGAAAAGGTCATCAGAATTCATTTTATAATGAGTGCATATTTATATTCCCCAAATCTTTCATCTAACAAAGGTAGTAATAATGGGCTGAAAAAAATCTGATGCAGTCATGGGGTTTGGGAAAGGCACAGGATGGGTGAAAGGGAAAAACCCAATGTAAGGGAATGCACAGCACAGCTCTCTCTCCCTAATCCATCTGGAGTCAACGCATATGAGGCACAGTCTGTGCACTGCCTATAGGTTTAGAAATCTGGGCCCTGTTTATGCCTCTCTTCTGACACTTTCTAGCTGTATCCTTGAAACACTGTCAGTCCTTCAAGTTTTAGATTTCTCATTTATAAAGCTAGAGTGGGTACAAAGTCATCCTTAGCCTGGGATGGATCTTCTGTGAGTCCTATATTGACTGGATTAATATCATGAGACAGTGTTCTAAAGGTACATCCTGCATAAAGGTTAACATGTTGTTCTTGTTGTTGACATTTCTCAAAATTTCAAGCATGAAATGGTGTCACTCCATAGTAGGGGTTTCAGTTAAGAGTATTTCCTCAGGGTATATTAGAACAAGAGCTGCTACATTCCTTCTCTTGTGGAAAGGACACCTATGAAATAGTCTATGTGGATCCATTGCTAGTATCCAAGAGTTGCCACTAAAGTCATCACTACTAAAATCTTAATACAGTTAGTTCTTAATGTAATCCTCAAGGAAGTTGAGGTAAGGAAGCTACTACTGCAGTAGAGAAAGGATTTGGATTACCAGTCATCTAAGATGGTAGATCTGGTTCCTCACCCCTTAGCGTTACATCAGTCAGTATCCACAGGAAGTTGTATTTCAAAGCATAATTAATTTATGCACAGAATTCCTTCACAGTGAACTTCTTTCCCTAGAAGCACCACTATGGCACTCCCTTGTTCTTTTCATCCTCCCTCAACTCATGTCCTTCAGTGTTCTTCTTTCACAGCAAAGCATGCATGGTGTTCTTCTGGATTCTCTTTGAGTATTCTAAGCATTTCTCAGCTCACAGGTCTTTACTCTTTCTGTGTCCTCTTCCTGACTAATATTTCTCAGGTTCAATGATGAAGCCACACCATGAGAGTGGCCCATCAACCTGAAAGTGCATAAGGAGATACTCACTGATTCCCATCGACACTACTATCACTACTATGGGTTTTCTTGGCAGAAATGATCAAAATCAGCAAGTATGTCTTATACTTACTTACTTTCATTCCACATTGCGATATAGGACCAGGCAAGGTGACCCCTGGATAACGTATATTCTCTTGCCTATACTCAGGGCCAGCATGAGACATGCATACTATAAACACATTGAAGGAGTATGTCCTCAAATAGAAAGTATATGAGAAATTTTTTCTAGCTGAGTATTTTTGGATTGCTAATAATGCCAATAAAAAGAATATACTATAAAAGTATGTCTGAACAATCATCAAGGTGACTAAACATTAGGAAGCTATTATCATATATATATAGATAGATAGATAGATAGATAGATAGATAGATAGATAGATAGATATAGATATAGATATAGATAGATAGATAGATAGATAGATAGATAGATAGATAGATATAGATATATATAGTGTACGTGTGTATGTGCAGAAATACAGCCCAGCTTTAATTAATTGTCATTTAATTAAATGACATTTTAAGCTCAACTGAGATTCTAAATATTCAGATACCTATCTCGAGTATTGCCTCTGGTATGAAATAAGACCATTGGTAATGTTTCTGCTGTATATTACGATATTTTATTGGAATGAAATAATTAACATGTGTCATATTTTACTATTGCTCAAGGTAATTATGCTATATATAACATGGTATTCCAGATAAATTTCAGAGCAGAAGATAAGCATCATTGGGAAAACATTTTTAAGTAAGTTCAAACAGTCTGTGATATAATTATTAGTGATATTGGATGCTGGTGTGGAGAACTGCATGGCAGTAAGATATTATCAATGAAAATTAGGTGAAGGGCATATATAAACTCTGCACTTGCTTTACTATTTTATTCTGAAAAAAATCAATTTCCAAATATTTTTAAAATGAACTATTGATTTCAAAATGGATTAGGGGTCATATTTATGCTTTTTGGTATGCATATTTTTTTTCCAAAAAATTCAGTGTACTATTGAGAGAATTGTAATGAAGATGTAACTCATATGAATCTTGACCAACATTTTAGAATCAACATATTAACTCACAACTTATAGAGACCTTTAGCTTATCATTTGGTCTAATGACAGCTCAGGATATGAGATATATCCATTAATGGCAGATCAGTCAAGTATTTGAAACTTGAATTTATTTTTAAATGGAAATATTTCTATTGTTCCTATTTGGTTTGATTTTGAGAATTATGAATCATACAGTAAATTTACATTAACTTTTACTTTAGTAGACAGTGGAAACACAGGCAGAAGAGATTTGTATGCAAATCACTCTATCATGTAGTTTTAGGAAGCCTATCCAAAGCAAATACTCTGTTCTGCTATCATGATGAAATTTCTAACCTTCACTCTTTTAGTTTATCTACTCTGGAGGCAAACAAATGCCTCATAAAACAACCCAATAGTGCGATTATCACCTTAGCATGGGAAGGACACCAGAAAGTGCTAAAATTCTACATTCAATACAACATTTTATGGCTAACTATAAACTTGTAGACCCTTAGGTAGTTGCTGCAGTGTTAGTGGTGATTCATACTCAGATCTCACAAGACATGGAAGGATGCCCTACATTCACATCCAACAAAGGAAGTCTGAGCACACGAGCAGAGAGTAAATTGTGTGAAAGATAATAGGACATTACTGGCAACTTCAGGTATTTCATTGAGAATATTTTTTTTTTTTTATTATTTTCTTTATTTACATTTCAAATGCTATCCCGAAAGATTCCCATACCCCTCCCCCCACCTCTGTTCCCCTACCCACCCACTCCCACTACTTGGCCCAGGCCTTGCCTTGTGCTAGGTCATATGGAGTTTGGGAGACCAAGGAGCCTCTATTCCCACTGTTGGCCGATTAGGTCATCTTCTGCTACAAATGCAGCTAGAAACACAAACCCAGGGGGTACTAGTTAGTTCCTGTTGTTGTTCCACCTACAGGGTTGCAGCCCCCTTCAGGTACTTGGGTACTTTCTCTAGTTCCTGCATTGGGGACCCTGTGTTCCATCCAGTAGCTGGCTGTGATCATCCATTTCGGTGTTTACCAGGCACTGGCGTAGCCTCACAAGAGGCCACAATATCAGGGACCCTTCAGCAGTATCTTGCCGGCATGAGCATGAGCATTAGTATCTAGGTTTGGTGGCTGATGATGGGATGGACTCCGAATGGGGTCCTCTCTGGATAGTCCATCCCTTCATCCCAGCTCCAAACTTTGTCGCTGTACCTATAATTTTTCATGAGAGTTATGTTCCTCATTCTAAGGAGGAATGAAGTATCCACAAATGTTCATCCTTCTTGATTTTCTTCTGTTTTCCATAATGTGTCTTGGATATTCCAAGTTTCTGGGCTAATATCCGCTTATCAGTGAGTACATATCTAGTGACTTCTTTTGTGATTGGGTTACCTCACTAAGGATGATATCCTCCAAATACATCCATTTGCCCAAGAATTTCATAAATTCATTGTTTTTTATGGCTGAGTAGTACTCCATTGTGTAAATGTACCACAGTTTCTGTATCCATTCCTCTATTGAGGGACATCTGGGTTCTTTCCAGCTTCTGGCTATTATAAATAAGGCTGCTATGAACATAGTGGAGCATGTGTCCTTATTACCAGTTGGAAGATCTTCTGGGTATATGCCCAGAAGAGGTATAGCAGGATCCTCCGGTAGTACTATGTCTAATTTTCTGAGGAACCGCCAGACTGATTTCCAGAGTGGTTGAACAAGCTTGCAACCCCACCAGCAATGGAGGAGTGTTCCTATTTCTCCACAACCTCGCCAGCATCTGTTGTCACCTGAATCTTTAATCTTGGCCATTCTGACTGGTGTGAGATGGAATCTCAGGGTTGTTTTGATTTGCATTTCCCTGATGGCTAAGGATGTTGAACATTTTTTCAGGTGTTTCTCAACCATTCGATATTCCTCAGTTGAGAGTTCTTTATTTAGCTCTGTACCCCATTTTTTAATGGGATTTTTTGAGTTTTTGGAGTCCAGTTTCTTATTCCAAGTTAAAGTTAATGGTCTATTATTTTCAGAGGATGGTGATGCCCAAAGCACTGTTCTTAAGACGTCAGAGTATGCAGCAAGCACTGTTTCCAGTTGTATATAATATAAATAGCTAGAAAGGTAATTCTAGATTATTGCAAAGAACAAAGCCTTAGAATTCTTAACATCTACTATATCTTTCCCCTATTACTAATTATAAAATTATTTCACTGCCTGTATCAGAGTTACTCATTCTATAGATTTCTCTGCACAAACGTATCTGGATATTAAAAATGTCCTAACATCAGTATAAACCTATAAAATTTTGGTGTTTTTCATGTATCATTTCATAATTAAAATTTCTCTTTCACAGAGATTTTAGAATTATAGCAGACAAATAATATTCTTAAAGTTGTTTTGCCATCTGTTGTAAAACCATTCAGTTTCTTGCAACAGAGCTTAATTGTAGCTAACATTGTAATTGACATTTTTATGAATCTGTTTTTGTACAGTCACTTTCTTAGTAGTCATTATTTGACATGAGATCATTACCATAAAGCAATGCCTATATTCTAACTCTGGCGAGAGCTTCTATATTGTTATTAACATGTTTTGTCATTTTTCCATACCACAGATACGCACAGATATTTAATGGAAATGTCATATATTTTAATAGAACTTATATTTGCATGGTAGCATTACAAATATAATTCCCATAAAGAAACTAAAGTGCACTGTCTCATTTTTCTATAGAAATGCATATCCTCTATTTTATTTTATCTTTGAAGATAGAATATATCTGTATAGAATATTATTGCATTCCCGATTTTATAGATTTTTAAAAGCAATACCATAACTAGGCTATACAACTAATGTCAGTATTTTATTATATTAATTCTGATGCTCAACTTCATTTTGTTTGATATAATCTCTCTTTTTTGGTGTACATATGGTTTAAATCAATTACAGTGTTTGGAGTGACCTAAAATATTAGCTAATTTTGGGATTTTAAAACGGTTCCTTAAAAATAAAAAGATTTTCTCACCAGTGTGATTTTTATATGCTTATGTAAAGCTTCAGAGTGACATGCTGAACAACAATAAACACTGTCACACTGTTAAGGAGTCACTTTAACTAAAGTTGATTATGATTACAGAAATATCCCTAGATTACCCTTCTTAGTATTAGTGACACAATTATAGAAAGTGTGAGTGCTGAGTTAGTCCAGTTCTTGAAATTATAATGACTAAATTTGCTCCCATTATTAGGAGATAATGATGTATTGACTATGATTAGTGAGCTGTGAACAATGCAATGATTTAGAGAAAAATGACAATATCAGGCAAACAAATGGATTTTAGCTAGAATAATACAATCATTTATATGCTTTCAAGGTGACCTTGCTTGCTTTGGCCTGCTTTCCTTCTATTTCAGCATTTCTCTATTCACTTGGTTGACCTTACTCACTTTGAGACAATGACTTGTTGAATGGAGGAGAGATCTAAGTGTTCTGCATCAAGTTCTACATTATATAGATATCACCAAACAATCACTAGGGTTGTAATCTTGCCAATTTTAAAATCCTATATTCAGAGAATGCAAAAATAATTGTTATTGCAAATAGTAGATAACTGAAAAAAATGATAAAGGCTTATACACACAAATACACACACACACACACACACACACACACACACAAATGTCCTGTAAAGATTAGCTAATAGCATTTGCCCACTACCCAGTACACAGAGGATCTGCTATCTTTAACCATTACTGACTGCCTTCGTTTTGCTAAATTTCCAATGAGAGAAAATAGTGATGTGGTACCTATGAGGATTCTAACGCTTTGGCTGAATATCACTTCTCTATTGGAGGGTGAAAATCAAGTCTTTCACTGTGAAATCTAGCCTCTTTTACTGCAGATTCACAGAGCACCAATGAACCCATTATAATTGAAACATCTTTGTAGAGAGAGTCATAAGCACAATGAAAACTAAAACTGCAAATCATCTCAAACTGAACTATCCACAGAAGAAATGGCTAGGTAACAATGCTTTCCACAGACATCCCTCAGCTTCTATCTCTAAACCTGCTCCCCAAAAAAGAAAACGTAGGCAATGCTATAAAAAACAGTGAAACATTGGTAATTTCCCTTGAAAGGCTGTCTTCACAGATAACCTTAGTGATTACATCGGTTGATCTACTCAAATCAGGTTTGAGAACAGTGAATACTAATTTAAATCCTTGAGGTCTGCATGTGTATGGAAGCACTGTTTGAACAACTTACTTACTTAAGGCATTAATAATGAATAATTCATGCATACCATGCTTTTGGTGGATATCTTGATCATGAAGATGGAGTAACAAACTCTCTGTTACTAAGAGCTCTTTCTGGCATTAGAGGTAGGATTTAAAATCACGTATTTACCAATGGTGTAATTAAACTGATTATAAATCATTATCATGCTGATTTTCTATAGCATACTATATGTGCCTTGAATGTGCTTTGCTCAGTTCAGGTATTGAAAGTGTAGCTGATGGAGAGTGCTGCCACTGGTGCCACTATGACATGCAAGCATGTGGTTGAGAGATGGGAAAGGAGGAAAGCAGACTATTTTGAGCATTATGAAAAGAATCGAAACAGAAGAGATAAGGGTGGCAAGAACAGCCTGGCCTGAGTAGCCAGTGATGTCACCTGAGGCTACAGTTTAGTCCCAGCCCATGCTGCCACTTGTGTACATGTTTGGATCTGTGGGCCTGCAACAGCTGTCAACGTCCATGGCCAACATTACCATCAAAGGTCATGCAGACATCCTTGCCTGGTGCCTGGTGCCATGTTAATGTCCAAGGGTTGTAGATAGCTGTCTCTATTCTTCACTGGCTGTAGCCCTTGGGAGAATGGACTGGCCCCTTGCTTGTAAACATAAGAGGGCATGAGATCAGGAAAATTGGCCCCACCCCTTGTCTATTTTGGCACTTGTGTAGTGTTAGAAAGCTGACCTTGGTAGTGTGGAAGCAGGAGAAATGGAGGGCTGACCTACTCAGCTAACACCCAGGCCCAGATTTAGGTCTTTGAGTTGGCCTATTCAGTCGATTAAGTACTGAAGTTTGAGAAGGGGCCACTCTTGCAGAGCCAAATATGCAGGATCTTAACAACACAAGGCCACAGCAGGATTTCTAAGAGGAGTCCTGATGAAGATCCAGTATTGATAATTTAGCAGAAACCCGAGACTGTGAACCAGACCAATAACTATTCAGGATGTTTAATCAATTTTACCTTGTGTCTGTGTCTTGGGGTACCGGAAATGAATAACTCTATGATTTCTGTGTATAGAGCAACAAGTTAAACACATTCTCTCTTCTAAGAACCAGGTTGTAATGTTCATTTCCATTAAACTTTCTAAACAGATGAGGGAATTAATGTTGTGCAGATTAAACGACTGAATCAAAGTTACATAGTTAAAGATAGGGATTTTTATCTCCACCAAAATTAGAGCCAGTTACAAAGCTGTTAGTATGCACCTTTGAATAGTCATGAACAGTGCTAAACTTCTTTATGAATTTCCTGATGCATGAAAGATTATCTTATGTAATTCAGGTGTAGTCACAAGGCAGGAATTTGTGAGCTAGTGAAAGAAGAAGGGTTTTGAAAGCCACTATGTTATATATAATGGAGTGATGAATATCCTTATTATAATGTGGACAACAGGTCTGAACAAACATTTATCCAGAGAATATATGCAAGGGGTTTGTATGTACAGGAAAATATGCTCAATATTATTTATCTTTTCTTTTTGGATTTTTTTTGTTTACATTTCAAATGTTATCCCCTTTCCTGGTTTCACCTCTGGAAACCCCCTATCCCACCCCTCCCCCTGCTTCTTTGAGGGTGCTCCTCCACCCACCCACTGACTACCCCACTTCTGCCCTGGCATTCCTCTACACTGGGGCATTAAGCCTTCACATGACCAAGGGCCTATCTTCCCATTGATGCCCAACAGGCCATCCTCTGCTACATATGTGACTGGAGCCAACCAAAGAGGACACATAGAGCAACCCATGGGAGCTCTGGGGCATCTGGTTAGTTAATACTGTTTTTCTTCCTATTGGGTTGCAAACCCCTTCAGCTCCTTCAGTTTTTTCTGTAAAGTGACTTCAAATTCCATTGAGATTTCACTTTGCAACCTACCAGAATGGCTATGATTAAAGAAATAAGAATATTGCAAATCTTCTGTAAGAAGTTTGGTCATTCCTCAGGTCAATCTTGAGGTAACATATGATCTAACAATTCCAATCCAGCCACATACTTATGAATACTAAACAAACAAACAAAAAACACCTTTCATATGAATGTGCACAACAGCACTATGCACAAACATCAATGCTCCACTCACTAATGGGTAGGTGAAAAATAAAATGTGCTGTTTCCATTTCATGCTCGTCAGCCACAAAAGGTAATAAAGTATGTATTCAAATTCAAACCTGGATGAACTTTGAAAATAATGTTCATAGAATGATTTACTTAAAATTAAAAAGAAGAAAATCCAGAGAGATGGAAAATAAATTAGTACTTTTTTCCAGGATCTAGAGGAAGGGGCATGGAGAACTACTAACAGTTTGGTTTCAGGAGTGATGTTGATATTCTGAAATTTGATCATTGTAATGATTATAGGCTTAGCAACCTTAAGTAAACCTCCCAAAACAGGGAATATTTTAAAATGGTCTTTTAATTTCTGTCTTTGTTTTTCTTTCTATTCATAATCCATCAAACAACAGAAACATATAACATGAAAATAACTATTTTAGGCTCTCAAATAATTTGAAAATTAAAACAGAATAATGAAAATCAAAATATGGTAGAACACACTATTTCATACTTGTAGAGTTGTATACAGATTGTCACAGAAACCAACATTCAATGATTCCTTTATTTAGGAACTACATAGTACTGGGTATAACACTAAAAATTACATCTTCAGGAGAATAGACAGTCACTCCTTGTTGAAATAGAATCTAAGATACTTAGTTGAGACTAGAAGTGAAGTGGGGAAGAAAAAGAAATATTATAATTCTATTGTCTTCTGATTAATTACTCAGACGCACAGAAATTTACTGTTTTATACTGGGAATTAAGAACACTAACTTAAAAGATAAATTCATTCATAGAGATGAATATACCTGACTTTTGACTTAAATACTTTCAAGAAAATACAGTAAACCTTCCAATTTTTCAATTTAGAACTCTGAATCTAAGATACAGATAAAAGATTTTTGAATAACATTCTGAAACCAATTCAGGCTTTCTCCATAAAACCACTTTGGTTTTTTTTTTCTATTTTGTGATTTCTGGGTACCAAAAAAGCCCTTACCTCTCATACCTATAGGTTTTGTAAATAAAACAGGATAAATAAAATAATCCTGTACAATAAAAATCTTCTGGAGGTAACATCATCCCTGATTACAAGCTGTACTACAGAGAAATAGTAATAAAACCCACATGGAATTGGCATAACCACCAGGAGGTTGAATCAAAGACCCAGAAATAAACCCACATACTCAGGCAAGCTTGATGTATGACAAGAAAGTCAGTTTCATACAATGGAAAAAAGGAAACATCTTCAACAAATGGTAATAGCCTAATTGGTTGTCTGCATGTAGAAAACTGTAAAAAGTTCCATATTAAAACCCTGCACAACATTCAAGTCTAAGTGGATCAAGGACTTCAACAGAAAACAAAATATGAAAATGTAAGGAAAAAGAGGAAACTTCCACTGAGAAAAATAGATTAAGGAATTTACAAATACAAGTTCATCTTTATAGAGGAGTCTCAGAGAAATACTTTAATTTGAAGAGAAGAACAGACCTGTTCATACCAGGAAAGACATTCTAAGGATATGTGAATAATACAAAAACATAAGAAAAAGGACAGGTTCATATCAAGAATACACAAAGAGTTGAAAGAAGGCCTAAACATCAAGAAAACAAATAACCCAATTAAAATTTGCACATGGCATAAAATAGAATATTCTCAAAAAATACAAATATCTGAAAAATATTTTTGAGTTTTTCAATCTCCTTATCCATCAGTATTTTTATTCCTCTGATTATACATCATGGTCCTAAAAACTATTATAAAGAAAAACACTATCTGAGGTTAGTTTTCAGATTCAGAGGTTTAGTCTATTTTGGTAGAAACCATGACAATGTGCAAGCAGACATATTTCTGGAGGAGCAAAGAATTCCTCATGACTCTCTTCCTCCAATAAGGCCATACCTACACAAACAGGGCCACACTTACTAATAGTGCCACTCCATATGGGCCGAGGATTCACATACATTAGTCTATGTGGTTCAATCTATTCAAATCGCCACTCTCATGAAAGTAGAAATTAAAATTACTATAAGATCTCATCTTATTTTAGTCAGAATTGCTTTTTATTGATTATTTTGTTTGTTTACATTTCAAATGTTATCCCACTTTCTGGCTTCATCTCTGCAAGACCCCATCCCATTCCCCCTCCCCCTTCCTCTAAGGGGGTGCTATTCCACACACTCACACCTCACTGCCCTAGCATTCACCTACACTGGGGCATCTAACCTTCACAGGACCGAAGGCCTTCCCTCCCATTGATGCCAGATGAGGCCATCCTCTGCTACATCTGTGGTGTTGCCATGGACTCCCTCCATGTGTAATCTTTGGTTAATGGTTTAGTCCCTGCCAGCTCTGGGGGTACAGTTAGTTGATATTGTTGTTCTTCCTTTAGGGTTGCAATCCCCTTCAGCTCCTTCAGTACATCTCCTAACTCTTCCCTTGGAGCTTCTGTGTTCTGTCTGATGGTTGGCTGTGAGCATCCATATCTGTATTGGTCAGGCTCTGGCAGAGTCTCTCTCAGGGAACTACTATACTCAGAATTGTTAAGATCAAATTAATAGTACAATAACAAAAAACAAACAAGCAAACAAAATGGCAGTATCAAGGCTGAAAGCAAACTGGGGTAGCCCCTATGGATAAGAGAATGGGGTTCCTCAATAGGACTAGAACCAATCCTACCATAGGCTCTAGGTGTACAACACTGACCAATAATCCTGAAGGACTAAAGAGATACTTTCTTATACATTTTTATTGCTGAGAACTAAAATAAATGGAACTACCCTTAATGCTCATCAATAGATGAACTCATAAGGAATATGTGGTATTCTTTACATAATGGAATATTATTTAATTGTTAAAAAATACAAATTTCACAGGTAAATGGATTAAAGCAGGAAGATATCTGAATGAAACAACCCATGCCAACAAGATAAGCCCTGTATTTTCTCTCTCAACTATGAATGCTAGCTCTGCATCTTCAGATATGTGTGTTTCATTTGGAGTGGGATAGGAAATAGAACACAGTGGTATAAAAGTTTAAAGTGGAATAATGGAACAGAAAGGAGAAAGGCATTGGTGATGAAAAGACTGGGTAAGGGGGAAACAAAGAAGTATAAAGAAGTCTATGGAGCTTTTGGAAAAGATACACAGGAGTCTGTTAATGGGGATACTTCCTAAAAAATACAAATAATCAAATATGAAAAGAGTTTAAATGAATTTACTTTTTAACCAGTGTTAAAATACCTCTATTAGACACCATAGGCTAAAATATATAACCTCTAGCTGCAGGATTAGATTATTTCTTTTGGAGTTGCTGGCCTGAGAGGCCCCATAGACATTGAAAATCCATCAACGCTATTGATACTTATCTAGGTTACTATTCAGACTTTGTCAGTAAAACCCTATAGTTGACAGTACATATCTGATTCATAGAACACTGGGAAGTCAAGCAGGTAATTGACCAAAAGCTTCATGTCTACTATTTCTGGAAGGTGCTATAAGCATTAAAGGAAGAGGATCATTATCTTCAATCTTACCTACCTATAAACCCTGAAAGCTAAAGTCCAGCATTGTAAGGCATGACTAGTTAAGTCTTAATGTCACAAATGCCATTGGAGTAACAAACCACATTCTGATTGGATTTAAGGTCTGTCAACAAGATGAACTCAAAACCAGAAACTTCTGGCCAAGAAAATGTGGCTAGACATTTATAGGTTCTATGTGAGAATCTCTTACTATTATGACAAATATAGTATTATTTCTTTCCTTAATACCCATAGATTAGTACACCCATAAGCTCTCCTCGGAGGATCTTCTTTCTGTAGTATATAGCGGATAACACAGAGACCTATATACTGGTCAAGATATACAGAATAATAGAGTTGGTTAAACTCACTACACTTGTGATAGCATGCACAAAGTTTGTAAAAGGTCAAGTCAGGAAAAAACTCCAGCACATAGAAGGGAGGTGGGCATGAATTCTCACTTCTAGTTGTGGAGCTATGGGCAATTTATAGTTGTTGGGAGAGCGAGCGCAGTTTTTTTTTAAGGACATGATCCTGGTAGGTTTAAAGCAACATTCCGAAGAGTATATGTATAACACAAACTGATATCTTTTAGAAAGATTAAGGGAGGAAGGAAATGACCTAGCAAAGGTGAGAAGAAGAGATAGAGGGAAAGCAATAGAGAGATACAGACAGACGGAAAGAGTCAGAGACAGAGCAAGAGAGAGACAGACAGAAACAGAATTCTCAATGTTGAGTGGGTAGGGAAGCAGAAATATGGTTGTGAGAATATTCAGGGGAAATGAATATACTTAAATATATTACATAAATTCTCAAAAACGAGTGAAGTGTTAATAAGATTTTTTTCCTAATGTGAGAATCCAATTATTAGCAAATTTTTTGTCAATTCTTGCAAAAAAAAATGTTTTTGACTTTGACAACAGATTGGGACTTAGAAGTAAAGTAAGTCACATTTTAATAGGCAGGTTGTAGGCTCAATTTCATTCTGTATCTCTGTCTTCTTTGAAGCCTTCACTAATCATTGGATAACAAGGATGGGAGACCTGCCCATGAGTACATGCATAGGAGGCAATATGCACCAAATAATATTCGCATACATAAACCATCAAGAGAAATGATTCTGAACTGTACAGCTATGGGGTATTGTGAAGAAAAACTCTCCCAAGGCAGAAAATAATTAATTAAATACCCTTTCTTACTTCTTATACAGAAACTTTGACACCACTAAGCCTTACTAAACTAAAGAAACTCCTTTGTTTTTGTCAAATATTGCAAGTAACTGCGTTGCAGACCAATTTAACAAACATGTAAAATGCCTGGTTAGATCTCAAGAATGATGAAGAAGACAATCAATATTTATATTTTCATTATAAACTGGTCTTGTATTATACCCTCACAGAAACTGCTAACTGACTGATAATGATCAAGACTCCAGAAATGGAGAAGCACAACCGTGGGAGATCATGCAGGTAATGACATGCAAACCTATTGGTGATTGCAACATTTGTCTAGACTTACTGGTAGTTCATTTTTGTGGCAGTAATGGATTTCTTCTGATTTTCAAAACAGTGTTCTATATAGTAAATGTAGTTATTGACCTGTTTACTTGACGTCACATAGTACAAATTTAAAGAAAATAACAATTTGCATGAATCAAAATGAAACATATTGATGCTTCAAATGAAATGAATGCTATCAAATATCTTGAGTTTTGAAAATTATATACATAAAAGACACCAAATTCTTTTCTATGTATATCCCTGGCTGTCCTGGAACTCACTTTGTAGACCAGGCTGGCCTCAAACTCAGAAATCCACCTGCCTCTGCCTCCCAAGTGCTGGGATTAAAGGCATGCACCACCACCACCCGGCTAAGACATCAAATTCTTAACGTGTTGCTCTGGAATGATGCAATATGGTAGCTTCTGTCATGTCTGTAAATGAGAAAGATAAAAACTATTTGCTAAGACGAGGTATAGTGAGGACTGTAGATGTAGCTCAGCTGACACAGTGCTAATGTAACAGACAACACACTTTGGATTTGTTCTACAGCACCCTGGAAAACAGGAATGGCAGTGAATGCATATCACTTTAGCACCCAGGAGATTAAAAAAGAAGATGTTCCAGATTATTTTCAGTAATGTAGTATGTTCAACATCAGCTCAAAATATTTGAATCACAGATAGATAGATAGATAGATAGATAGATAGATAGATAGATAGATAGATAGATAGATAAATAATAGACAAATAGAAGATGCATGGATGGGGTAGAAAAGTGTGTGCATGTGCACGTGTATGTGTGTGTGTGTGTGTGTGTGTATGCACCACTCACTTTTTGAAAACAAGACTGTAGGCCTCAATATTTGCTCCAGGCTCTTCGGAAACCATCATTGTCCAAATACCTAATTCAAAATGCATGACATTCTTCCATCACACACCTCATAAAATTTTATAAAACCTTGTTCTTGACAAAAATTGCCTTAAATAATGCTAGCTAAATCAAACAGGTGTTTAATGAGTCACCTCCTCACTGGCTGCTGCTTTTGTCCTCTTTCCATGACTTTTAAAACTTTTCTCATCTCTTTGTATTCTGGTAATACAAAACAATTAGGCAGGTTTTTTATTTTTTTAACTATTAAATGCTTGCTGTCTTAAAACTAGGGAAGTAGTTTAGGGCAAGAAAATAAAATGATGGAAAAGAGAGAAAGAACACATCTTCACTCTAATTTTAACAGATTTATCTTCTCATTAAAGGCATGAAAACCATTAGGCACCTTGCTTTATACAATACCTTTTATTTATTTATTTATTTATTTATTTATTTATTTATTTATTTATTTATTTATTTTCGAGACAGGGTTTCTCTGTGTAGTCCTGGCTGTCCTGGAACTTACTCTGTAGGCCAGGCTGGCCTCAAACTCAGAAACCTGCCTGCTTCTGCCTCCTAAGTGCTGGGAATAAAGGTATGCACCACCACTGCCAGGCTACCTTTTGATTTTTTGAAAAACATTTATTATTCACTTTAAGAAAAATTTTGTTTCTAGAAATAGTGGAATTAACAAAATTCTATATTTCTTTTTCTTTTTCCCACACAATCTTTCCAATGAGCATGGTACATCTTCAAATTTTTTTGAAATTTATTCTAAATACCAAAAAATCATATGTTCTATATGTTCATTCAAAAGAAAGTACTATTTGTTAGTGTATACTATGCCATGCATGCATTTTCTACACTCCTTTGCTAATAGAGAACCAAAGTGAAATGAACGCAGTGTTGTGAGCTATAATTCCAGGAACAGGACAAGCTGGAGGGTTTAGCATCTATTGAGTGGCCACATTGCTAACTATTATCTCACTGGCTCACTGCTTCAAGGGTTAATACAGTGTACAGTGAGAACTTCAATTTCTTTTTCTTTGTTTTATTGAATATAGATTTTTTTCTCATACAATATATCCTGATTACACTTTCCACTCTCATACAATATATCCTGATTACACATTCCTCTCTCTCTTCTCCTCCAAGTTTGTGCCCTCCCACAATTGACCTATTTCTTTCTTGTCTCTCATTTGAAAAGAACAGCCTTTTAAGAGATAACCGAGCATGACAAAATAACATATAATAATATAAAACAAACCTCACATATTGAGACTGGATAAAACAATCCAACAGGAATAAAAGAAGCCCTAGAGCAGGCACAAGAATCAGAGACCCAGTATTTCACACACCCAGGAATCCCACAGAAATGCTAAGTTGAAAGTTAAACATATACATAGAAGACCTCATCCAGATCCATCTTGGTCCCGTGCTTGCTGCTTCAGTCTCTGTAAGTGCATGTGGAGCTTTCTCAGTTGATTCAGAGGGCTTTGGTCTCCTGGTGTCCCTACTGCACTCTTACTTGTACAGTCTTTCTGCCTCCTCATTTATGGGATAGCCTGAGCTCTGACGGGAAGGAATCGATAGAGAAATCCCATTTAAAGACGTGTGTTTCAAGAACTATTCTCTGTTTAAAGTCTGTCTGTTGGTTTCTGCGTTTGTTCCCATCTGCTCCAGGAGGAAGTTTCTCTGATGATGAATGAATAAGGCATTGATCTATGAATACAGCAGAAAAACATTAGGAGTTATTTAATTGAAAATTTTTAGACCATTAGTTTTTGGGTTTGTCTGAGGTTTCTAGCTTATCTAGTTTCTCAGAGAACCTTGATTTCTGTAGCTTCATTATATATTGCATTTATTAATAGCCCCTACCACATACTTATTAATTGTTCATAAATACTTGGATCATTTCATTTAAGTTACAAATCATGACATATTTGCTTTTACTTGTGCGGTTTCAGAATATTTCTTACACTTTGTTTTAGAAGGTATACATAAAAATGTATACATAAACATATAATGATCTATTTCATTATAATATATCATCTTTCCCACAGTATCAGAATATGAATCTTTCTCAGTTTTAGAAATGTATAATTGTTCACAAATATAGCATCTGAAATATAGGGATAAGTCCTGGATATAAATAAGATTACACCAAGGAGTCATTTTTGAGAAATTTTAACATAAATGTTGCACTCAGATACCCATTTCTTTCATGAAAATGAAGGTTATGTCTAGGCTAATATGCAGGAGCCTTAGGAAAAATTGAGTCAAGGAGGTAGTTGAGTAGGTGAAGATATTTGCCTCTAAGATCAATGACTTGAGGTCTATCTCTAGGAATCACAGGGTGAAAAGAAACAATTGACACCAAGTGTTATTTTCTGATCTCCACACATGTAGTATATGTTTTCACACACACACACACACACACACACACACACACACACACACACACACACACACACACTAATGGTTAATTTGTTAAAACCATTTTTCAAGATAAAAAAATCCATAGAGTATATTCTGATGAATTTTTTTCTGAATTTGAGTTTTCATTTAACCGTCGTGCTCTATGTAGCTTCCAATGGCTTATCACCTTTTAATACTTGCAGGTTTATTTTGTTCTGTAGGGATCTGGATCCTGTTAGAATATTCCACCTTTTCTCCTGAATTCCATATTTGTTCCACATGTTGTACACATCTGTACTGATTAATATTTAAATACCATCTATTCTCTGACATTTTTCTTCTTCCAGATAGATCTGACACTGATACTGAAGCTGAATGTACCCTTTGATGTGGCTGAGAAAGAGCATGTAGTAGATGTATAAAATCATTGAAAGAAGTAACTTTCATGAAGAACTGCACTGAATGCAGAAATACAACACCAAACTCAGCCCCAAAAGGCTCAGGATCAGTGTCTCATCACTTTAACTATGTATAGACAGTGAAGGCCTCATATGTCATTACAACTCATTCTTCTCTCAAACAACATCTTCAAAAATACTTTGTAATATTTTATGACCATGTTTTCTTTCAAACAAGCACAATACATTAATTATAGTTCTCTGTTGCACACAATTCCACCTGGAGCTGTCATTCATCCTGAATCAACCAAAAATACTTGAGAGCTGTCTCTCATTTTTCCTCCCTTCCCCCAATAATTTCATACATAATTCATAAATAATTCTACAACACTGTTTAAATGAGAGAATGCATTCATGATCAATCATAAAATAATGAATGCAGTCACATCAAGCAAAAATTTGCTGTTCCATCTATATAGGACATTTTTGGAACTTGAATTTGCTACAAGTCTGGATATTCTTGAAGGTTATCAAATAACATTTGACATTGACATCTAATGAAACTATACTATAATATAATTAATGTACATCTTTGAAGTACATCATTTCCTTCTTTCTAGTATAAAGTTTATTATAGACAGAGAAAAATTTAATCACATGTAAACATAATATTATAGACTAAGGGACAAGTTGAAGGAAGGAGAGACAACTGTTGGAGAAAAATAACTTGTAAGATTTTTGTATCTTTCTTGTTTTCTTCCATGTGTTCGGTACTGAAAATAGAATGTAAAACCTCTAGCATAGCTGGATTTCTATGCAAGTTCAGTTTGTTAATGTCAGTGAGCTGCAATTGCTGAAAGTTAGAATCTAGAATAAAAAAGCCAGTGAATGAATTTTACCTAGGTGGCATTCAGTTGGCATGTTTAGAAATTCTGAAATCACACAAGTTAAGGTTATCCAGAAATAGTATTGTATATGCTTGACGAACAATAAAGCTACTATACTTTATTTAAAAAAGAACATGTTTTCTTTGAAAAGTTTTGGAATAAATTCTCATTCTGTGTGAGAAATACAGACTAGTTTCAACGTGTCTCAGACACATTTTATCACTGGTCAATGGGAATTTCCCTTTAAATCTAATAACAAAATTAAGGTTTTTTTTTCCAAAATGTATTAGTATGGATTGTTTTTTAGATAAATACTAAGGGAAATTTAAACCCAGATAAGCAGTTGATTCCTAGGGCAGAATTTTGAGACTTTCCAAGAAATAGTATCTTTGCTGTCTAATTCTCAGACTAACCCCTCTCACTATGCACACTCCTGTCTTCCTGGCCTCTATACAGACTAATGGGAGTTCTCTGAAGAAGAGGTACACTGGGGGTAGAAACCTGAGTTAGAACAGGGCTAGTGATGAGCAATCCGAAGTTCTACATAATTAAATGATGGTTTGCTGTTGTTAGTGGAGAGCATTTCATATGATTGTGATAGAGGTTAGAGGCCTCGATGAGATTCCAGTGGGTTGTGACAGTGTGTGTTCAGGAAGTGTGAGGAGTTTCTGGAGAAATGCCATTTCTGTATTGCTGCTATGATCATTTTGATTAGTAGTCATTTTTAATTTTCCTTTCAAGTAACAATTCTTGATATGAGTTTGTTTGAAATCATGTCAGTTTTCTAGACTGATTTAGTGAGTCTGAATCATAAGGAACTTTATAATAGGTACTAGAAATATTTACTGGTTTTTGAATATCAATTGTCAATGACTTTTCCATTTTATGACAAAATATTTAAAAAGAAGTAAACTTAAGAGAGGAAGCTCTTGCTTAGTTTTGGTTAGGGTAATAAGGTTCAGTCTACCATGGTAACAACTTTATGGTGGCATGAAGTTCAAGGCAATTGATCATAGGTGGTCATATTGTGTATTCAGACTGGAGTCAAGGTAATGAATGCTACTAATGCAATTCCTTTCTCATTATTTAATCCAAGACCTCAGCCAATGTACAGTGCTACTCATGGTTAAGGTTGGTCTTTCCACATCAATTGACTCAATCTAGATAATGTCTCAGAAGCATTACCAGAATCCAATTTAAGCTATATAGCCTCTAACAAGCTTAAACCTAAAATTACTTAGGAGACAAGCCTAATGTCTTACCAAATAGAGTCAATATTAATCATCATCAGAGCTCAATATAAATAATATTTTTACTAAATGCCAGTATTGCAGACTACATTAGTAACAAGTAATGATAGATGAACTAATTACACATTATGGGCAGTGTTAAAAATTATATATGTTTTCTACTCATGTAAAATTGAATCTATCATATAGCCTAAAGATTGAGGTTAGGATTTCTAAAACAACCACATACTTCAAAAATAGTGGTTGGAAGAGCTAAGGTGGAATTGAACTGAAAGCTTCCTACTTGAACAGTGCCCTGCATAGTGTCAGAGTATGAGAAACCAGTTTCCAAGGGAAAAAAGCAATTGGTAGTTTTACCCAACCATGAAGCCTATGAACCCTAACCATAACCAGTCTGACAAGAAGGTGCAATGGTGGCACTTTTATCTTTGGAGCAGCCAGCATCTGTCTAACTGGACAGCAGGTTGGCTAAGCTGATATTCCCTCTTCTAAGATGAACATAGTTGTGTCAAGTTTAAAAAATGTAAGCAGCATAATTTATCTCCTGTCGACATGGCACACAAATAACACATGATGAAACCTTTCTTCCTTTTTTTTTTTTTTTTTAGGGGGGGGTTAGCTTTTAGTGCAAGGTGAGAGATACTAGTCAAATTTAATTGATTTCACTTGTACAACGTACTTAAAATGTAGCTGGAGAGAGAGTTTTACATTAGAAATAAGTTTTCTTTATAATTTTTAAAGTCCTGTTATTTTTAATTTTTTTAAACATGAATTACTTAATTATTTTACATCCTGACTCAGCTTACCTCACCTCCTATCCTCCCAGTCCCTCCCCACCACCTTTCCTCTTCCCTTCCCCATCCACTCCTCCCATTCTCTTCAGAAAAGAGCATGGATATCATCAACCAGGTATGGCCTATCCAGTTACAGTAAGACTAAGCAGCTGCTCTCCTACTAGAAAGCCTTGTCTCTTAGCTTTAGTTGTCATCCTGACATTATTTAGAGTCTAGGAAAAGCCCAGGTTAAGGAACTGTGGACTGTGGATATGTGTCTTGAATATTAATTGTTGCCACTATGGGTGGCAATATTCCTTAAGCAGGTGGTCCTGGGCTGTAGAAGAAAGTTATGTCTGAGGCTTTGAGGGAGCTAACAAATAGCATCCCATCATGGTTTCTGCTTGAGTTCCTGCCCTGACTTTCCTGGGTGAACTGTGACCCAAAATGTGTAAGCCAATTAAGCTTTCCCTCCTGCTTTTGTTCAAGGTGTTTGTCACAGAACAGAAGGAAGCCAGGATGCCCCTTTGCTGTTTTCTGCCCATTTCTTCTTGCAGTTGTTCAGTATGATGCTTCTCTGATGCTAACTTGGACATTTGATGATTGGTTTCTATTTATGGAAATTTTTGTCTTATTTTTCATAGTTTTGAAATTTCCCAAAGAGCATTGATGTTACTCATTTTTTTTTTCAGAAAAAAGGAATTTTTTTATTAGATATTTTCTTTTCTTTTTTTTTAATTTTTTTTATTATTTTCTTTATTTACATTT
>NC_034594.1:80429739-80431744 GCF_900095145.1 Mus pahari | reverse complement strand
GCCCATATCTTCGAGGTTTTTTCCCCACTTTCTCCTCTATCAATTTCAGTGTCTCTGGTTTTATGTGGAGGTCTTTGATCCACTTAGACTTGAACTTTGTATCATGTTAATGTTACAATACAACATCCTGTATAACTTTAAGAGTCTCACTGTCTTTTAAAAAGTTTAAACATTTTAAAGTTGCATTTTCTTTAAAACATCCAAGCAACTCTTTAGAAGTTTAGAGTCTCTCAACTTGGTGCTCCTTAAAACCAAACCAAGCCAAGCCAAGCCAAATAAAACCAAGCCAAACCAAACTAAACCAAACCAAACAATAACAACAAAACAAACTAAATAACTTTCTTATTCCTGGAGAGAAAAATCAGAGCACAATCCCAATCAAGGCAAAGCAAAGCAAACCTTAGCCATGTATAGTTCTCACTATCTATGTTTTTGTTGCTTATGATCTTCAGGACAAAAAAATGGCTTGGGCAGTTCTAATGACATGTTTTGTCATCTCCACAGCTTCTTCTACCTATCCCCTAATTCAACCACAGGGGTCAGAAGCTTCTGTTCATTGATTTGGTGCACATATATGCCTCTAACCCTTTCAGCTGTTTGTTGTGTCTTTCAAAGGGCAGTCATGCTAGGTCCCATTTTGTGAGTGCTCCATAGTCTCTGTAATAGTGTCAGGTCTTGGGGGCCTCCTCTTGAGCTGGATCCCACTTTGGGCCTGTTACTGGACTTTATTTTCCTCAGGATCCTCTCCATTTACATCCCTGCAGTTCTTTCAGACAGGAAAAATTATGTGTCCGTTTTCACTGTGGATGCCAACCCCATTCCTCATTTGATGCCCTGTATTTCTGCTGGAGTTAGGCTCTACAAGTTCTCTCTCCCCAATGTAGGAGAAGGCTTTGATTCCTGAGAGTGTCTCACCACCCAGGTCTCTGGTACATTCTGGAGAGTCCCCCCAACCACCTACCTCTGGAGGTTGCATGTTACCATTCTTTCTGCTGGCCCTCAGGGATTTCAGTTCTTTCACCCCACCCAACACCCAATCATGTTCCCCTCTCCCATCCCCCATCCCCTTGCTCTACCAAGTCTCTGCCCCCTCCCTTGTGCTTGCTTTCTTTTCCCTTCCTAGTGGGACTCAGGCAACCTCACTAGGTAAACACCAAAAAGCCAAACAACCCAATCAAAAAATGGGGTATAGAACTAAACAGAGAAGTCACATCGAGTAACCTCGAATGGTTGAGAAACATCTAAATACATGTTCAAAGTCCTTAGTAATCAGAGAAATGCAAATCAAAACAAACCCGAGATTGTACCTTAAACCAATCAGAATATCTAAGATCAAAACCTCAGGTGATGAAACATGTTGTCAAGAATATGGAGAAAGAGGAACACTCCTCCATTGCTGGTGGGATTGCAAACTGGTACTACCACTCTGGAAATCAGTCTGGAGGTTCCTCAGAAATTTGAAAATAGTTCTACCTGAGGACCAAGCAATACCACTCCTGGACTTATACCCAGAAGATGTTCCAGCTGGCAATAAGGACACATGCTCCACTAACTTCATAGCAGCCTTATTTATAATAGCTAGAAGCAGGAAACAACTCAGATGTCATTCAACAGAGGAATGGATACAGAAAATGTGGTATATTTATACAATGGAATACTACTCAGCTATTAAGAATGTGGACTTGAAGTCCTAGCCAGAGCAATTAGACAACAAAAGGAGATCAAGGGGATACAAATTGGAAAGGAAGAAGTCAAAACATCACTATTTACAGATGATATGATAGTATATATAAGTGACACTAAAAATTCCACCAGAGAACTCCTAAACCTGATAAATAGCTTCAATGAAGTAAATGGATATAAAGTTAACTCAAACAAATCAGTGGCCTTTCTCTACACAAAGGATAAACAGGCTGAGAAAGAAATTAGGGAAACAGTGCCCTTCATAATACTCACAAATAATATAAACTACCTTGATGTGACTCTATCTAAGGAAGTGAAAGAT
>NC_034594.1:80399370-80429346 GCF_900095145.1 Mus pahari | reverse complement strand
CTTCTGTAAGGCAAAAGACACTGTCAAAAAGACAAAAAGACTACCAACAGATTGGGAAAGGATCTTTACCAATCCTAAATCTAATAGGGGATTAATGTCCAATATATTCAAAGAACTCAAGAAGGTAGACTCCAGAAAATCAAATAACCCCATTAAAAATGTTGTTCAAAGCTAAACAAAGAATTCTCAACTGAGGAATACCGAAGGGCTGAGAAGCACCTGAAAAGATGTTCAACATCCTTAATCATCAGGGAAATGTAGATAAAAACAACCCTGAGAATCCACCTCACACCAGTCAGAATGCCTAAGATCAAAAATTCACGTGACAGCAGATACTGGCGAGGATGTAGTGAAAGATCAACACTCCTCCATTCCTGGTGGGACTGCAAGCTGGTACAACCACTCTGGAAATCTGTCTGGTGGTTTTTCAGAAAATTGGACATAGTACTACTGGAGGATCCAGCAATACCTCTCCTGATCCAACTTGTAATAAGCACACATGCCCCACTATTTTCATAGCACCCTTATTTATAATAGCCAGAAGCTGGATTATACCAAGATGTTCCTCAACAGACGAACGAATACTGAAAATGTGGTACATTTACACAATGGAGTACTACTCAGCTATTAAAAACAATAAATTTATGAAGTCCTTAGGCAAATGGATGGATCTGGAAGATATCATACTGAGTGAGGTAACACAATCACAAAAGAACACACGTGATATGCACTCCCTGATAAGTGGATATTAACCCAGAAACTTATAATACCCAAGATACAATTTGCAAAACACATGAAATCAAGAAGGAAGACCAAAGTGAGGATACTTTGTTCCTGATTAGAATGGAGAACATAATACCATGGAGGGAGTTACAGAGACAAAGTTTGGAGCTGAGACGAAAGGAAGGACCATACAGAGACTGCGTCACCCGGGGATCCATCCCACAAACAGCCACCAAACCCAGCCACTATTGTATATGTCAGCAAGATTTTGATGACAGGACTCTGATATATCTGTCTCTTGTGAGACTCTGCCAGTGCCTGGCAAATACAGAAGTGGATGCTCACAGTCATCTATTAAATGGAACAATGCTCCCAGTGGAGGAGCTAGAGAAATTACAAGGAGCTAAAGGGGTCTGCAACCCTATAGAAGGAACAACAATAGGAACTAATCAGTACCCCTGGAGCTCATGTCTCTAGCTGCATATGTACCAGAAGATGGCCTAATCAGCCATCATTGGGAGGTGAAGACCTTGGTATTGAGACGATCATATGCCCCAGTACAGGGTAATGGCAGGGCCAGGAATTGTGAGTGGGTGGGTAGGGGAGCAGGGCGGGGGGAGTGTATAGGAGACTTTCAGGATAGCATTTGAAATGTAAATGAAAATACCTAATAATAATAAAAAAAGAACATCAAAAAAAAAAAAAAAAAAAAAAAGAATGAGGACATCCTGAGTTTTCAGGCAAATGGATGGAACTAGAAAATATCATCTTGAGTGACGTAACTCAGACCCAAAAGGAAATGCATGGTATGTACTCACTAATAAGTGGATATTAGGGGAAAAAAAGGTGCTGAATACCCAAGTTACAGACCACAGAACTCAAAATGTTGGCCTATTTATTCAACAAGGTTTTTATGTCAATTTGGACATCCATGGTTACATTTGAAGATTCCTGTCTCCCCTACTAGAATATTGCTTCTCCAAGGCAAAGGCCTGGTATATTTTTTTTCCACCATTCCTTTGTTTGGCTACTTAGAAAACACTTGTGTTCCTTCCATGACTACTAATGGCTCTCTACAGTCTGCCCCTCCTCCTGTCAGTTACAATGTGAGCCTTTTGTCTTCTGCAGCTGTCCTTTATTCTTCCTAATTTCATAGTTTGGTTGTTGTTATTACTTCATGCTGTGGCTTTTGCTTGGGAACAAGTTTGCTCCCTTTGCATTACAAATTTCTATGCACTTCTTTGTTTGAATTGGATATTTTATCTATTTACATTTCAAGTGTTATATCTACTTTTCTGTTTGTTTTTTCCATCTGCAAACCTCTATTAGATCTCTCTTTACCCTGCTTCTATGAGGCAACTCACCTCCCCACCCACCCACTCTAGCTTCACTGCTCTAACATTTCTCTACACTGGGGTATCAAGCCTTTATAGAACTAAGGGCCTCCCCTCCGATTGATGCCAGATAAGGCCCCTTCAGCTCTGTCACTCCTTCACCTAACTCCTCCAAGGGGTTCCTGTGCTCTGTTTGATTGTTGGCTTTGAGCATCTGCATCTGTGTTGGTCAGGATCTGGAAGAGACTCTCAGGAGATAGCTGTATCAGGCTCCTGTCAGCAATCACTTCTTGGNATCCACAATAGTGTCTGAGTTTGGTGTCTGCATGTGGGATGGATCCCCAGGTGGGGAAGTCTCTGGATGGCCTTTGTATGAGCAAATATTAAATACTAATTTTCAATTAAAGCTCCTCTTGGGTTGACTTGACTACAGTATACTGTTCTACAAAAATTTTCATATTTTTAGATCTATACTGTGTTGTAGGAATATTTTTACTGCGTGTATTCTGCTCTGACATGAAATGTATATATATATATTTTTCTGAGTCCCTAAGGAGTACCAGTTCTTAGCACAACTCCTCACGTAAAGTAGTTACTTCATCAGTACTCTTTGAATAAATCTACTCAGTGAATCAAATATATCCAGAACACAGTGACCCAGTAATTATTATTAAGTGGAATAATTTGTTTCTCTATATCTTTTCTTAATACCAGTTATTACATCTTTTTAAAATGCATAGAGTCTAATTAGGGAAAAATATTTTAATTTCTTTCTTTATAGAATGATCAACCTATTTTTATATACATTGTTTCAGGTTTTCTAATATGTTTAATGTGTAGTAAACTCATTATTCATGTTAATTTTAAGATTCTCATTTTGTAGAATTAAAACATAACACTTTTTTCACTGTACATGAATATCTAAAGGTCAATCCAACTTGTAGCAGAGGCTACTGTGTGTCTGTCTGTTGCCCCTTAGAATAGCTCATGGATAATGATTTTTTCACTCACATCACTATTATAAAAGTAATATAATGGGACACTGACTCCAACTAGGACTGCTGGCATCCATGAAATAGCTTCCTTTGTCTCATTTTCTTCTTTCTCTGGGGCTCAGAAATAAGACCTTCTTGTGTCTTTCTCATAACTATTCTTAGGATCTGAAATAACAGTAGGTTATTATTATTCATCTGTGTGCTATGTTTGTTATTTGTGTAATTTATTCTGACATCTTTCTACCCATCCCCAATGTTTTGTATGTCTTGGGTCATTTCAAAGGACTTGTTTTGAAGACAGGGCCTCTAATTTTTTACCAATAAACTGGACTAGATCCACAGTAGTCTTCCAAGGACTAATAAAGTTGCTGTTTTGTTCACTGGACATACAAAGTAACAGGTTCAGGTTTAAAAACAAAGAAACCTATATTTTCCAACATTGATGCATTTTATGCACATCTGTGTACTATGCTTATCTCCTCAATACAAATAGTAGGAGAACCCATAAAGGTTTTAACTCTAGGTTATCACAGCTCCTTGGAAATATTTTAGGAGAGGGATCATAGAGTGGACTCTCAGGGGAAGGCTAGAGACCAGATTTATAGATGTATCTAGTGGAGTTCAACATGGTGCCATTCTGTGTCACTCAAATAACCCAGGTCTAATTATTTAACCTAGTGGTCTAACAAGAGGGCCTGCCTCACATTATTAGTGTAAGGATTAATGTGAGTAATATATGTAAAGCACTTAGAGTAGTGCTGGACATGGAGTAAGTGCTTGATAAATGCTGTTATTACTATATTACTCTGAGCTCCCAGCTAGAGTTATGTGCCTGTCTCTGTCCTTTGAAATGAACAATGAAGCAGTGCATATAAAGATGATAAGGGTAGATTTAGCTTCTTTAAAAAAAAAAAAATCACTGACCAGAATTGCTTTTGCAAAGACCCTAGGTTATAACAATTTTCATTTTTTTCATTTTTTCTCCTCTTCTGTTTTAAATGCCTGTGATAGGGTAAGTATTATTCTATTTTATCGGAAGACTGAAGTGTAGAAATATTAAATGGTTTGCTCAAGGACATTATAAATGAATGGTGACTGGCAGTTAGAAATTATATGACTTGTGCATATGAGGCTTATCCTATTCAGATGTTATATTCATAGTTAACATTATAGAGCCAGAAACCTAGACTCATTCCACATTCCATGAATTACAGCAGTCTGCAGATGGTGAGTGGAAAAGAAGGTTACAAGTCAAATGCTGTATCATCAACTTAAAGGGTATAAAACTGAAACCTGATCTTCTAAATTACCCTAACTTTATCTGAGGCATGTTCTTTCTCATTACTCCCATTTTGCTTTGTAGAACAGGCATATTCTAGTTAGAAATTATTTCTTTCCATTTCAAAATAAACTTATCAACTACATATAATAAAAGAATCACCTTGGCAACTTAAAAATAATAAAATGTGGTATTACAAGAGGTAAAATGTTACACTAGTGACAATTTGTAGTAAAAATTTAAATCCATATTCATTGCATGAAATGTATAATGGGCCACATTTGTACTCACTACTTTATAGTCAGCCATATACCACTCCATTAAAGGAGAAAAATGCAATATGTGATGGACATATACAAATATATATTTTCCTAGAGCTATTTTAAGAACTGAGAGCAAGACAAGCTTCTTTTGCTGAAACTGCAGATTGATGTTTCATAGGTTGAAACTGAGTAGATGCTTAGAGGAAACATCACTGTTGACTTTATCTAATGCCATAGAAGAGGAAGAATTCACAAGAGCATCTGGGAAACAACAGACCATGGCATCTGGAAACAAATCACAACATCTGAAAGCTGACCAAAAGATGGTAGCATTTACATCACAAGCAGGAAGGACCATGGTCCCACAGTCAGTGATAACAGTGAGGTCCATCTGATAAGGCATCACTATTGACCTAGAGGAAAATAAGTAGCCTGTGGCAAACAGAAGGTTTTAAAGGGCATCATGGTCAATTAGGCTTTGACTGGTGGAGTTGTACAGTCTGAGACCAAAGTGATTTATGAGTATGAAACCATGGATCTCCACTTAACAGAGGATGCCACAGGCAGTGACCTCAAGTAGTAGTGAGTAAACAAGAGACCCAGGCTGTTAATCATGCTCGATTCTAAAAGAGGAAGAGACTATGGATTATGGAGCAAGCAAAAGTGGACATATAAGCATGGCTTATAATGAATGACCTCATACAAATAAGAACTGGACCAGATTGCAGAACAGTACATCTATTTTTGAGTTTAGTAAAAACACAAGTGGGAAGATTAGATGGCTCAGTGGGTAAAGCTGCTTGTCATGCAAACCTGATGACTTGAGTTAGATCCTGGGAACACATACAGAGAAGAAAGAAGACAACACAACAAAATTGTTCTCTGATCTACATATGTGTGAAATGACACACATGTCCTGGCATGTGTGCCTCCTCAAAATAATGTCACATTCCCACAATAATGAAAAATAATAAAAAATTAATTTAAGAAACACATATCTGTTAATAAGCAGAGCACCACAATGTTTTGAACTATTGACATTCTTATACTCTGATTTTACAAAATTCTGATGAGGGAGTATGCCTACTTGACAGTTGAGGAAATGAGTTCTTTATACCCTAGTGGAACTCCCATATCCATTCAGAGGTGTTAAGATTAAAACAAGGCTCACAAAGTTTTTACCTGGCTCTGCTCCTCTCTTATTTATAAACTAATTGTCCTAAGAGTTCATTTTTACATCTGGTTTATTAAAACAATATACAACCAAATATGTAAGGGAAGTATTTTCTGGAGAATAGGCTGCTAATTTGTTGCTTACATTTATTTTTTCTCTAGGTATGAATGCTGGCTAGCTTCTACTTCCCTTTTATAGATACAAGGTTGCAAATCCCTCTTCTGACAGTTAAAAAACTTTAAAGCAGGAAAAATGCCCTACTCATACTGATTCATGCAAAAATACATTTACTTCTTTGTGAAATGGAATAGTCTTTGGAAATATCCTAGGGAAATATATAACATCTCAGAAGTTCAGGTGCTAAAGCACAGGTTGCTTCAAATACTATAGCAATGTCATGAGAGTACTACTGTTTACCTTTCTCTGTCTTACTGAGAATTCCCAAGTGTGATATCCTTCTGTAGCAGAAGAGCTGGAAGACTTTCAAGCCTTAATTTCCTTGTATTTGGAAGATACTTAAGTCTATGACCATATAGCTGACAGGAATGAGGAGAGTCATATACTCCAAGAAACATTCTGGGCCTCAGTGTTATACCAGATTTCTAAACTTCAGAGGAGACACCACAATGCATCACTATCACAAGAAACGAAAACAAAACCTTGCCTTTGATGTAGCTTTACCAAGAGCAAGTCTTAATTTGAAATTTTCCACCTATGCCTTCTATCTGACTGTAGTTTTTGGTTACTGGAATGTCTGTTGTCTGTTTGTTGTATTTTTCTGATCTGATCTGTCCTGTGTCTTGTGCCTGTTCCTAAAAGAGAGTTTATTCTATTTTTGTTGAATAGCACAGAAAACACTGAATGGGAGATAAACAAAGAATACTTACAGATCTTAGTAAAATTTTGCCAGGGAAGAAATTACCAGCTACAACTAATTCAGAGTAGCAGTCAAAACTACAAACAGATGTTATCAAATTAAATCCACATATTTCTTCCAATATTTATTGGATATTTGTTTTATTTGCACTTGTTTACACCCTGTTAGCTGCTTTAAAAGAAATTAACAACACAATACACTCACACCCACGCACACACACCCACTCACATATGTGCATATTATTCTAGGTCAGGGACACAGAAGAGGATATAATGTTAAGTTAAAGCTTTGCCTTTAGCTTAATTTGTAAAAGTTGAATTTATAGGAAATTCAAGCCATAGTAAAACTGGTTATTTTGTCTATATAAATATAGGTTAAACTTAAATAGCCTGAGTATACTGTAGGATACAGGTTTATAGTTTTTTGCTTGTTTGTTTGATTGTTTGTTTGTTTGTTTGTTTTTGTCATCCTGGCACAATATTGGGTCATTGAAAAGAAGAAACTTCATTTGTGAAAATTATTCCACTAGATTGGCCAGTGGGCATCTGTAGGCCATTTTCTAGATTATTGATATGAGAGAACCTAGCTCACTGTGGGCATTGCAATCCCTGGGCTGATGATATTGAGTACTATAAGAAAGTAAGATGAGAAAGCTATGAGGGCCAAGAAAATAAGTAGAAATCACCCAGAGCCTCTGAATCAGTTCCTGCCTTGCTTGAGGTCTCGCCCTGACTTTCCTCAACAATGGAACACTATACAGAAATATAAGATGAAATATATCCTGTCCTCCCCAAATCACTTTTGCTCATAGTATTTAATCATTAAAATAAAAATTGCCCTAAGACATTGACTTACATGAATGCATGATATATTTTTAATTTGGTGCAAGTTCTGGAAAAATTCTGTTTCTTTTAAGAAAACATATATTTTCAGAAAGATTTGAAGAAATTTGTCTGCAGTTAAAATGATTTTTCTGGTATCCCAGACTACCAAGGGTTCAATTCCTAGTTTTCATATTAGATCTCAACTCCACTTCCAGAGGATGATATCTTCTTCTCATCCCATTGGTCACTGGGAATGCATGTGTCATACAAATGTTGATGTAGGCAAATCAAACAAAATAAAAATAATGCAGAAAAAAAGAAAAATGTATTACCACAACTGAAACTAGACAGACAAAGATCAAGAGGAAGTGTGGTTTGCCTGGAACTGAACAACACAATCCATCTGCTCTTCATGTAGACAGGAGCAGTAAGAAAGTAGCATTCTGAGGGCTCCCAGGTAGACATGCTAGGGTAAGCTTGTAGATGGTGAATATGTGTTTGTGAACACTGATGTGTCAAACATCCCTAAGATAGAGAGAGGGACACTGGGGCTTTATAATAAAACACCCAGCAAAATTAGCAGGAAGTATTTCCCTCTGGTTGTGTTGTGTTGGAATTTCTTTCAATAGGGAATTTTGCATCTTGGAAGAAAGATATTAAGTAACTAGAGGTTCTAGAGTGGAGGTTCTCAATCTGTGTGCCTCAGGACACCTAAAACCGTTAGAAAATACAAATATTCATATTAGAACTTATAACAGTAGCAAAATTACTATTATGAAGTAACAATGAAATTTTATTTATTTATTTATTTATTTATTTATTTATTTATTTATTTAATTTTTACCATTGGTGGGTCACCACAACATCTGGAACTACATATAAGGGTCCTAGCATTAGGAAGCTTTAGAATAACTATTTCAAGGAGAGATAAAACATATATCTTCACAGAAGCTAGACAAACTCAGAAAGTGAACAACTCAAAAGTTTCAGAAAGTACCTTAAGCTAATCAATGTTCATAGTTCTCGCTCTTCACCAAGCATAAATAAGCAGTGTTAACTACTAAAACATACTCACAGATCATCTGCACTTTCTAAAAGGCTCTCACATCAGCCTAGATACATGAAAGAAGCAGAGATCATGTGACCTGCCTGGAAAATATACTTTCTAATCTTTTGAGTACCTGTGAGTTCTGTAGTTTGCTCCAGGATTTTAGTTCTCATGAGTAGTGACCTAACGGGATCGGCATTGCTAAGCAGATGCCTAGGTCTTTTCAGCTCCTGTAAGTAAGTCCTCATCCTTACTTGCTTAAGTAACCCCAAGAAAATTCACTTGTTCATCAAGTTGGACTTCGATGTTATTGTTACAATGGTCTGTTGTCAGTTCTCTATCTGAAGTGAGTAGGCATGTATTCATATCTTTACTGCTAGTCTTAACAATGCCTGTGGTGTTAATAAGTTATAAGGAAATCAATTGGATGTGTTTACTTTGGTTTCTAGTGATGAAACTTTACTAGTGAACTAATTTTCTATGCAAATATTCTATAGTATGACTATAATGAGGAAGCTGAACAGTCTGGTTTATTTGTCATAATGGAAATACAAGGCTCTCTCCTGCTTCATTGCTTCTGAACCCTATATATTTTGCCCCTTTCCCACAGTCAGAATTTTAAGAGACTTTGCATGCTATTCTGGAAACAAAAATGTATACATTCAAATGTAGTTTTCCTTCATATGTTTATGAAAATAGGCCCTGAAAAATTGAATTTTCCAAGTCATTCAATTAGGTAGTACAATACCCTAGGGCATAAAGCTAAGGTTAATAGTGCTTAAAAAGAAATAATTTAAAAACAACGGATTTTATCCATTGTTATGGATTCTATCCATCTCAAAAATTTTTACCAAAATGATTAGTAGGATGTACACAGTTCCAATCAGAATCTAAATTTATTAGTTAAGTTGTATAATATTAAAACTAGATTCTTATACACTAACAAAAACTCAGCATATACAAAAAAATCTAAATCTAAATCTAAATATGAAAGTTTATAATGAATAAGCTTTTGTGGAAAATGAATATCCTTGAGTTTTTATTTTTAGATTAAGAGAATACTTTAAGACATTTATCAGTACTTTCCATACAAAAAATGAAATAGAAAATCTGCTTTATTTTCTCTTGTGTGTGTGTTTGTATGTGTGTGTACATGAACAGGTGTGTGAGTATGTGTGTACACATGTGTATCTAATGTGTATGGTGGGTATTATGCCCATTTGAATATGTGCATGTGTTTGTGTAGGTCTGCATTCATGATAATCTGTTTCTGTGAATGTGTGTTGAGGACAGACACTACCTCAGAGTGAAAGACTGGAAAACAATTTTCCAAGCAGATGGTCCCAAGAAACAAGCTAGAGTAACTATTCTAATATCAAACAAAATCAACTTTCAACCTAAAGTTCTCAAAAAAGATGAGGGACACTTCTTACTCATCAAAAGGAAAATTTACCAAGATGAACTCTCAATTCTGAACATCTATGCTCCAAATGCAAGGGCATACATATTCACTAAAGAAACTTCACTAAAACTCAAAGCACACATTACAATTCACACAATAATTGTGAGAGACTTCAACACCCCACTCTCATCAATGGACAGTTCCGAGAAACAGAAACTAAACAGAGATACAGTGAAACTAATAGAAGTTATGAAACGAATGGATTTAACAGGTATCTATAGAACATTTCATCCTAAAACAAAAGGATGTACCTTCTTCTCAGCACCTCATGGTAACTTCTCCAAAACTGACCATATAATTGGTCACAAAACAGGCCTCAATATATACAAAAATACTGAAATTATCCCATGCACCCTATCAGATCACTACAGATTCAATAACAACATAAATAATAGAAAACCCACATACACATGGAAGCTGAACAACACTCTACTCAATGATATCTTAGTCGAAGAAGAAATAAAGAAAGAAATTAAAAACTTTTAAAAGTTTACTGTAAAAGAAGCCACAACATACCCAAACTTATGGGAAACAATGAAAGCATTCCTGAGAGGAAAACTCAGAGCTCTGAGTGTCTCCAAAAAGAAACTGGAGAGAGCATACACTACAGCTTGACAGCACACTTAAAAGCTCTAGAACAAAAGGAAGCAAATTCACCCAAGAGGAGTATAGGCAGGAAATAATCAAACCCAGGGCTGAAATCAACCAAGTATAAACAAAAAGAACTATGCAAATAATCAGCCAAACCAAGAGCTGTTTTTTTGAGAAAATCAACAAGATATATAAACAAACAAACTAACTAGAGGGCACAGGGATAGCATCCTACTGAACAAAATCAGAAATGAAAAGGGAGATATAACAACAGAATCTGAGGAAATCCACAAAATCATCAGATCCTATTACAAAAGCCTATACTCAACAAAACTGGAAAACCTGGATGAAATACGACAATTTTCTAGACAGATACCAGGTACCAAGGTTAAATCAGGATCAGATTAATGATCTAAACAGTCCCATATCCCCTAAAGAAATAGAATAGTCTCCCAATTAAAAAAAAAAAAAACCATATCAGTTTAGTGCAGTGTTCTATCAGACCTTCAAAGAAGACCTAAGTCCAATAAACCTCAAACTATTCCATGAAATAGAAATAGAAGATACTCTACCCAGTTCATTCTATGAAGTCACAATTCCCCTGATATCTAAACCATAGAAAGATCCAACAAAGAAAGAGAATTTCAGACCAATTTCCCATATGAATATAAATGCAAAAATACTCAGTTTAATTCTCACAAACCAAATCCAAAAACACATCAAAATGATTACTCATTATGATCAAGTAGGCTCCATCCTAGGAAAATCCACCAATGTAATCCACTATATAAACAAACTCAAAGACAAAAAGCACTTGATTATCTTATTAGATCCTGAGAAAGCCTTTGACATAATCCAACACCCCTTCATGATAAAGGTCATGGAAAGATCAGGAATTCAAGGCCCCTACATGATAAAAGCAATATACAGCAAGCAAGTAGCCAACATCAAACTAAATGGTGAGAAAATGGAATCAATCCCATTAAAATCAGGGACTAGACAAGGCTGCCCACTCTCTCCCTACCTATTCAATATAGTACTGGAAGTCATAGCCAGAGCAATTAAACAGCAAAAGGATATCAAAGGAATATAAATTGGAATGGAAGAAGTCAAAATATCACTATTTGTAAATGATATGATAGCATATGTAAGTGACCACAAAATTAAAAAGAGAACTCCTAAGCCTGATAAACAACTTCAGTGCAGTAGCTGAGTATAAAATTAACTAAACCAAATCAGTGGCCTTTCTCTACACAAAGGATAAACAGGATGAGAAAGAAATTAGGGAAATAACATGCTCCAAAATAGTCAAAGATAATATAAAATACCTTGGTGTGACTCTAATTAAGGAAGTAAAGATCTTTAAGATAAGAACTGGAAGTCTCTGAAGTAGGAAATTGAAGAAGATCTCAGAAGATGGAGAGAACTCCCATGCTTATTGATTGAGAGAATTAATACAGTAAAAATGGCTATCTTGCTGAAAGCAATCTACAGATCATAATTCAAACTCAATTCTTCACAGAGTTGTAAATTCATCTAGAGTAACAAAAATCTTAGGATAGCAAAAAGTATTCTCAACAGTAAAATAACCTCTAATGGATTACAATCCCCGACCTCAAGCTGTACTACAGAACAATTGTGGTAAATACTGCATGGTACTGGTACACTGACAGGTCGATCAATGGAATAGAATTGAAGATCCAGAAATGAACCCACACACCTATTGTCACTTGATCTTTGACAAAGGAGTTAAAACCATCCAGTGGAAAGAAGACAGCATCTTCAACAAATGGTGCTGGCTCAACTGGCAGTTAGCATGTAGAAGAATGGAAATTGATCCATTCTTATCTCCTTGTACAAAGCTCAAGTCTAAGTAAATCAAGGAACTCCACATAAAACCAGAGACACTGAAACTTATAGAGGAGAAAGTGGGGAAAAGCCTCAAAGATATGGGTACAGGGGAAAAATTTCTGAACAGAACAGCAATGGCTTGTGTTGTAAGATTGAGAAACCACAAATGAGACCTCATAAAATTGCCAAGCTTTGGTAAGGCAAAGGACACTGTCAATAAGACAAAAAGGCAACCAACCGATTGGGAAAAATCTTTACCAATCCTAATTACGATAGGGGATTAATATCCAATATGCATAAAGAACTAAAGAAGGTGGACATCAGAAAACTAAGCAACTCTATTAAAAAATGGAGTATAGAACTAAACAAAGACTTCTCAACTGAGGAAAACCAAATGACTGAGAAGCAACTAGAAAAATGTTCAACATCCTCAATCATTAGGGAAATGTAAGTCAAAAGAACCCTGAGATTCTACTTCACATCAGTCAGAATGACTAAGATCAAAATCTCAGGTGACAGAGGATGCTGGTGAGCATGTGGAGAAAAAGTAACACTACTCCATTGCTGGTGGGACTGCAAGCTGGTACAACCACTCTGGAAATCACTTTGTAGGTTCCTCAGATAAATGGACATAGTTCTAGTGGAAGATTCAGCAATTCCACTCCTGTGCAGATACCCAGAAACTGCTCCAACATGTAATAAGGACACATGCTCCACTATGTTCATAGCAGCCTTATTTATAATAGCCAGAAGCTGGAAAGAACCCAGATGTTCCTCAACAGAGGAATGGATACAGAAAATGTATTACATTTACACAATGGAATACTACTTAGCTATTAAAAAACAATGAATTGATGAAATTCCTAGATAAATGGATGCATCTGGAGCATATCATCTTGAGTGAGGTAACCCAATCACAAAAGAAAACATATGATATACCCTGACTGATAAATGGATATTAGCCCAGAAACTCAGAATTCTTTTTAGAAGGGGGAACAAAATACTCATGGAAGGAGTTATATAGACAAATTTGGAGCAGATAGTGAAGTAACAACCATCCAGAGTCTGTCCTACTTGGCGATCCATCCCATAAACAACCACCAAACCCAGACACTAGGCAGATGTCAACAAGAGCTTGCTGACAGGAGCCCCAATATAGCTGTCTCTTGTGAGGCTTTGCCAGTGTCTAGCAAATACAGAAGTGGATGCTCAGAGTCATCTATTGGGTGGAACACAAGGTCCCCAATGAAAGAACTATAGAAAATACCCATGGAGCTGAAGGGGTCTGAAGCACCATAAGAGGAATATCAATATAAACTAACCAGTACGCCCGTGCTCCTTGGAACTATTCCACCAATCAAAGAAAACACATGGTGGAACCTGTGGCTCTAGCTGTATATGTAGCAGAGGATGGCCTAGTCTGTCATCAATGGGAGGAGAAGCCCTTGGTCCTGTGAAGGTTCTATGCCCCAGTAAAGGGGAATGCCAGGACCAGGAATGGGAGTGGGTAGATTGGAGAGCAGGGTGAGGAGATAGTGGATTTTCGGAGGACAAACTTGGAAAGGGGATAACATTTGAAATGTAAATTAAGAAAATATCTAATAAAAAATAAAAAATTAAAGAATTAGTTGCTTTTACAAACTGTTCTTTATTTTATTATTCTTGTTCTTTGAGTAGCTTACTGAGGATGTTTGGCTTAGAGAATTGAATAGTTATTATAATATAGTTTACTGAAAACATATTTTAATATTTTGTACTTATCAATATTAAACATTCAATAAAATAATTAGACATATGTACATAAAATATTTTAACCTCTGAAAATGGCTTATTGCAACTGATAAGAATTTCTACTAACATACAAGTCAAATATCGGTAGACACTTATCTCATTCAAATTAAAATGTCTAAGGTATCAGACAGCTAAAAAAAAACATATTAAGAACCAAATTAAAGCAGCATTAACTGACTTCTGATCATAAACCTAAGACAGAATAAGATGTAGAAAGACCTGAATGTTTATAAAATTTCAGTGATCTCTCTCTCTCTCTCTCTCTCTCTCTCTCTCTCTCTCTCTNTGTGTGTATGTGTGTGTGTGTATTACTTTCTGCCACCACTGGCTAATTAACTTTCTTTGTTTTGGGTCACCAAGCAAATATTACAAATCACATTTTATTGGAAGTCACTTGAGAAAAGTTAGTTAACAGTGTGTCTGTATATAACCTGTAAGGGATTAGACGTTTATCTCAGCTCATATGTTGAGTATACAGTTTGTCATGGCAGGAAAGTCATATCACAAGAGACTTGAAACATCTAGGCACTTGGTATATTGTCAAAAATGCTATGTGTTTTCTCAGACAGCTTTTGATTATTGGTGTAGTCCAGTATCCAAGCACAGAGAATGTACCACACATTGTTATGGCCCTCCAACTTTGCCAACCCAATCAAGAACATTTCTCACAGACATACATATTCTTATTCGAAATGACTATTCATAGATTTGTTTGGCAGTTATCTTCTAGGTGATTGCAGATCTAGTCAACTTTTCAACATCAACCATAAGAGCCAATGAAAATTTTTATCTTTTGTAAACTAAAGAGATAGATCAATGAAACATAGTAATAGGATAAATTATACATATAATTTTCAAACTTCAGCATAAATTCATTATTAAAGCCAATTTGCAGTTGTTAAAAATTGACAGGTGAAATGAAGAAGTATGGTAGAATTATAATGAATTAAAAATATACATGTGTAATTACCCCTATTTTGATTATGCTCTGAAGTAAATCTGTAAATAAAAGATCTGAAGATCAAATGTGCACAGTGGCATATTCTCTTCCTTGGCATTTTTAGCATGTGTATCAGACATCCCTTTGGTAGGGTCATTATGGGTTTATTTTTAGCTTATTTTCAAGCCTAAAAAATCACTATAGAAATGCTGCCATTTTTATTGAACAGTCTGTAAGACTGTTGCCAAATGGAGTTGCACACAACACTTGTTAACTTAATTACCAACATAATCACTGAACCCTCCCTGACAAAATACACGTTGGTTTGGATGGAAATTGCAGTAAAACCACAGATATTTTCTGGCATGTAGAATCCAATGGATATTTGTTTCCCTTATAGGTCTAGAGGAAACCTGGGGAGATCTGTTAGTGTCTATCAAAGAGCAAATGGCATTCTGATAAGCAGTATTTTCCAAGGCTGTGAAACCTATATTTTTTCAAAGATTGAATGCAAGTTTTCATATGGACTAATGGATATAATTCAGACTCTATAAATAGCATAGGAAGCAAACTAATTAATTAGATTATAAACTGCTTGGACTCATTTATCACCAAATGAATCAAGTAACAAACAAATTATCTAAGAGCTTACTGAAAGCAGGAATCAAGAAGCCAATTGCCCATGCTTTGGCTTGGTATTTGTGAATATGGAAGATTAGTGTTCACTGCAAGGGCTCTTGTTAAAGAAAAACAAGAAAACATTATGTGATCATGGGTTTGTACAGTTTGGCTTACCAACAAATCTTAAGCTGTTACTAGGTTGGCTGTGCTGTTCAGAACTGATTGATGACCCTCTGGCATGATTGTTACACATTGAATCTAATTCTGAGAAGATATTCTGACAGGCATGAAATCAACACAGGTGCCTGTAAATGGTCATATTCTTATGTAAAGAGAAATAGGAAGCCAAAACTTCTGTAGAAATCAACACATCAGTTTTTAAGGTGTAGTACATAACAAAATCAAGACTGGTACCTCATAATTTATACTAACTATGAAGTTCTCCTGCAAATTCATCCTCATGGGTTAAAACTTAATGTCATACATTGAATTTTCTCAAAATGCTGATGCAGAACTGAGAGAAGTAATCAAGATAGAAGGAGTGAAGACTTGTAAGTTTGACCCTATACTGCAGGAAATGTCATATAGACTTTGAAAAAATACGCAATTCATTTTAATTTCTATGACTAAGACATCATCACACACACACATTTTATATATATATATATATATATATATATATATATATATATATATATATGATCATGTATATGACCATATACATTATAAATTTTAAAACATGTTGTTGAATCAATTAGTATATTGTGGGGAAGTGTGCATGGGAAGGCACACATCAAAACATGAGTTACAGGAGTTGCTTCTCTCCTACCATATATGTTCTGGGTATGGCCTCAGCTTGTGAGGCTTGGAAGGTAGATACACTTGGTAACTTAGCCACCTCACTGGCATCTAAATAATAAATTTGACATAAAACTTCAAAACTTTTGCAACATGCACATACTTTTATCACATGTATGTAAATCAGTAGCTCAGTCATTAGCATTCAGATTAAAAACTGTATGACATAAGAGAAATTGAGATTTCTTGACAGATCACTTAGTCCTATAGTCCTATTTTCTTGGGCTATGGTCCTTTATTCTCCTGACTTGATATATCTGTATATCATCCCAGAAGCTCAGAAGGACATACTAATTGTTCTAGCTTAACAATAACAACAACAGTATCAGCAACAAAACAATGACAGCAATAGCAACAATGGTGCTGATCCAAGTATGAAATAACTTACAATGACAACAGCAGCAATGGTGCTGATCCAAGTATGAAATAATTTGTTCCACTGAAATCCTCACGGAGAGTCCTGAGGATGGAACAGCTCTGTAGTTTTATTGCACTCCAAGCTACATCTAGGACCAGTGTATATAGCTGCTTACCTGTGAGATTCTGATGTTTACATTGAGAGTCATATTATAAATTCTCAGTATGAGAAAATATATTTCTATTAATTTGTAGAGGTGTTTTGTACTGTTTAATTATGAAGTAATGTTCTAATTTTATTTTTCACTGAACAAAAAAGTGACATCTTATTTTCTACAATGGGATACAAATTTCTTATGTGCTCTATTCTTTACATGTTGTCTGACATTTTACCAATTAACTTTATTCCTGATGATGCTGATCAAGTTAACATGTAATTTATTTAAAGCAGGGACCATTTCTTTTTTCTTTCTTTCTTTCTTTCTTTCTTTCTTTCTTTCTTATTTCTTAGTAATGCTGACACTCTAGAATTGGGTGATAGTTGTGTCAATTGGGTGATATGTGAAATGTGGTTCTGGAAAAAGTAAAATCTCTTATTCCCTATTATTTAATAATAATGAATATGGGGCCATTTGGGATAGCATACTTAGCTTGTATCTTATTTGGAGGGACAATACCTATTTATACACATCACACTATGGTAGTAGCAAAATTCTATTGCTTTTTCATAGGGTTATATTATACAATGAAAATTGTTATATGTGAAACAAAAGTGATCTGCAGTTCTATAATTTTTATCACAAATTAGATATACTGTTTTGGAGAGGCATACCTATAATGTTTTTGATGTCCTCATGAGTCTATGTGGAAGGTTTTTGGATGTCCCTAGAGCCATCTTTCAGATTTCATTTTGGTATACAAGATGATTATAATCTCTTAGGATTTATGGCTTAGGGAACAAATGATAAAGGCATATGAAGAGTTATCAGCTGGCCTAGAAAAATATCTCTAGCACTAATGCTAGGATGCACGTCTTCTTGTGTTTGCTGCTTGTTCTCTGGTTATTACTAAGTGGAGCAAGAACAGATGTGATCATGACAGCTGAGAGAAGAGCAGCACTAGTATTTGCTTGTGTGGGGTGGCCAATTCCAAAAAGGTTCCATGATATTTTCTATTATTAGGCCCTCCCTGAACCATTAGAATGGTTGTCATTTCCTACTTTTGTTCAATGCCAAACAGCCATCTCCACAGCTATACAATTTAAGAAAGCCAAGGTGGGTGTGGGGATTCAACAGAACACTGCTTCTCCACTCCTGGGGAATAAGTTTGGCTCCAAGTACAATCTAACTTATATTGTTTATAACTTAAATGTACAGACATTATATTTCATCAGTGACATCTTATATTTTTACAGGTAATTTTTCAAAGATATAAATTTTATGTAAATGTCAGCAACTATCTAATTCAAACATTTTGTGCCTATCTTTTTGGGTACATGGTCTTAGCATTTTCAAAATTTTATCTTTACATGTTTTGACCTATTCCAAACTACTACACTCTACTTTTTTACATTTTAGCCTCCCAGGCCTTTAGATCTCTGCTAAACTTTAGCAATTCTGATATCTGAAATTCTATAGCTTACTCCTGTGATGATTTGTAAGGCTGCCAGCAAAGTGGTATAACTAGTATTAGTCAAACATTAAGGATGCTCCCTGATACCAGCATTGTTATTTGGTAGGAGTTCTTGAAAAAAAAAAAAACAAACAAACCCCAAAACAGACAATTTCTGTTTCAAATTTATACAACCATGGGTGAAAAAGCTTCAGACCCACAAATTTGTAGCTGCTCAGATTTGCCTCCTAGAAGATCTCAATTTCTCTAGCTTCCTTAAACCTTTCTCCGGGTCTGGGCAATTTCTTCAGGTGCTACTGCCAATAACTTTTAGCATGTTGTTTCAAATTTCTAGTTAGTACAGTTTGTGGGCTGAATACCTTTTACATTTTGAATATTAAACCCTGTCATTTCAAATAGCTATTCTATTTAGAACATTCTACAGACAGGTTTGTTTCAATATATTCATTGCTGAGTGCCCCTTAAAATAAGTCCTAAAGGAAATACTCTGAACTGCTTGCTAACCAGATTTCCTAGCCTCGTAAAAAAGTCACTGTCTTTGGTAAATGCCTTATGAATACATGCAATGTGTCTCTGTCCTTCAGTGGAAAAGGTCACACTTTTCTTAATGGCAAGTCTCTAAACCACATCTCTAAGGAAAACAATGCTGACAGCATTTTCACACACTGTGTGTTTAGATTTTTTTCTTCTGTACAAGCTCATTAAAATGTAGGATTTAGCAAAAAATAAAATTAGTTAATTTGCTTGCAGTCAGGACTAAGTCGTCATACTTACTTAATTCAGAATTTCTACCAAAGCTAGGCACTAAGCGTTTAAGAAATTAGCAGATGAAAAATATCCCACAATTCAGAGTACAGATAATAATCTCTTGATAAAAATATTTTCTCTGGATGGATGACTTACAATGAAAGGCTCATCATGAACTCAAGCATACATTTCTTTTATTGAAAGAAATCACTTAATATGTTTAATTAAAACATCTTAGTCTCCTTTTTCATTGTCTTTTGCAGATAGCAACTCAGAATGCAATCCATTTTTTAGAGTATCCTCTTTCTTTCCTCTTAGTTGTAAGATACTTTCTGAGTGCATGCTTAGTTTAGCAAAGCCTTCTGGGCAGTTGCATTTGTCCTCCATATGAGATGCTGCTTTTGTGGGTTCAGTTACTCTTCTCCGTTTTCACTGAATCTTTCAATGACCGTGCTCAGCAAAATGTCCTAAATTGAGAATATAGAAGTGAAATGGCCTGAATCTTAATACATGATGCATACTTGATAGTAATCGCAAAGTAATCTTGACCTTCAAAGTAAGTGGAAAATTATTAAGACATTTATTTTGATGGACATTTTTGTGATAATAGATAATGACATGTACACTTATATCATCCTTTCATTCTATTAGCACCAAAATGTACATTCATATCTAGAGTATAATAAGAGATTTTCTAGTATTGGTTTTTAGTTAAGTAACAAAGAAGTTCTTATTTATTATAAAGAATTTTCAAAGAACAAAATAAGTCTTTCATATGGAGCTGTGTGAGGGGACTGGGAAACGTAGATGTAGGGGAACTGTAGTTGAGATGTATGTAGAAGAATAATTGATTAACTAAATAATTAAATTCCACTGAAACAAATAGCCTATACTAAACCTGTCCTTTCAAATTCAAGACACTAGATAGACAAGGAATAGTCAAGCTTTCAGGACAATGTAGTACATGCCAACTTAGTTTAGTGGGTTTGATTCCACAGCTAAACATAAATCTAATCTGATTTTATGAACAGTAACATAGTTTCTTCCAATATACTACTGACTCCAACATGTTTAGGAACACAATAAACACACAACTTCCTATGGGGAAGCTATCATAGGAAAACTACACTTAAAAAGTACACTCTTGGTAAGTGACTCTTGGTAAGAGCAACATCCCACTCCCAACTGAAAAGCTATTGGCATTAGATAGCTCCTGGGATAGGAAGAGTCAGTTTTCTTTTAGATCTAACCCCTATGTCAGTCACACTTCAGAGCATGCCATATAACCAAGAATATTTGGCAAAAAGAAATTGGGCACAATAGGCTTAAGAAAAGAGATAGAACAAAACATTGGATGAGTATGGTGGATCTTCGATAACATGGGGCTGAGAAGAAAAACATAATCTAAACACATGGCGTGAACTTTTCAAAGAATAGAAATACTATTTTTGGGTGTTTGGGGACTGTGATCCTGGGTATGCAAATCCTATATTCAGCAAAACTGGAAAATCAGGGGAAATGGACAGTTTTCTAGATAGAAACCAGGTACCAAAGTTAAAGCAGGATCAGGTAAGCCATCTAAACAACCCAATGACTCCAAAAGAAATAGCAGCAATCATTAAAAGTCACACAATCTAAAAACACACAGGACCAGACCTTCAAAAATGATATAATACCAATACTCTTCAAACTATTCCACAAAATAGAAACATAAGGAATGCTACCCAATTCGATCTATGGAGCCACAATTACTCTGATACCTAATCCACACAAAGACCCAACAAAGAAGGAGAACTAAATATGAATTTCCCTTATGACTATTGATGCAAAAATACTGAATAAAATTCTCACAAACTGAATCAAAGTACATATCAAGACAAATAGCACATTTAAGTAGGCTTCATATCCTGGATGCAGGGATGGTTCAATATATTAAAATACATGCACATAATCTACTACATAAACTCACAGGAAAAAAAACACATGATCATCTCATTAGATGCTGACAAAGCATTTGACAACATTCAACACACTTTCACGGTAAAAGTCTTGGAAAGATCAAGACTTCAAGGCACATACCTAAACTTAGTAAAGCAATATACAACACACCAGTAGCCAACATCAAATTAAATGGAGAGAAACTAGAAGGAATACCACTATAATCAGGGAGTAGATAAGGGTGCCTAGTTTCTCCCTACCTAATCAGTATAGGACTCAAAATCCTATGCAGAGCACTTAGACAACAAAAGGAGGTCACAACAAAAGGAGGACACAAACTGGAAAGGTAGAAGTCAAAATATCACTATTTGCAGATGATATGATAGTATATATGAGTGACCCCAAAACCTCCATCAAAGAATTCCTAAACCTGATAACCAACTTCAACAAAGAGGCTGGATATAAAATTAACTCAAACAAATGAGCAGCCTTCCTCTACTCAAAGGATAAACAGACTGTGAAAGAAATTAGGGAAATGACACTCTTCACAATAGTCATAAATAATATAAAATACCTTGGTGTGAATCTAACCAAGCAAGTGAAAGATATGTATGACAAGAATGTCAAATCTCTAAAGAAAGAAATCAAAGATGGAAAACTCTCCCATGTTCATGCATTGGCAGGATTAATACACTAAAAATTGCTATCTTGCCGAAAGCAATTTATAGATTCAATGTCATCCACATCAAAATTCCACTTCAATTCTTTGTAGAGTTAGAAAGAGGAATTTGCAAATTCATCTGGAATAATGTAAAACCCAGTATAGTGAAATCTATTCTCAACAATAAAAGAACTTCTGGTGGAAATCAACATCCCTGGCCTCAAGCTTTATTACAGAGCAATAATGATAAAATCTGCGTGGAGTTGGTATACAGAGTGGCAGGTATATCAATGTTTTAGAATAAAATACCAAGAAATAAACCTTATAGTCACTCAATCTTTGACAAAGGAGCTAAAGCCTCCCAGTGGATAAAAGGCAGAATTTTCAACAAATGGTTCTGGTTCAACTGGAGGTCAGCATGTAGAAGAATGCAAATCCATCCATTCTTATCTCCTTGTACAAAGTTCAAGTCCAAGTGGATCCAAGGACCTCCACATAAAATCAGATACACTGAAACTAATAAAAGAGAAATTTGGAAAGAACCTTGAACATATGGCACAGGGGAAATCTTCTGAACAGAACACCAGTGGCTTATGTTCTAAGATCAAAAATAGCCAAATGAGACCTCATAAATAGTCAAGCTTCTCTGAGGCAATGGACATTGTCAATAGGACAAAATGGCAACTAACAGATTGAGAAAAGATCTTTACCAATCCTACATCTGATACAAAGTTAATATCCAATATATACAAAGAATTCATGATATTAGACTCCAGAGAATCAAATGACACTATTAAACATGGGGTACAGAGAAAAATAAAGAATTCTCAACTGAGAAATACTGAATGGATCAGAAGCATCTAAAGAATTGTACTACATCCTTAATCATCAGGGAATTGTAAATCAAAACAAACTAGCGCTTCTACCTCATACCATTCAGAATGAATAAGATCAAAAACTCAGGTGACAGCATATGCTGGAGAAGATGTGGAAAAAGATGAACACTCCTCCACTGTTAACAGGATTGCAAGCTAGTACAACCACTCTGCTAATTAGTCTGGTGGTTCCTCAGAAAATAGGGTATAGTATTACCTGAGGACCCAGCTATACCACTCCTGGGCATTTACCCAAAAGATGCTCTAACATATAACAAGGACCAGTATTTTCATAGCAGCCTTATTTATAACAGCTAGAAGCTGGAAACACCCCAGATTTCCTTCAACAGAAAAATGGATACACAAAATGTGGAACATTTATACAATGGATTACTACACAGCTACTAAAAACAATGACTTCATGAAAGTCTTAGGCAAGTACATGCAACTAGAAAATATAATGCTGAGTGAGGTAACCCAGTCACAAAAGAACACACATGGTGTGCACTCACTGATAAGTGGATATTAACCCAAAACTTGGAATACCCAAAATATAATTCACAGACAACAGCAAGCTCAAGGGGAAAGAAGACCAAAGTGAGGATGCTTCAGTCCTTCTGGGGAGGGGGAACAAAATACCTATGGGAGGAATTAAGAAGACAAAGTGTGATGCAGAGACTGAAGTACAGGCCACCCAGAGACTGCCACACCTGGAGATCCATCCCATATACAGTCACCAAACCCAGACACTTTTGTGGATGACAAGCAGTGCATGCTGACAGTAGCCTGATATAGCTGTTTACTGAGAGGCTCTGCCAGATTCTGACAAATACAGAAGCAGAGGCTGGCAATCAACCATTGGACTGAGCATAGGGTCCCCAATCTAGGAGTTAGAGAAAGGAATGAAGGAGCTGAAGGGGTTTGCAACCCCATAGGAAGAACAACAATATCAACCAACCTGACAATCCCAGAGCTCAGAGGGACTCGACTATCAACCAAAGGGAACCCATGGAAGGATCTATGGCTCCATCAGAAAATGTATCAGAGGATGACCTTGTTGAGGATCAGTGTGAGGAAAGGAAACTTGGTCCTGTGAAGGCTGGATGCCATAGTGTAGGTGAATGCCTAGGCACACAGGCAGGATTGGCTGGGTTGGTTGGGGAACGCTCTAACAGGGGAAGGGGGAGAGAATAGAGGTTTTTCAGGAGAGAAACTGGAAAAGTGGATAACATTTGAAATGTAAATAAAATATTCAATTAAAAAAGGAAAAAAAAAGAAAGACTATTTTTTAAAAAAATGTTATATATAGGAGTTTCTCATTTTCACCCAAGTTCAATTTTCTGGCTTGTTCTGCCATCCTGAGGAGATTTGCAGGGCACCAATTGTATTTTGCTTCCCTGTGGAGGTGTCATCAGACCCTTAGAATAACCTCCTTAAAAACTCATTCCACCAATCCCTTCCCAGTCTGCTCCATCTGGGCCACAACCAGCAGAGGTGACATGTTCATGGTCCCCTGACTCCTTTTGTCTGGCTCTTTACTCTCAGTACCAAAGGTCTTCTCCTGACAGCACAATCATCCAGCCAATTTCAAGAAAAAAACAGAGGACTAATGGACCCTGTAAGAACAAAATCAACAGAAGCCAGGTCAATATTGCATCACCAGAGCAAGCTAACCCTGCATATTCTAATGTAACTAATGTGCACGAGGATAATCTTAAATCCAATCTTATAAAGATGATGGAGGATTTTAATTAGGGATTGAATACATCCCTTAACAAAATACAGGAAAATGCAAACAGGAGAAAAATTTGAATAAAACTGTCTAAGAATTGAAAATATTAATAGAAGCAATAAAGAAAACAAACTGAGGCAATACTGGAGATAGAAAACCTAGGAAAAAGAACAGGGACTACAGACACAAGCATCACCGATAGAATACAAGACATGAAAGAGAGAATCTCAGGCATAGAAGGTACCATTGAAGAAACTGACACATCGATCAAAGAAAATTCAAAATCTACTAAGTTCACAACACAAAACTCTTGCTGTCCAGTGACCATGGATAAACTGTGTATACATAAAATGTGGGGCTGGAAATGAAAAAGGACAGGGTGTGAGGAGAGAAGAATGAAGCCAAGACAAATGTTTCTGATAGAGGCTCAAAGTTTAATATCCAGCACTGCATTTGTTTATATAGGGAAAGCCCACAGACACCATCCTTTTGTTTCAGCTGGATTGAGTTGCAAAGCAAGCTCATGGGCAGGGAATTCCTCAAAGCTCCTGTAGGAAACTGTGCAAATGTGGTGAGGCCAGAGGACTCCAGCTTGGTTGTAAAACCATGTTTGTCTGTTTAGCCTACTCAAGGCTGGGGGAAGGGCACCCAAAACATCCAAGAAATTTGTGACTCTTTGAAAACCCCAAACCAAAGAATAATGTAGAAAAAGGAGAAGATTCCAAGCTGACACGTCCGGAAAATACCATTAACCAAGTCATAGGAAAAAAAAAAAAAATTCCCCAACTTAAAGAAAAACATACCTATTAAAGTTCAAGAAGCTTACAGGACTCCAAATATACTGGACCAAAAAAGAAAAGCATCTCACCACATAATACTCAAAATGTTAAGTGTATAAAGCAAAGAGAAAATTTTAAAAGTTGCAAGGAAAAAGGCCAAGTAACATATAAATGCATACCTATCAGAACTATACCCACCTTCTCAACTGAGACTCTAAATGCTAGAAGGGCCTTGGCAGATATCATGCAAATCCTAAGAGGTTTCAGATGTTGGTCCAGACAACTATGGACCAAAAAGCCAAATAACCTAACAAAACAATAACAAATAAATAGTAAAAATCTTATATAAAAGTTTCTAAAATAAATAAATGAATGAATGAGCAAATGAATACACAAATAAATAAATACTATCATGTAGACTATAATATTATACCTTGTAAGACTGCCAAACATGAAGATATTTGATTTGATCTTGGCCTGTTCCATTTAATAGTCTTTAAATTTTTCATACTATCTTTCATATTTTGGAAATTCACAATTAATTTAATGCATATTAAATGATTTATTCATATGCCATCTCAGAAAACTGTGGAGATTTATTCAGTAGTGATGGCTTTTAACAAAATTTAACTGTTGCCAAGGATGTCATCTTAGTATGCTGAAATATTGATATTTTAAAACAGATACACTGTGCCTGATAAAAGCACATCCAATCCGACCCAAATTCATAAAACCCCGCTACTACATCCCTTAAAAACACATCCAATGAAATACAAATACTTAAGTGCATAACACCTACCATCATCATCTGACAGATATTTACCATATCTGTATTGGCAACTTTCCTCTTCACTTTTTTTGACCTTCACCTTTTTCTTTCTTTCTTTTTTTTTTTTTTTTTTTTTTTAATGGTTTTTCAAGACAGGGTTTCTCTGTGTAGCCTTGGCTGTCCTGGAACTCACTCTGTAGACCAAGCTGGCCTCGAACTCAGAAATCCGCCTGCCTCTGCCTCCCGAGAGCTGGGATTAACGGCGTGCGCCACCATGCCCGGCCACCTTTTTCTTTATGATTTACAATTTTATAGCTAACCTTGATGGGTTTTATGATAATGCAGTAAGACACTGAAAGATTTTTTTCTGTGCCTTATAGTTTGGGCAATTAGTATATCTAAAATTCCAATAATCTTTAGAACAGTGTATCCGTACTCACCAAGACAAAATCAATCAGCAAACAGGTGACAGACATGTTTGAGTAACACCATAAAAGAAAAGCAGCATCACAAAGCCAACATCTAGCTCTTCTCATTGATGGACAAATAGATGTGTATCGTTTAAATACCGAAAGTTTTTAAATGATTTATTTTTTCCACTTTCATTGGTTATTTTATTTATTGACATTTCAAATGGTATCCCCCTTCCCATTTTCCCTTCTACAACCTCCCTTTCTCTCCCCCTCCCCTGCCCTTATGATGGTGATCCCCCCCCCCCAGCCCCTTCTGCTTCAGCATCCTACCATTCCCCTACCCTGGATAACTGAGCCTTTTAAGAATTGAGAAAGAAAAGTGGACACTTTAGAATGAAAATAATAGCATTTGTTTCTATTTGTTTTAAATGTTGACATATGCAAGTGTTCAAAAATTTTGTCTATATATGTAAGCCACCTGGGACAGAAATAGTTTTCTTTAATGCTGCCATTCAGCTCTTTATAATTTTCCTGTTTTGACCTCAAATTTAACAGAAGTATCTTTAGTGATTTTTCAGTGGACAACTCTATAGATACTACATAAAATTTATGTAAAGATATGACACTTGCTTTGTAATTCAGGCACTAATGCTTATAATTACCATACTTTCATTTTTATTCCTTAGAAATTTTTATTATGTGACTATAGCAATAGATATATTCTGAATTATCTGATACTACAGTGTATTTCTGATATAACAATCATGATTTTTCAAAGAAACGAGTTGGATTTTGTGCAAGTCTAACTATGGAGGATCACATATAAAAGTTGAACACTCCCAAATAAATTTCATTTAAAATACTTTCCCAAGATAATTCCATTTGAAAACGTGTTCTCTCAGCACTTCCTTATGCCCCTATCTCTGATAGTACACAAAATTAGACAGGCATAACTCTTTCCAGAATCATCCATGTAGACTTCAACCTATCCATCTGCATTTTTCCATTTTGTTTCCATGTCGAATGCAACGCTTACAGTTCCATGTTCTGCATGCCTGCCAAAGTGGAACAACACTATGGTATCATATGAGTAACACAAAATTATCAACTTTGATCTATTGATCCACTTCAACTAGAAATGTCTGTTAGCAGTAGTCATCTTCTATTTCAAACTCTCCATCTCAAATATTCCTGCACTTTCTACCCAGTTTTCCTCCAGTTTTCTAGCCTGCTCCATGCTTCTGGTGATATCTGAGCCAGTTTGTATTCAAATGGCAATTACTAGAGTGTGGATAACAAGCAGAACTTGTTACTCTCAATTCAAAGTCTGGAAGACTAAGACTGAGGTGCCATCTCAGCCAGGTTTGGTGAAAGCCTCTTCCTGCTTTGTAGATGGTTTATCTTGCATTGTACTCATATGTCAGAAGACAGAAAGGTATGTGGCAAACTCTGTTACTAAGCTACTGATACCCTCATGAAGGTTCCTACATATAGTTGCCTTCGAAGGACTCACCTCATAATGGCACATTCAAGAATAGCATTTTCTTGTGTCTTTTGACAACATATGACATCTTATACATAACATCGAGTTTTTCTTTCTCTTTTCAACAACACAGAAAATATACGTTTTTATGATTTGAATATTGATTCTTTAGCATAACCCATGAAAACATATTGTTATCATAAGTTTTGTCCTTAAAAATCGACAAAAGGTTTTCATTATTTTAATTTTTGACTATTATCTATCTATACATACATATATACATACATATATATAATATATATATTATGTATATAATATATATATCATTAAGAAAATAGCGCCCCATTATGATTTCTTATCCCATAGATTCTCTTGTTTATTTACTTTTTCTCCCTAAATAGCATCCCTAATTTCTTTTCTTTCTTTGTGCAGATTTTTAGTTTTTTTTTTTTTTTTTTACTGGCAGTCACAGCTTATCTATATTTGTGATTTGTATTTAGATCCTTTAGTCCATCTTGTTTTCTAGGTGGTGACAGGGGTGGTAATGCTTAGTTAATTTAATGTTTTTGCTACAACAGTTTTCCTTTTTCAGAGGCAGAAAGAAACATAAACATTTTTCAGTGTATCAGTTGATGGTAGACCATAAAACATCACAAAAAAAAGAGGCAAAATCAAACCAGATACTATATCAAGTGGAGAATCATATCAAATGGTTGATTGTGCTCCACAATTACCACATCCTTTATTCATACTGAATGGATTTATACTGTATTTTTTTTGATCTGTGATGACCTGAAGTGTACAGTGAAGAGCAAAGAGAATTTTTCTGTTATGAGCTCTTATCACTACACCCCTACAGTTTTTCTATCCCTCTCTCCTTCCTCCATCACTTCTGAGGGGCTAGGTCTAGTTTTCAGGTAAGGTTACTTTGCGGGTTTCTGTGGCTTTAACTCTTAATTTTATATTGCTTTACTCACTTTCTCTTCTCTAGTGAACATAATTCAGATCTATAGATAGTAAATGATCAAATAATAGATATTGGTAATCTCCAAATCTGGACCCTCAGCTTGGTTTTACCCACTAAGTAACCCACTACTCCCAGACAGTCTGAGCACAGAATAGTAATCATTGCTGAATGCAGCAAACTTAATTTCTTTGAATCTTCTTCATGTAGAACATATTAATGAATAATAATCATAGTACAGGTTTTAACTAAAAAAGAACAATGTGGCAATATCATTATTTCTTTTTGTTTCATTCCTCAAAACCAAATGTTAACAAAGATAGCAAAACTCGTTGCTTTCTAAATGTTTGATTCCTTCTGCTTTTATCATTCTTTATACATTAATTCAAGCAGATGTTTCCTCCTGCCTGCAATACTCAGCCCCTTCCAGCTTATTACCCATATTGTCAGGCTTTATTGGCTTTCTTCTTTTCTGCACTTGGAAGGATTCTAATTTTTAAATTAAATAGCAATTTCACACCTATGATCAGCCTGTTGGTACAATAGTGGGACAAAGCTAACGGGAGTGGCCAGATGCTATCTTTCTAGAGCTCATATCTGGCCTTTAATAATTTCCCCTAAATTCTCTTTTAGAATGTACATTGCTCTTTTTCACACACAAACTGAAGTTTTCAAATAAACCCTTCTAATTCCTTTGTGAAACACATAATCAAAATTGTAGTTGCAAGAATTTATCCAATTATTTCAGTGATACCAAATCCTATCAATACTTCTCAAGAGTGTTTTTAGTCTCTGCCCCAAACTTTGTCTCTGTAACTCCTTCCATGGGTATTTTGTTCCACTTCTGTATTAGTCAGGATTCTCTAGAGTCACAGAACTTACAGATAGTCTCTATGTAGTAAAGGAATTTATTGATGACTTACAGTCTGCAGTCCAAATCCCAACAATGGTTCAGTAGTAGCTGTGAATGGAAGTCCAAGGATCTAGCAGTCGCT
>NC_034594.1:80396862-80398810 GCF_900095145.1 Mus pahari | reverse complement strand
TTACCTCACTTAGGATGATATTCTCCAGATCCTTCCGTTTTTCTATGAATTTAATAAATTCATTATTTTAAATAGCTGTATAGTATTCCACTGTGTAAATATACCACATATTCTGTATTCATTGCTCTGTTGAGGGATATCTGGGTTCTTTTCAGCTTCTTGCTATTATAAATAAGGCTGCTATGAACATAGTGGAGCATGTGTCCTTATGACGTGTTGGAGCGTCTTCTGGGTATATGCTCAGGAGTGTTACTGCTGGTTCTTCTGGTAGTACCATGTCCAATTTTCTGAGGAACCACCAAACTGATTCCCAGAGTGGTTGTACCAGCTTGCAATCCTCCTAGAAATGGAGAAGTGTTCCTTTTTCTCCAGATCCTCTCCAGCATCTGCTGTCACCTGAGTTTTTGATCTTAGCCATTCTGACTGTTATGAGGTGGAATCTCAGGGTTGTTTTGATTTGCATTTCCCTGATGATTAAGGACGTTATATGTTTTCTTAGGTGCTTCTCAGCCATTCAGTATTCCTCAGTTGAGAATTATTTGTTCAGCTCTGTACTCCATTTTTTAAAGAGGGTTATTTGTTTTTCTGGAGTCTAACTTCTTGAGTTCTTTGTATATATTAGATATTAGCCCTCTATAGGATTTAGGATTGGTAAAGATCTTTTCCCAATCTGTTGGTTGCCTTTTTGTCTTATTGATAGTGTCCTTTCCCTTACAGAACCTTTGCAATTTTATGAGGTCCCATTTGTTGATTCTTGATCTTACAACACAAGCCATTGGAGTTCTGTTCAGGAATTTTTCCCTGTGCCCATATCTTCGTGACTCTTCCCCACTTTCTCCTCTATAAGTTTCAGTGTCTCTGGTTTTATGTGGAGTTCCTTGATCTACTTAGACTTGAGCTTTCTACAAGGAGATAAGAATGGGTCAATTTCCACTCTTCTACATGCTAACTGCCAATTGAGCCAGCACCATTTTTTGAAAATGCTGTCTTTTTTCCACTGGATGGTTTTGGCTTTTTTATCAAATAAAGAATTGGATTCTCACAGCCATCCATTGGATGAAGGACAGGGTCCTCAGTGAAGGGTCTAGAGAAAGAACCCAAGGAGCTGAAAGGGTTTGTAACCCTATAGGAAGAACAACAATATGAACTAACCAGTATACCCAGAGCTCCCTGCAACTAAACTACCAATCAAAGAAACCACATGGTGGGACTCATGTCTCTGGTTGCATATGTAGCAGAGAATGTCCTAGTTGGTTATCAATGGGAGGAGAGGCCCTTGGTCCTGTGAAGGTTCTATGCTCCAGTTTAGCGAAATGCTAGGGCAAGGAAGCAGAAGTGGGTTGGTTGGGGAGCAGGTTGATGGGGGAAGGGATAGGAGATTTTTCAAAGGGTAAACTAGGAAAGGGGATAACATTTGAAATATGTAAATAAAGAAAATATCTAATAAAAAATAATTAAAAAGTTAAAAAAGAGTGTTTTTAGCAAGTATTTTCCACATAATCTCTTGTACTCTGTATCTACCAATCAGACAATTTCTCCAAAGGTTCTGTAGCTCACAATATCATCCCCAACTGAAATATTTGTATGAGTTCATTTGTGGCTTATCGGCTCTTTAGTAATCTTACTTCCACCATGAATTATTTACTGCTTTCATTGTCTTTGAAACCTCAAGGTAATCCCTCCATGAATATTCTCCTATGCTTATAAGCACCTATCTTTGAGCCTAAGAGGTAATAGGATGAGGTGTTTTTTTGTTGTTGTTTTTCTTTTTTCTGGTTTTTCAAGACAGAGTTTCTCTGTGTAGCCCTGGCTGTCCTGGAACTCAATTTGTAGACCAGGCTGGCCTCAAACTCAGAAATCTGCCTGCTTGTGCCTCCCGAGTGCTGGGATTAAAGATGTGTGCCACCACACCTGGCATAAATATATATATATATATATATATATATAT
>NC_034594.1:80390797-80396802 GCF_900095145.1 Mus pahari | reverse complement strand
TATATATATATATATATATATATATGTAGCTGTCTTCAGACACACCAGAGGAGGGCATTGAATCTCATTACGGATGATTGTAAGCCACTCTTAACTTTGGAAGAGCAGTCAGTGCTCTTAACTGCTGAGTCATTGTGTCCAACCTGGATGAGTTTTTAATAAAGCAAAAGATGGAACATTGTTATGAACGATGAATCAGCCTGATATCATATGTAATTCTTTAGAATGAAGATTGCATCTTGTTGAAACTAAATATATTCGAGGCCATAGTATGAAAAATCCTTGGGAAATAAATATTCCTCTGAATAAATGAAGTTCCATCCTCCATTTCACCATATATCCTGTATGATATATCTTAACTTATACTATAAATATTTCTGATGTAGTTTTTAGATCAGGATACCCTAGTACTTTTCTCTATTTTTTTCTGTGTAAATTATTATGGCTTTCATTATGTCTGGAATGCCCTTAAGAGTCTTTTTTCCCTTGGTGCATTTCTCTTTCCTGTACACATTTCAATTCAAGCAAATCTCACAGTTCTTTTCTGATGTAATTGTATGTTGATAATATTGTGAAGGCTTGACTTATGAAACTACTCTATTTCTGTAAGACCTACATATTATTGTGCTTTATACAGCATTTGGTTTAAGTAGATTTCAACTGAATATTGAATGTCTTTATGAACTTTCTCCAATCCTTAGATTATATTTTTCAATAATTCAATATATAAAATTATATGAAAAAATGTAAAGATCACAAATGGTCATTTCCTTAACACTAAGTTATTTTAATTACCATTCATAAAAACTTGGGGGTCACAAATACTTTTCCTTGTACCCGAGATTATATTTGTTAAAAAGAATATGTGTTATCTTCTACTCCTAATCCAAGTGTCTTTCTTTGAAGAGCTTCCTGTACCATATATGTGTATTTAAAAACAGATATTTGCTTGTTCAGATATGCAGATTTTTATGCTATTCCTTATTGACAGATAGTTTGTCTCTTGTTTCTTCTATGAATAATATGCAAATTTAATATTTTCTTTTTTTGTATTTCACTTTTATTGTTTCACACATATTTTCATAGGAACAGTATCTTATATGAGAACATCTGCAGGAGTTGGAACATTCCCCTAGTAATTGACATATTGCTACCTATATTGGATCAGCAGTTCAATCACAGAATCAGATACACATTTTAGCAGTAGGATGTAAAAAACAGTTTCTGTCTCCTTATTAGAAGTCTTTACTCAAGCTCATAATGGATCAGCTGTGTCAGACCTATATGAACACTTTTAAAAACAATATCATTTATAGGTACATTGATATTGTCTTATTTAGTGTCATGTGTGGGTGCATGAGTATATCTGCCTATCTGATTAAACATGCATGTGGATGACAAGGGACAACTTCTAGAAATTGATTTCTCCTAGCCCTACATTGGCTTTGGATACTGAACTAAAGTTGTCATGCTTGCTGGAAGTCACCTTTACCCACTCAGCCATCTCACCAGTCCCACACATATTTATTTAATTAAAATGTCTAATCTTGTGACCTTATTCTAAAAATATATGATGAATAATATAACCCATTTTATAAGAATAGAGAGGGAAATTTTCTTAAACACAAAGTAGTAGGTTACAAATGTGGATTGAATGCTGTAAAAAAGGATCAGTTTGCAAATATTATGGTAAAAGTTGATTAATATTATTTTTAAATAACTGATAAATATTAATTCAAGGTGTGATATATAAAGTAACTCTTTAATAATATATATGTATTATCCCATAAGATCATTATTTATTACTCAAAGGAAAAAAATATAAGTGAACACATATAATTAAATGATCAAACATAATATAATTGAATGATCAAAATAGATAGCACCAATAAGAGAAAAAGAAATGCCATGTATCTGCGGAACAGATATACTGAAAAGAACCTAGCATCAGTGCATCCTTTCTAAATGAGGGTGCACCTGAACAAACACGTTAGAGAACCAGCAAGTCGCCAAATCAGTGATATTCTAAAAAAGGTGCCTGTAAATGTCATAGCATGTGTGCGTGTGTGTGTGTGGGTGGGTGTGTATGGGTGTGCATGGCTTCAATGTTCATTTATGGTTTAAACATAGTAATAGTCTTAAAAACTTATTCAAAATATAAAAGCAACTATTACTTTCAGGAACATGCATAACCAGCCAGAACGTAACGTTAGTCTGTTGGCTGAAGCTATTGATCTCTATTCTAGAAGGTAATTTGTTCAGTATATTTCATAAATAATGCTTTCAAAGTCAAAGAATAGATTTAGAATCATTTCAAGTCATAAAACATAATACATCATTGCTATGAAATACAGAATATAATTCTGTACTAGATTCTACTCATAAAAGTCTCCTTAGATGACACCACTGAAGCAGTTAATGAAATTAGTGATAAATTATATTACACAGATATTAGACTAGTGAAAAGTTTCTTCATTTGAAACTTTTTCTTTCAAGTTGAAGTATAATATTCTTGGTTTTAGATAATACATAATGTTCTATGCGATGAGAATTAGAGGTATACACAAAATGTTCAAAAGTTGTGTACATATTCTATTTATATGCTCATACCAAGAATGAAAGCACATGTGAATGTGTTAAAATTTTGAAAAGGATATTGTGACTATCTAGTAGACTCACACATTTCTGTGATTATAATGATGTCACTTTGTAATTAGGATATACTACACAGCAAATGTAAAAATCTATGTAAATTTAATTAAGTTCTCCAGTTACTATTATACAAAGGAAAGGATGTTGTTTATGACTTAATGAAACACAAGCCCTTTAAAGAGGACCTGGTATAATGAAATGCCTTCTGACATTTGTTAAGATTTAGAAAGCCAAGGAAATAAGTGGGTGAGACATTCTATTCTGGAACATTCTCAGATACATACCCAGATTGAGTTATAGTAAGGAAATTTGAGAAGTCATACTGAGACAAATCATCTTGTAAAAATGTTCAATTTCTAATTCTAGGTACCATGGACTGGACTCAGTGGGTCTCTCAACTCGCGGAAATATCAGGGTCCCAGTACTCAGATGGGCAAGGCGTTGGCAGAAAAATGACACTGACTCAGAGAGAGTGCTACATCTGAATGTAACTTCTCAAAGCGAGAATCAGACTTATAATACAGAAGAAAAACAAGGAACTTAGGCAATACATCAGCTAAGGTACATCGAGAATGCATAATGGCTCTTTGCACAAAACAGAGAAAATGCATACATTAAATATGACAGGAACCAGGCAGTGTTTACAACTGAGATAAGATCAGCCCTATCTAAAATCAGCTATTCACAGCAGGCAGGTGAAAGGATTAATACGCCCAGGTGCAATACTAGTCTATTGTTAAACCCACCTCCAGGGCTCCCTTAACAAATACCTAATAGTGCTATTCCTCTGGGCCTAGTGAAAAACATGTACCAGGGGAGATCCTTTCTACTAACCCTTTCATGAATAATACAATACTCCAGTTCCTCCTTAAGCCACAACCCACCTCCTTTCTACTATTATGTAATATACGCTGCCATTCATGTCTGCAATGCAAATTTTAAGTTTATTATTTTGAACTAGCCCTGAAATTTCTAGCTCCTATCCAGCAAACTGAGATGCCTGATTTCTAACTATCAACACTGAAGGCATTTTGTCTGAATGAGGAGCATTCTTATGAAATTCCAAGCCCAGGGTCAGCTCAAGGACTGCCTAGGACACTGGTGAAGGCTAGGAAGCAATGTTTAATATAACTTAGTATTTATCAAATCATAACTTGGAGGCACCTATAATAAAATAATGCTGAAAGAAAGCACACAGAACCATTCACCAACTATTCCAAGGACAAATCTGAAACATATCTGTTTACGGGATAAACTTTCCAAGAGACAAGTTTCCTTGAAACTTTATGCCTCAGGACTGCAGCAAAGCTTCTGGGCCTGTCATGCATGTTTTACTGGAGTGGGTGTGGCATCTAGGGATAAATTAGTCCTAGAACATGAGATGTTAAACTACAGGCTGCAGACAAATATGGCCTGCCCAGACTTTGTTGAGTTTTAATGTAGTACAGACACACACTTAGCTATTTGCATATTTGCTACTGGATTCATGCTGTAAAAGGAAAATTAAGAAGCATTTGCATATACTGAGTTGTCAACAATGCTAAACTATTTGCTATAGTTTTATTTATAGAAGACATTCATCAATTCTTTCCCTGGAATAATTTCTCATCAAATGAATGCTAAAATATTGGTAAAAACTTTAAAAGTTTAAAATGTTATACAAGAAATTGTACTCCATGTCAAAATTAAATATTGTCATCTTAAAATAAAAGCCATAAAAATCTAGACTCAGTAACATAAAATTAGAAAGTAAAGGACACAATAAATCTCCCAAGACATACAAAATGAGACTAAGCAATGTTCCATAATCAAAAACCCATGACAACACAAACAGATCTGGAAAGAAGAGAGGTGATCAAAATCTGTAAAATAAATAAATAAATGAATAAATAAAATAAAATAAAATTTTAAATATTCTCAGAAAAATAAAGGCAACCATTATCAAGAATAATTTTATAGTTATACAACATAAATGTAATACACAAAGACAATCAATTAAAACAGGGCTGAAAACACTCTAAGCTAAAAACTCAACTTACAGTGTTTAGAGAAGTATATAATGATTGAGTAAAGAATTAATAAAGAAAAATAAGAAAATTAAAATTCTGAAGCACAGAGCATCAATGTAAGAATATTGATTTCCATTTAGGAAATATTAAGTTGCCTAATATCCAAGTTATTATAATATAAAAAGGAAAAGAAAAGGAGCAATAGGAAAAAGGCTGAAAGTGATGGGAGGCCAAGGAGTTGAGCTGCTTATTGGCATTCTACTCCTGGTTTGCTCATTCTGCATCCTTATAGCACACAGGACTACAGCCACGGGTGTCTTACCACCCACAATGAGCTGGGTCCTCTCATATCTATCGCCAACCAATAAAATGCTCCATAGGTTTGAACAGAACCCACTTTGGTGAGGATATTTTCTCAAATGAGATTCCCTATTCCCAAGTGATTCTACCTTGTGTCCAGTTGACAAGGAAACTAGCTAACACACCATGCAGCATCTACCTGCATTAATATTAAAAATTCACCAAAGTAATCTAGGAAACTACTTAGACAAGCTCATTATGGTGCACCATCATTATAACCCTGAAAGATGGTCTGGAAAGTTTTGAAAGAGAAAAAAGAGAAAAGAGAAAAAGTACAGTAAAATTTTTAAGAATTATGTTTCTTGTACTGATGAGATTATGACTATGTAGATCACACCATGTTAGTATTTCATGCTTTAAAAATGCTTTAACATTTCAAATATTTCTCTTCCACAACCCCCCTATCTCATCCCCCTTTACCTTGCTTCTATGAGGGTGCTCCCCCACCCACTTAACCATTTCCACCTCACCACCCTAACATTCCTCTACACTGGGGCATCAAGCTTCACAGGACCAAGGGCCTCCCCTCCCACTGACACCAGATAAAGCCCCTTCTGCTCCTTTACTTCTTCCCCTAGTTCCTCCATTGAGGTCTTTGTGCTCAGATGGTTGGCTGGGAGCATCCATATCTGTATTGGTCAGGATCTGGCAGAGCCTCTCAGGAGATAGCAAGCATTTCTTTGCATCCACAACAGTGATAATGTAAATAAATAAAATAACCAATTAAGAAAAATAAAACCATGCATTAGTTTCCCTGTAATATTCCTTGATCTGGATAGTTTAGATACTCACTCACTGGCTAATTTTAAAATATTTCAGAATTTTTTTAGGTAGTTGATTATTTTTAATGTATACTCCAGGACAGATGTGATACGATAGAAAAAATGGAGGAACTAGAGAAAGTACCCAAGTACCTGAAGGGGGCTGCAACCCTGTAGGTGGAACAACAACAGGAACTAACCAGCACCCCCGGGGTTTGTGTTT
>NC_034594.1:80386797-80390002 GCF_900095145.1 Mus pahari | reverse complement strand
TTCTTTCTTTCTTTCTTTCTTTCTTTCTTTCTTTCTTTCTTTCTTTCTTTCTTTCTCTCCAGATTTTACTCCCCCAAGTCCACCCTCCAATTGTTCCACATAACATACCTCTTCCCCAACCCCCTGTCTCCACAAGGATGCCCCCACTCCCCACCCCCACCCCACCAAATCTCTAAACTCCCTAGGGCCTCCAGTCTCTTGAGGGTTAGCTGCACCATTTCTGATTAAACACAGACCCAGAGGTCCTCTGCTGTTTATGTGTTGGGGTCCTCATATCATATGGTGCCTGTTTGGTGGTCCAGTATTTGATAGAACTCAGGGGTTCAGATTAATTGAGACTGCTGGTCCTCCTATAGGGTTGCTCTCCTAATCAGCTTCATTCAGCCTTTTAATTCAACAACAGGGGTCAGTTGCTTCTGTCCATTGGTTGGGTGCAAATATCTTCATCTGACTCTTTCAGATTAGGTCTTCTGGAGTGTGGTTATGCCAGATCCCTTTTGGTGAGTACTCCATAGCATCAGTAATAGTGTCAGACCTTGGGACCTCACCTTGAGCTGGATCCCACTTTGGGCCTGCAGATTGATCTTCTTTTCCTCAAGCTCTTCTCCATTTCTATCCCTGGAGTTCTTTTAGACAGGATCAGTTATGGGTGAGAGTTTTGATTGTGGGATGGCAACTCCCTCACTTATTTAATGCTCTGTCTTTCTGCTGGATTTGGGATTTATAAGGTCCATCTCCCTATTGTCTGGTATTCTATCTATCCCTTTGAGTTCTGAGAGTCTCTCACCTCCCACATCTCTGGTGTATTTTGGAGGGTCCCCTCAAGATCATATCTCCCGAGGTTGCCTGTTTCCATTCTTTCTGATGGCCCTAAGAGCTTCAGTCCTTTTTCCTCACCCAATACCAGAGCAGGTTCCCCTCTTACCAACATCCCATTCTCCCCCTTGTCCACTTTCCATCCTAGGTCCCTCCCTCCGACCCCAATTGGGATTGCTTCTCTTCCCAAGTGGGAGATGAATTTGAGAATTGCTCTTTCCACGCCTTTGAAGAATTTTGTTGGGATTGTGATGCAGATTGCTTTGAATCTATAGACTGTCAATTCTTGATTTTACAGCACAAGCCATTGCTGTTCTGTTTAGAAATTTTTTCCCCTATGCCCATATCTTCGAGGCTTTTCCCCACTTTCTCCTCTATCAATTTCAGTGTCTCTGGTTTTATGTGGAGGTCTTTGATCCACTTAGACTTGAGCTTTGTACAAGGAGATAAGAATGGATCAATTCTCATTCTTCTACATGATAACCACCAGTTGTGCCAGCACCATTTGTTGAAAACGCTGTCTTTGTTGCCTTTGGTAGGGTGTCCATTTTTACTATGTTAATTCTGCCAATCCATGAGCATGGGAAATCTCTCCATTTTCTGAGATCTTCTTCTGTTTCTTTCTGAGAGACTTGAAATTATTGTCATACAGGTCTTTCACTTGTTTGGTTAGAGTTACCCCATGATATTTTATATTATTTGCAGCTATTGTGAATGGAGTTGTTTCCCTAATTTCTTCCTCAGCCTGTTTATCATTTTGATAAAGGAAGACTATTGATTTATTCGAGTTAATTTTATATGTGGTCACTTTGCTGAAGCTGTTTATCAGCTGGAGAAATTATCTGGTAGAATTTTTTGGTTCTCTGATGTATACTATCATATTATCTGCAAATAGTGATAACTTTATTTTTTTTTTCAGCATTTTGTGTCCCCTTTATTTAGTTTGGTTGTCTTATTGTTCTAGCTAACACTTCCAGTATTATATAGAAAAGATACTGGGAGAGTAGACATCTGTCTTGTCCTGGATTTTAGTGGGATTGCTTCAAGTATGTCTCCATTTAATTTGATATTGGCTGTTGCTTTGCAGTTACTTGCTTTTATTATGTTTATGTATGGGCCTTGAATTTCTTATTTCTCCAATATTTTTAACAGGAAGGGGTATTGGATTTTGTCAAATGCTTTTTCTGCATCTAAGGAGATGATCATGTTTTTCTTTGAGTTTGTTTATATAGTGTATACGTTCATGGATTTTCATATATTGAATCAACCTTGTATCCTTGGGATGAAGCCTACTTGATTGTGGTGAACAATGGTTTTGATGTATTCTTGGATTCAGTTTTCAAGAATTTTATTGAGTATTTTGGCATCGATATTCATAAGTGACATTGGTCTGAAGTTCTAATTTTTGGTTGGGTCCTTGTGTAGTTTAGGTCTCAGAATAACTGTGGCTTCATAGAATGTATTAGGTAGTGTTCCTTCTGTTTCAATTTTTCAGAATAGTTTGAGGAATATTGGTATCAGGGATTCTTTGAAGGTCTGGTAGATTTCTGCACTAAATCCATCTGACCCTGGGCTTTTTTTGGTTGGAAGGTTTTTAGTGATTTCTATTTCGTTATGTGATATGGGCCTGTTTTGATCATTTACCTGCTCTTGATTTAACCTTGGTATGTGGTATCTTTCTAGAAAACCATCGATTTCTTCTAGCTTTTCCAGTTTTGGTGGGTATAGGGTTTTGTAGTAGGATTTTATGATTTTTTTTGAAATTCCTCTGTTTCTGTTGTTATTTATCCCTTTTCATTTCTGATCTTGTAAATTTGGATACTGCCTCCAGTCCCTTTAGTTAGTTTGGCTAGGGGTTTATCCATCTTGTTGATTCTCTCAAAGAGCCAGCTAACATTTTACTTTTAAATATGTAAAATAATTTTTAAAATAAAAATTAGTTTTACATTTTTTTACTTATTCACTTTAAATCCTGCTCACTGCCCTACTCCTGAGCACTCCTCTCACAGTCACTCTCTCATAACCTCTTCCCTTTCTCCTCTGAGCAGGTGCCACCCTGTCCTGGTATCCACACATTCTGGCACTTCAAATGTCTGTGAGATCAAATTCTTTTTTTTATTAGATATTTTCTTTATTTACATTTCAAATGCTATCCCGAAAGTTCCCTATTCCCTCCCCCACCCCTGCTCCCCTACCCACCCACTCCCACTTCTTGGCCCTGGTATTTCCCTGTGCTGGGTTATATAAAGTTTGCAAGACCAAGGGGCCTCTCTTCCCAATGATGACTNACTAGGCCATCTTCTGCTACATATGGAGCTAGAGACATGAGCTCAGGGGTTACTGGTTAGTTCATATTGTTGTTCCACTTACAGGGTTGCAGCCCCCTTTA
>NC_034594.1:80379417-80385907 GCF_900095145.1 Mus pahari | reverse complement strand
CTCCTAAACCTGATAAACAGCTTCAGTGCAGTAGCTGAATATAAAATTAACTCAAACAAATCAGTGGCCTTCCTCTACATGAAGGACAAATGGGATGAGAAAGAAATTAGGGAAACAACACCCTTCACAATAGTCACAAATAATATAAAATACCTTGGTGTGACTCTAATTTTTCCATGTTATAACAACTCAAGTATGTGATGTCTTTACCTTTTAAATGTTATAAATAAGTTCTGTGAGGTAGCCAAAAGCATTAGCAGAGCCTGAAATATGTTGAGTCTTGGCTAACAATGGCCAGCAACTCAAGAAGTAACTCATTCTTGGTTCTGGGATTTGATTCATTATCCACTGGTGTATAGCAGCAATCATCTAATTATAAAATAACTACTTGCATATGCATATACATTGTGTGTGAGGTCAAATTCTTAATTAGTGATCAAAACTGGAGAGCTTAGCCTCTCTGTAGGTAAGGTCACCTTTGGGCTTATGGTTAGGTGCTATAGGAAAGCAGATTGAATAAGCCATATGGATAAAGTCAGTACATCTGCTTGCCTTTGCATCTGTCAAATATCTATCTTGTTTGAATTTCTGTACTCACTTCCTTCCTCTGATGAACACTAATATTTAAGCATAAATTAAATAAACTATTTCCTTACAAACTTGCTTTGATCATGATGTTTCATGACCATAATAACCCTGAATAACGCTTTGTTATTTCTTTTGCTTACTAACAATTACTATCAAGTATAGTTTATGTTGCCCATGTACTATTGGGTATGTGGCCTTCAGTGGGAATGTGAGCATGTGATCAAACTATCAAGGGACTATCTTAAAGAGAACTGACTCTCTTTCAAGATCTATCTGTTGCCAGTAGCTCCTTAGCTAGGAGTGGAACTTTATGTCTTCCTCCCCTATATATGATGCTATTTAGTCTTACTTGAACTTACACAGGTCTTGTTCATGCCATCACAAGTGCTGTAGTATATATGTTCAACTACATCCCTTTGTCTAGAAAACAATGATTCCTTGTAGTCACCTGACATCTCGGGCTCTTACAATCGTTTCGCCTCATCTTCCACAATGATCTCTGAGGCTTAGGATGTCAGATGATAAGAGAGATATCCCATTTGTGGTTGAGAAATTTTTAGTCTTATAATCTGTGTACTTTGGCAGTGTTTTCTCTATGTTAATTACCATCTGCCAAGAAAAGAAGTTTCCCTGATCAGGGTTAAGAGATGCTCTTAATCTATGGGTCTATCAGTAAATCCTTAAGAAATAGATTAAAACTATGTCCATTTATCAGAGTACTAATAGTAAGTTCTTCATTAGGGCTTAAGAATTGTGTAGTGAAAGGTTCATTATTTAGAATCTAGACTGTAGATAATGCAGTTAGATATGTGTATCAAAGTGTTCAATGCGACTTTAACCCAATCAGAAAGTGGTTTATTACTTCTGTGATGTTCATGCCCCCATAACATCATTGAACATGCCAGGTCATTACTCTTTGGTATTCTGCATAAGAGGTTGTAATTTCATAGTTGGCTTAGACTGATGGCTACTTTCCACGTCTGGTAGTTTTCACAGCATTTATATCACGGTGAAAGACAGCCATAAGAATGAAGATTTCAGGTAAGCACCTGTGTAATTTTTCCATGTTATCACAACTCAAGTATGTGATGTCTTTAGCTTTTAAATGTTATAAATAAGTTCTGTGAGGTAGCCAAAAGCATTAGCAAAGCCTGAAATATATTGAGTCTAGGCTAACAATGGCCAGCAACTCAAGAAGAGGTAACTCATTCTTGGTTCTGGGATTTGATTCATTATCCACTGGTGTATAGCAGCAGTCATCTAATTACAAAATAACTATTTACATATGCATATACATTGTGTGTGTGTGTGTGTGTGTGTGTGTGTGTGTGTGTGTGTGTGTTTTAGGAAGATTCCATAGTAGTGGGTTTCCATCTCACTTTTAAAATTGTAGTTATCTCTTCCAAAATATCTTTTTTGCCCTCTCTTCTCATACTCTTCCCTATTTCCACCTTCATGTTCCATTATTGTCATTTCATCGCTGAACCACTGAAAGATATTTCCATTGCCTAGAAATTCCACTTCATGATGCTTTAATGCACTTCTGACATCTATGGTTATTCCAGCCAAGCACAAGTATCTGATGATTCAAAGGAAATCACAGTAAGTGAAAGAGAACACGCAGGCTTTGTCTCACGACATGTGGGTTATCTCACTCAGGAGATTGCTTCCAGCTCCATGGATTCACCTACAAGTTTTAAAATTTAATTTTTTTAACAGTTGAATTATATTCCACTATGTAAGGTGCCCCCAAATTTTCATTTTCTAATCATTAGTTTATGAACATCTAGGCTGTTTCCATTTCTTGGATTTTGTGAATAAAGCAGAAACCAACAGGTGTTTTTAGAGGACGCTATAGAGTCCTTGCAGTATATACTCAAGCATTAGATCATGTGATAAAACTATTTTAGTTTTTGAGAAGCTTCCATACTGATTCCCACCAAGGCTGCTGTGGTTTGCACACCCACCAGCAATGAATAACTGATCTCCTTTGCTTCACATCCCTGCCAGCATTTATCCTCACCTATTTTTAATTTTTGCCATTTTGATGTGGGTAAGATAGAGAATTCAAAGTAGTTTTAATTTGCATTTTTCTGGTGGTTACAGATATTGAACATTTTTAAATGTTTCTAAGTTATTTGCATTTCACTTTATTTAGTTCTGTGTTTCATTTTAAAATAGAATTTTCTTGATGTTTAGGTATTTAGTTCTTTGTATATTCTAGACAGCAACCCTCCCTTCATGTTCAGATGTACAGCCAGTAAAGATTTTTCCTGGTTTGTAAGCTAACTCTTCATTCAAATAACTATTATAATACATGATGTGCCAGTTATTAATGTTTAGTCCTGGCATCTAAGCTACAGAGGCTGTATTCTAAAAGTGCTTTTCTAGGAGAGTGATTCAAATCTACCCAAATGCCATTTAGTATAACACTTGAAAGCTGAACTGGAGCCCCAAGACAAGGGGAGAAGATAATGGGAGTACATTTAGGAAATAAAAAAGTTAAGTATCATCACACATGCACACACACATAAAATTTGTGGAATAAAAGCATTAAGACATACACCAGAAGATGGAAAGTTCTGTTGTAATGGATTGGTAAAATTAATATTGTAAAAATGTCAATTTTACCAAAATAATCTACAGATTCAATGAAATCCCTATTCACATATATTCTTCACAGAAATTGAAAAAATAATTATATTTTTTACATGGAAATAAAACATCCAGGAGAGACAAAATGTTCCTGAATAAGAAATAAACTACCAGAATTATGATTTTTTTCAGATTTCAGTTTACACTACAGGGCTATATCAATAAAAACCTGTTACTAAAATAAAATAAACATATTATCAAATAGTAAAAGATTGTGGATCCAAATATAAGCCTGAGCTCCTACAGCTGTCTGATGGTTTTTTAAAAGAAGAATCCAATAATATGCCTTGGAGAAATGTCATTATCAATAAATACTATTAATCTAACTGGATGGATACATGTAGAAAAATAATACTCAAACCCTTTCATATTAAGCTAGACTCAATTTCAAGTGGATGAAAAACCTCAAAACAGGAACTAATATCCTAAGTTAGATGAAGGCAAAAGAAGAAAATATTATTAATCCTTGTCATATTTTTCAAATTAGTAGATATAGGGAGCTAGAGAGATGAGTCAGAAATTAAGAACACTTTCTGCTCTTACATATCACCCAGTTTCAGTTCCAAGAAACCATACAGCACCTCATACCTGATTATAATTCTAGTTCTAGGGGATCTAGCTGTTGAGAGACAGATCAATCCAACTGTTTCAGAAACCCTGATGAAAGGACAAAGAAGAAATTAGCTCTGTGTCTGTGACCTCAGGCAGACTTGGCAAGGCCCATTCTGGTGCTAGGGACAAGAGCTGAAGAAATTAACATTTTGTTCCTGGAAACTTGTCTTTTTCCCATGAAGAGACTAGAGTTATCACTCCCAAAGCCACTGGGGGTTAGATGGGGAATTCTCTTAAGATACCCTTTGTTCCTTTGTGCATTCCTTGATTAGCCTTCTACTAACTTTGTCCCATTGTTTCACAGCTTTTCACTGACTTTGGTTCATTCTCACCCTCAAATAGTATATAAGATGCTGTACTTCAATTAAGCTTGTTTTGCATAAGACATAACACGAGCAAGACTTTCTGAGGCCAACCTTTCTATATTCTTTATTTTGTTATTTCATGATTATCCTTCTTAGCACCTTGTAATTGAAAAATGTCCTGCTGGCACAGGTCATCCAAATGTCATCTTCAGTCAACGTATATATGTGGTACCTAGAAATATATATAGCTAAAACATTGTTATACATAAAATAAAACTAGATAAATCAATACTAAATAAAATATATAATTTGCCAGATATATAATTCATTTAGAGTACTGTCAAGATTGTTAATTAAAGAATTTGTTTTGTAAAATCAGAATCTTTCTTGTGCACTTTAAATCCTTCAGCTGGGTGGTGGTAGCACATACTCTTAGTCTCAGCTTGGGAGATGACAGGTTAATCTCCGAGTTTGAGGCCAGACTGGTTAATAGAGCAAGTTCAGCATGGTCAGGTAAACAGAGAAACCCTATCTTAAGAAATAAAACCAGAAGAAAACAAAATTCTAGAGAGCAAGTTACAGGAAAGTCACCTCTACACAGAGAATCCATATCTCAGAAAATATAAGGGTGTGCTTTGAGGTTTCAAAAGCCCATACAAAACCCAAATTATTTTGATTCTTAAGTACTGTCTTCAGTATCACGTGTTCTTTATATTTTGATATTGTCTCCACCTTCTCTGATTATAGCAGTCTTGGCACTATTGACTTCATTATATGTTTGGAGAAATTGAATGTATAATTAAAAGAACAAATATGTTCTCTTTAGCTCATTTTTCATGCAATACAGTTAAATACTATGAAACTGACACCATTATCTATAAATGGTTTTGTCCTTGGAGCTGAAGAGATGGTTCAGCAGTTCAGAGCACGTCCTTCCCTTCAAAAGGATTTAAGTTCAGTTCCTAGCCTGCAAACCAGGTGGTTTACAAGCCTTCTTAAAGCAGTTCAAGAGAATCTGAAGTACTTTTCTAGACTCCACAGCCACATGTATCTACTCAGGCACACACATGCATACACATAAAATGAAATCAATAAAGAAGTATTGAAAAATATTATACTTCTCTTGTAACATTTTAATTTGCTATAAATCTTATTGTAGATACTAGGGACATTTTCTTCTTTAAAGATATCTGTAAAAACACAAGGAAAAGACATCTTCATGGTGCGTAGTACATAGTTTATGTCCAAGTACCCATCTGTGGAGTGACACGACTTGTGAAGGGTTAGGAGATGTGATCTTTCTGGAGTAAGTGTGGCATTGCTGAAGGAAGTCTGACACTGGGGGTGGTCTTTTACAGTTTCAAAAGCCCTTCTCAAACCCTGAATCCATCTGTCTCTCTGCCTGTGGATCTGGATATAGGATTTTAGCTACTCCTCCAGCATCATCTCTGCCTGTGAGCCACCATACTTCCTGCCATATCTTGATGTCAATTAAATGCTTTTACTTTTTATGGAAGGCCAGGGTCATGGCTTTCATTTCAGCAATAGTTACCCTAACTAAGACAACATACCTGTGAGTATCAACACACATGTTGCAACATGCTTTTCTAGTCTCAAAATATTCTTTATGCTGTTACTTTGTATTTGATTCTTTCCCCCAGTTCTGCTTCTGACAACTACTGCTTTATTCTTTATGAATTTCTCTTTTTAATGAATTAATTTATTTATGTTACATCCCACTTGCAGCTTGCCCTACCTCTTTCTCTCTATTTCTCATCTTTCTCCACCCATTTCCCTGTCCTTGTTTTCACCTCAAAAAAGGGAAGCCCTCCCATGGAAATGAACCACTCTTGGCATATCAAGTTGCAGTAGGACCAGGCAGATGTTCTCCTATTGTGATTAGACAAGGATAAGGCATCCCAGTTAAGGGAAAGGGAGCCATAGGCAGGCAATAAAATTGGAGATGCAACCATCTCTGGCTGTTACATATGTGCAGATGTCCCTAGTCTATTCCATGCATGCTCTCTGGTTGGTAGTTCAGTCACTGTGGACACTTATGGGCCCAGATTACTTGATTCTATAGGTTTTCTTGAGGGGACCTTGGCCTCTATGTCTCATCCGTTCCTTTCTCCCACTCTTCCACATGATTGCTTTAGCTCTGCCTAACGTTTGGCTGTGGATCAATGCATCTGTTACTATCAGTTGCTGGGAGAAGCCTCACAGAAGACACTTGTTCTAGGCTCCTGTTTGGAAGTATAGCAGACTATCATTAATTGTGTCAAGGTTGGCCTCTCTCACATGAAAAACAATGAATTTATGAAATTCTTGGG
>NC_034594.1:80347873-80378753 GCF_900095145.1 Mus pahari | reverse complement strand
GGATAGCATTTGAAATGTAAATAAAGAAAATAATACTAATAAAAAATGTTAAAAAAAAAGAAGAAGAAGAAGAAGAAAAAGAAGCAAAGCATCTCAAGCTGGATTTGAATCATTGGCTGGTCATTTTCCCAATTTCTACTCCATCTTTACTCCTGAATATATTGTGGGCAGAACAAATTGCTGGGTTTGTGTCCCTCTGCCTCCATTGAAAATTTTACCTGGTTATAAAAAGTAGCTTGTTCAGGCTCCATATCCCTCAATGCTAGGAGTCCTTGCTAGGTTCACCCTCATAGATTCCTGGGAGATTTCATTGCCCTAAGTTTTCTAGCTTGTTCAAGCGATCCCCCCACTGCTTCCAGTTCTGTTTACCAGTACTATCACCGTCTGTCCTTTCCCCACTGGATAACTACTCTTGTTTAGCTTTATCATCATAATATAACTGTAACATGCTGTGTGTAGCATTTAAGATATGGATTCCTTTAACCTCAAGGTGAATGTGAGAGTCATTTATGTTGTAATTTTCAATGTACTATTCATATGATTGCTTAGCAATATACCATTATATGATCATAACATACCTTATTTATCCTTTTAAAGGACTAAGGATATTTAAAGTAGTTCCACATTTTCACAACCTTCTGTAATGTCTCTAAAAATAAAAGGCATTTTCATATTTTTCCTTTTTTCACATATTCAAATATTGTAGCCATTTTGTATATGTAAAACAGCATATCTTCATATTAATTTGCATTTCTTTAAGGACTAATGGTATTCAACATTGAATCACATATTTCTTCCTTAATATGCCTTTACAAATTACCTGTTCAGAGTGTTTGTTTGTTTTAATGAGATATTTAAATGTTGAGTTTTGAAAGCTGTTATATAACTCAAATACATGTCTTGGAATTTCTTTTTTCTTCAAATTTTTTATTAGATATTTTCTTCATTTACATTTCAAATGCTATCCCAAAAGTCCCCCATACCCTCCCCCCACCCTGCTCCCCTACCCACACACTCCCCCTTTTTGACCCTGGCATTCCCCTGTACTGGGACATATAATCTTTGCAAGAACAAGGGCCTCTTCTCCCATTGATGGCCCACTAGGCCATCTTCTGCTACATATGCAGCTAGAGATATGAGCTCTGGGGTACTGGTTAGTTCATATTGTTGTTCCACCTATAGGGTTGCAGACCACTTCAGCTCCTTGTGTTCTTTCTCTAGCTCCTTCATTGGGAACCCTGTGTTCCATCCAATAGATGACTGTGAACATACCCTTCTGTATTTGCCAGGCACTGGCATAGCCTCACAAGAGATAGCTATATCAGGGTCCTGTCAGCCAAATCTTGCTGGCATATGCAATAATGTCTGCGTTTGGTGAGATGATGGGATGGATCCACGGCTGGGGCATTCTCTGGATTGTCCATCCTTCTGTCTCAGCTCCAAACTTTGTCTCTGTAACTCCTTCCATGGGTATTTTGTTCCTTATTCTAAGAAGGAATGAAGAATCCATATGTTGGTCTTCCTTCTTCTTGATTTTCTTGTGTTTTGCAAATTGTATCTTGGGGATTCTAAGTTTCTGGGCTAATATCCACTTATCAGTGAGTGCATATCAAGTGAGTTCTTTTGTGATTGTGTTGCCTCATTCAGGATGATATCCTCCAGATTCATCCATTTGCCTAAGAATTTCATAAATTCATTGTTTTTAATAGCTGAGTAATACTCCATTGTGTAAATGTACCACATTGTCTGTATCCATTCCTTTTTTGTGGGGCATCTGGGTTCTTTTCAGCTTCTGGCTATTATAAATAAGGCTGCTATGAACACAGTGGAGCATGTGTCCTTATTACCAATTGGAACATCATCTGGGTATATGCCCAGGAGAGGAATTATCCAAATTTCTGAGGAACTACCAGACTGACTTCCAGAGTGGTTGTACAAGCTTACAATCCCACCAGCAATGGAGGAGTTTCCCTCTTTCGCCACATCCTTGCCAGCATCTGCTGTCACCTGAATTTTTGATCTTAGCCATTCTGACTGGTGTGAGGTGGAATCTTTCAGTATCTCTCTCTTTTGATTTCATTCTCTTTATGTTCTTATTTCAGCAAATGGAACCTTGTTCCTGGCTGCCATGCTGTTTTGATGGTCATGGATGCTTCTGTTGTCGTTGAAGCTCTTTTCTGTTCAGAATTTATTGGAGATGGGCTTTATACATGAGTATCTTTCTTTTTGAGGGTTTTCTTGTATTTTCTGAAATTAATATTTTTTGCTTTACTGTGTCATTCTGGTTGTTAATTAAAAACAGTACAGGATAAAGTTCACTTGGTTGTGTTACATGGTTCTTTGTATATAGTGGTCCATCTACTAAGGTCCAGCAAATAAACTAGCAAACAAACAAACAAAATCCTCAAACCTGTCTTGAACACTTGCATAAAAATTGAAATAAAAGTTGTTTACCTGTAGTTTTTCTGTTTCTCAATGTATTTGGTTTTTGCTGTTATTTTTACTACTAAAGTATCTCATCAGCACTAGCAAGATATCTCAATGGCTAAAGATCTTGAATTTTTTTGTTATAGATCCCTGAAGAATTGAGTTCAATACCAGAAATCAGGTACAGGCACTAGGAAAGAATAGACTCTACTGAATTGTCCTCTGACCACCATAGTTGCTATAGTATACATTTTATACTCTACTTCCACTGTGTATGAATAAAAATACATACACATAAACGCATGCACAATTACACACATATACACACACACTCACATGTGTTATAATAATAAAGATTGTAAAATACTTCCATTTTTAATCTTCTTTATAGTATTAGAATTGTTTCCTCTGTTAATACATGCAAAAATTTTCAAATAAAACTTTTGAATTTTAAGTTTTTTATAGTTATTACTGTTTCGTACATATTTTAGATACAAAATTGGGTGTAGCACTATGCTAAATATGTATATATTTCTGTCTCTTTAAAAATTTGATCAGTCTCAGTTTGGTTTAAATATTTATAGTAAGAGACTGTTACCTTTGTCTTTTATGTACTTTTCATCAGAAAATAACTTATATTTTAATAAAAATTATAAAACTCTAATGTTAACAGATTTTTAACCAAATCTTGTTATTAACTGAAGGAGCCTGTAGTCTCAAGGCCACTGAGTATCCCTCTGAATAGATTGATAAACAGTGACCATAGTGTGAAAAGTGAGCACACGACATGGTGTTGTAATCATGCCTGTTAATTATGTAGTTGTCATGGATTTCTTTTTCATCTGGCTTAAAACATGGCATGTGTAGGGACAAACTGATTTTCTTTTGGTTAAAGCTCCAGGGTAGGTCGCCGGGTGTGGTGGCTCACGCCTTTAATCCCAGCACTTGGGAGGCAGAGGCAGGCAGATTTCTGAGTTCGAGGCCAGCCTGGTCTACAGAGTGAGTTCCAGGAAAAGCTCCAGGGTAGCTCGACCTGGAATGACATAGTAGTCACATTGTCTTCTGGTCTCAGAGCATTGTCTAACCTCGTTTTCAGGAAACATCTCATAGATATCCAACACTTACAATTCTTCCCACAGCACTGCCTGGCTGATAGTTAGAAGCTGCTTCTTAGGCTAAATGCTCACAAGGGGGACTTTTCTGTGTGCCATTTATCCATCTGCATGGCTCTTTCATGGATACTGTGTTTTTTCTTATTTTATAAAATAAACTGGCTCCTTCTGATTCTCTGTGGAGTAACCCATTATTCTTTGTGCTTTGTTTCTGTTTTTTTTTAATAGTTAATGCTGACTTTCACTGTGTGTAGCAGGTGGTCAGATTTCCAATAACTGAAAATGAAAATATCTGTGGATTGATGTGGAAGTGAAAAGTCCAGTTTATACTTTTCTTCTTTCTTTCCCTTCCAAAATGAATTGTGTGTGTACTTTGTTATGAATTCTCTTGTATTTAATTTCTTACCAAACAACAACAGCAAAAAAAATCTCCCTTTTCCTGAAATCATTCCTTCAAGCACAGTTTTTAAAAAAAACAAATTCTTCTTCACCTTTAAATATAGGAAATAAAAATGCTTCAGAGATTGATGGAAATCATACTACATTCCACAGTAGAAATTTTTATTGTTTTCTCAAGGAAAGTTTACAGGAGGAACTTACAGCTATTTTCTAATGAAAACTTACCTTAGAACAACCAAAAAAGAGTAGCTACCATTTATTTCTTGGCATACACTAATTATGCCTGCCTATGGGAATATAGTCCTCTTAATACTTGTTTCTGTAGTAAGGTCAAGAATTTTGTAAATTACTTGAGTGACATATAAAATATTCATATTGTCTTGTGAATTCCTTCTACTCCCAACAATCATGTAAAGAACATGGTTCAAAGTGCGTATTTCCCACTGTATCCTAATACTCGCATCTGTAATGGTGACACAAATATATATCAACTATATTGTATGGTTACACTCACTTCAAAAAAGTATGAATTTAAAAAAGTATGAATTCTGGTTATGCTAAACCATTTTTAGTACAGTGTCTTGTCTCACTTACCATGAGGTTTTTGAAACATGCTCCTGCTTAACTTTTTCTTTTTCTGGATATCTACATTGTTACATGTTGACGATTACTGCAATTTACCACGAAAAATATCCACAGTGAAAACCTGGCAAAAATGAATGGCATTCACAAGTACGTGACTTTTGTGCTGTTATACTCTTTTCTTTAAAAGATTTGGGAAGCACCATCTTGTTATTTATAATTTAAAATAATTCATCAAAAAATAATCATGTCTTGAATTTTAAACTTGTCTATTAACGCACTTCTTTCTAACTCCTAATTCTAGTTAGCTTTAATTGTCAAAATGATACAGTCTTGCATCATCTTAAAGAAAAATATATATTGAGAATCAGAGTGGCTTAAGGGCATATCAGTGAAAACTATTGTTTTGATTATTAGTTGATGCTTGGGGTTCCACTGTAGGTTGTGCCATATATAGGCTATATAAGAATGCTAGCAGAGCATGAGCAGATGAGCAATCAGAAGTTCTTCATGGTTTCTACCTTAAGCTACTGTCTTGATTCCCTGCTCATAGTTCTCTCCGTGGTAGACTTTAATCTGGAAGCAGAAGACAAAATATACCCTTTTCTCTCCTGAGTTTAATTTGTCCTTGGTATTTGTCAGGAAAACAGAAAGGGAACTGAAATATCTTGTAAGGTGGACAATATAACTGTTGCACCTCTAGTTTAAATGAGAGCATCCAAACACTGATGATAAAGATAATTTTCAAGAGTTAATATAATAACTTCAACTCCTCCTTACTTAAACAATATGAAAGCTTGCTTACTTTCAAGTACTATCTGGCATAAATTTCAATCAGATAATCATACTGACTTGATGTAGTCTGGCAAGCTCAGAGGCCATTTGATTGTGTTTTGTTGTTTGTTTATATAGACCAGTATTGAGTCTCTTAAGTTCTTACAATAAAAAACTGTAAGGCCATGAAAGTCAGCCTGGTTCCTGGTCAAGCACAGGCTGGAAATCCTTGTGATAGTGAAAGACTGCAGGATATTTGCTATGCTCTTGGACACTCGGCTCCTGACAATGAGATATCCGCCCTCCATAGATTTGTGGCCATCAATCGTGTAAGGGCAATGTCCCAAGCCCCTCCACAGGTAGAGGACTTAACCTGTGGTCACAGTCAAGTAGCCTTTAGACAGATCTCCATTTTAATGTGGTATCCAAAAGCCTAGGGGCTTAGCTAATAAACTCCCCTTCTGAGACGCTCCTTCCTGCAAAAGGCATTTAACCTCAGGCCCACCCCTGAGAAGTGGGGTATGATTTTATTCCTCTACTTTCCACCATGACAATGAATGTCTTAAAATCAATGACGGTTCTTTTTTTTTTTTTCTTTGACTATAATTTAAATTTTTATTGACTCTTCTTTTTCAACGTTTTTAATTAAATATTTTCTTTATTTACATTTCAAATGCTATCCAGAGAATTCCCTATACCCTCCACCGCCCCGCCCTGCTCCCCTACCCACCCACTCTCACTTCTTGGCCCTGGCATTCCCATCACTGCCATAAGGAGAAATGGAGCAGGCCTTTGCCTAAAATGCTGGCCATCTAATCTCCTACAGAAGGCCTCTCCTTGCTCCCATCCATGGCCTCCACCAAACCAAGCCACGAACTCTTGCCTCCCTGAGAGACCCAGCTAGAGCTCTTTCCCCTTCAGGCCCAGGCTAGATCCAGCCTGCAGGACTCCACTCTGTTCTCGTTCTTCGCTCCCAGATGCGCTTGGGTGGCCAAGAGTCTGAGAACCAGTTGGACCCCCAAGCTAGCTCCGGCTGTCCCAGGATCTTAGACTGTATTCCCCTATCCCTCATAACAGTATCCTGCAGCTTCCCATAGCCCGACAAATGCTTGGCACTAGTGTAGGGTAAGCATAGTCAAAACTCCCATGTCTTGCCTCCTTGAGTGCCAGAGCCCTGTGGTTTAATGGATGTGGAACCCCCAAACCCTACAGAAAATCAGAAAGACTAAGGTACACTTGCAGTCATCTGGTGTATGGAACACCTTATTCTAGGACTAGTGTCCTGTAGCCTATAGTCTATGTGTGTTAGATTGATAACATTTCCTGAAATAAAGAATCTAATTGGTAACACTACAAAACAACAGGCTTGTTCTTGTAAATGTCGTAGAATATTTTATAAATATCCTTCTAATCTAATAGAAAGCAAGAGAGACTGGTGGCTACAATTTAAATATAAAGAATTCCCTGGGAGCCAGGCATGGTGGCACATGCCTTTAATCCCAGCACTTGGGAGGCAGAGGCAGGAGGATTTCTGAGTTCCAGGTCAGCCTGGTCTACAAAGTGAGTTCCAGGACAGGTAGGGCTATACAGAGAAACCCTGTCTCGAAAACCAAAACAAAAATATCAAAACAAAACAAACAAAATAATTCCTGGAGTTGCCTTCCTCTATCATAATAGTGGTTATATCCCAGGACAACAAAGTAGCTGATGAACTGGCATCTAAGTGTAAAGCTTGAAGTTGCATATATTTACATAGTTTTACGAGTTTAAGTTGAAAAACAAGACTGTCTCCGATAACAAAGCCCACTCTTACTCATGTTACCATGAGGGCGCTTTGTCAAACTTAAACAGCGAATGCCAAGTGCACGTGCGTGTGTGTGTGTGTGTGTGTGTGTGTGTGTGTGTGTGTGTCTGTGTGTGTCTGTGTGTGTGTGTGTGCATGCACACATGCATACATTTGTAAAATATCATTAAGTATTTGAAAAACATCTTAAGAACTATAAATAGAAAACAATTCTTCAGTGTTGCATAGTAGTAAATGTGTAATTTTGCACTAAATTCCACATAGTTTTAGCTTTAAATCTTTGGATTCAGCTGTCCATATTGCAGCCCATTTTCTATATTAGTTTGCTTTTTTTTTTCCAGGATGGTTGTTTACTTGGGTTTGATGGTGACTATCTTGAGGTATGCTCTGGTTTTAAATTTTTTTTATTCATAAATTTTATTTTGTTAGTATGTTTAGAATTAATTGAACCTAAGAAATGGAATAGGCAACTAAACTCACAAAGATTTATGTAGAAATAAGAATGTTGACTTATTAATTTGCAATGATTAATACAAGTGCAAAGAGTACAAAAAAACTCATGCTGGTTGATCAATGAAGTTCATATATGTTGGAAATTATGCAAAGGAATGTGGGTAGAATAAGGTACTAGGAACCAATTGAATTAGAGCCTGGGAGATAATGGATTGGGTTTAATGAGTATGATATAATTGATTTTGTTATAGGATCCTACTTATTTTTGGAATCAGAAAATTGATTCTCTGTGACAATAAATACAACCTAGGAAGTAAAAGAGGGACATTTCATTTTGATTCAGATCTGTTTGTCATAGAGGAATAAGAGGTGAAATAAACTGAAACAGGGGTTTTCATTAGGAAAGGGATAGTTTTTAAGCTTAATTAGTAAACAGAGTTAAATTATTTAACTCTAGAAAAATGTTCAAGACAGAATTGAAGAGGGAATAAGTAAAACACTAGAGAAAAGTTACCGCAAGGGCCAATAGAGAAGAACACAATAGGCATTTGTCTGCAGTGTTTAAATTCTCTGATCAAAGTGGCATTGATTCCACTTGGATTAGTCAGGAGAGGAAGAGTAATGAGATGGAGAGAAGGATTCTCAGGATCCTGTGTATTAGAGAGCTTGAGTAGGGGAGTTTCTCTAATATTACTGCTTCTCTAGAAGATTCTCATCCAGGTTGTCTTATTAAATGACACCATTACATTTCTCATTGCCTTACACGTTTCAATGACTCTTGTTCATTGAAAGAAAATCTCAGAAGCAGGAACTGTAAACTTGAAGGGAAATGCTTCTTACTCATTCTTAGCCTCTCCTTTGACTAATCAACACCTCAAAAGGTGAGTGGAAAAGGATGAAGTGTCAACAATTTACAGTGATGCAACAGATAACATACAAAAGTCTAGATTTTACAGAACACGTTTATTCAGAAACAACAAAATTACATCATCTAAGAGATTTATAAATGTGTTCAGTGATTGTTGTAGTGCTATGCAATACCTAATTCAGTCTTTTAAAATAATTAAAACTGATTTTATTGATTCTTCTATTATGAGATTTACATACACAATAATATGATAGACAATGGGTTGCATATAATGCTCTAAGTTTCTATATATATTGGAGAAATTGAAGCAATTCACACAATATTATACACCTTTTTCAATAACACATGCCTAACTGTGACCTGATTTTGAAAGCATCTTTAATTTAATAAGTATGTTTGCTGTAGACACAGTCCAATATAGATACACTGGGCTATAACACAGAATACTTAGGCAGAATTTCCACGGAGATTATGGTTTTATGAATGGCATTCAACTCCCCATAAAGGTCCAAATAAAGTAAATCTGTTTTTGAAGAATTTATTTTGTTCATGAGTGTGTGTTGAGGGTATGTCTATATGATTTTATGAGCACCACATGCATGCAGGTTCCTACAGAGAGGCAGAGAGCATAGGCATGCCTGCAACTTGTGTTCACACAATTTTTCCAGGACCTGATATGTATACACTTTACAAGAATAAGTTGTCTTAACTCTGAGCCATCTCTCTAACTCCAGAATTTCAGTCTACTTTATTATTTTTTTCTACAGTGTGGCTGCCTTTCAGGAATAATAAATGTATATGAAGACATATGCAAAAACTTATCGAATTAGACTTATGGAATGATACAGGTTTATTTTAAAAACACTGGCTATTTAGACAATTAGAGATTGATATAAGTTGTTTAGAAAATACATATCAGCAATACTAATTCTCTAAAAGAGTTGGGACTCCATCCTAGACTCTCCTATTTGATCATCTGTTGTGCTAAGATTTCCACCTCTAACAGTACCATGTGTTAAGAGAGATCTGAGATGTCTGGAGGTCCTGGGGAGCGAGAAAGAGGGAGCTAAACCACAGGATTTATTAGATTATGCTGAAGATTAGCCTACCCACTGCCACTACCATTTCTATTTTTATATTTTTTATTTTTTCCAGGCAAATTCCAGGATAACCCCAATTGCTGTGGAAGCCCATCCTTTAATGTGTCTAGACCACTCACAGGCTCAAAATAGCTGTTCTAGATTCATAGATTCAGTGCTTTTGGAAGAAGTTATTTGCTGCCATTCTGAATCCAGGAGTTCACATCATTCATTGCAGAATGCTTGAATTATTATGATAGAAATAATAAATCTGTGATATGTATCTATATATATATTTCAAACTACTATTATGGATAAAAGTAAAACTTAATTTAAAAAATACATCACAGCTATCTAAAATAGAGTCACCAACTGCTCTTCGTTTGTACATTTTTGAGAAAAAATTATCCAAATCATTATGGTCACCGGGACTCCTTATAGGAAGATGCAGGTGATCGCTAGACTTGAGACTTTGGATTGATAGATACCTGTCATATGGATAATGGTTATTTAAACAACAGTCTTATGGGATAGTTCTCAGGGTTGTTGTGAGCATGCTTTCCAGAAGCTTAGAGAATCTGATTTAACAATAGATGATATGACTTGAGGAAGAGGTTTCTGTGAAAGCTTTCTGGAAGGTGCCAAATAGTGTGTTAGATTCTCTGCGTTTCCTTAACATTGTTGGCTCAGACTGACTTTAGAAGCTGACACTGTTTTGATAGCACTCTGGCTACTGCCCAGGCTGAACATGCATCCGCAATGTACACAGGGACTGTTTGCTTTGACCATGAACAGCGACTCAACAACTTAGGCCTCAGGTAGAAGAAAGGTATGGGAACATTCTTCGAATCTGGTGGGGAAGTGAAGTGGCTTGCTGTTCCGTGTATTATTGCAGCCTGAGCTTCCACTTACAGTTAAAGCTATTTTTCTGTTCTTTCTCTTTTTGTGAATCTTTCAGTTTTCTTTAGCACTAAGTTCTGTTTTCCTACCACTTAAAATTACACTAACAGATTAGAAGTATTAAGCTTGAGTTAGATGAATAAAAGTGGTAAACACATTTGCCACTAGGGTAGTTGTGCCTTTACAGTCTAAGCATTACAGAGCAATGCCCATTTCCCATCCTCTGTGCTCTGCCTGTCAGATACTGAAACTCGCTCTGGTTGTTAGGTTTTTACGTACTCCCCTCCTACAGCCAGACTTTTGCAAACCATCCACCATATACAATATTGAGCTACAAGCTGTTCTCAGAAAATCCACTCAAAATAGCGGAGGAGCAGCTGCTCCTGTGATATTTTCAACAGGAAGAAATTTGTATCTGGCATCACAGGCTGGGTTTGCATAGAAAGAGGCAAATGAAGCCCTTCATTTCAGCTGAGATCACTGGCCCCTCATTCTCTGACTCCAATTCCTGTGTGTGGTAAAGTGGGCAGGGAAATGAAAAGATGGCTTTGGAAAAACTATGCCTCGTTTTCTGTTTATTTGTATCTCATACTTTTGCAGTTGATATGTACACGTAGATTAACAAGAGCTAATTTGAGGGTATAAATTAGTGGTTGGAGAGAGAGGCCAGTAGAATCCAATTAGCATTTTGTGAGTCATTTATCTAACATAACACTGAAGGGAAGGGCTTTAAGCACAGGAGGTATCATTAACATGCAGCACTTTACATCTACTCTTGAAATTTAAAGGCTTTAAGAAATTCTGCGAGTGGGGTTCAGTATCTTCAAACTTTTGAGTTTGCTATTAAAAGTCTCTTCTTGTCCCTTCCTTCTTGAACCTCCCCAGGAAGCATTTGACAGAACACTGTGGCTGTCAGTGCTCGAATGGAACAATTAGATGTCAAGGATGCAATTAGTCTAATATTAGAGCATTAAGAACTCAAAATCATGACATCTGAGACCAGGAAGCTATGAACTAGCAATTAAGAAACTACTTTGCACTTACTATTTCCCGGAAAGAATATGTTTGTGTATTTCCTGTGTGGCAATGTTTATTCACCATACAATTAGGTATCAGTTACATACTTGAGTCCCTATCATGATTCTAGAAGAGCCTGAAATGCCTGGCACAAAGAATACTGTTGTACAAGCCATAAGGAGTGCACATTGCCAACAGTGTCTTGCACTTCTGAAATAACTTTTATGCTGCAAATCAAACTGAGCTACAAATGACTACACTCCATGTGATGTGCTGGGGGAATCACATCAAGAATTATAAGTTATTAGGGATTTTACTTGGACATCATGTAAAGTCAAAGGAGTTCTGTTATGATTTATCATTAATTAACATCCACTGCTTATATTTCCAATGTTATTGCTATGTCACACTGCATGCTGTTGTGAAACCCATAAATGCTATCAATATTCCTGCATTTATCTAAGCTCCAACTGATTAAAGTGTGATTTGCCACATAATACCTTCTCACTTCACTATGTAATTGAGATTCTGAATGAACATCACTTCTATCATAAATAGCCATGCAGTGAATTATGCTGAGTAACTGCTGTTTTTAAGAGCTAAGGGGAAAACAGTACTATTTTAATTGAAAGAGAGAAAAGGAAGACTAAAATGAAGCATGTGGGGCTGCTCTCTGCCAATAAAAACAGATTGTAAAGGTTATGAGTTTCTAGGGACCAGTCATAATTTAGTTTTCCTCACAGATGAAGAAATGATGGTCTCTGGGAAAAAAAAAATGAATGGTCTCTGTTTAGGAAGAAAAGAATGTCTATGACTTTTCCCTCATCGATTGCTCTGTCTCCTTGCTTTCCTCAGTAATACACAAATTTACGCAAATATATACATGAATATAATTGTACTGATATTTATTATCTCTTTTTAATGTGTACCTTGCAGTTTTTTCTGGTGTGCCAAAACAGGATTATTTTACAGAACAAGGCAAAGAATAAGACCTCATCCCATAATAACATAATAGCATTATGTAGGCTATTAGAGGCTAAGAATCATGGAGATGTCCTAGTCCTACATTCCATCATATGTGACTTTGATGTAGCTTGACAAAAGTCCTAACTAATGTTATGAACGTAAAGAACTGGCACCGGGCGTGGTGGCACATGCCTTTAATCCCAGCCCTTGGGAGGCAGAGGCAGGCAGATTTCTGAGTTCCAGGCCAGCCTGGTCTCCAGAGTGAGTTTCAGGACAGCCAGGGCTACACAGAGAAACCCTGTCTCGAGAAAAAAAAAAAAAAAGAAAGAAAGAAAGAAAGAAAAAGAACTGGCACAATTACACCCATTATAGAACTTAACTGCCAAGTATTGTTTTGTCTATAACGTAAATCACTAATGATTGCAGGATAGGTCCACTTTCTACCAATTAGAATTATTACAGCTTAGAAGTCGATGCTAATGGAGAAGCTAAGGATTATACAGAGATTCATCCTTGTAAGAAAGGTCACAGCACTAGACAAAATGGGAAGTGAACCTAATTTGACTCATGATTCTGAAGGTTTGGGGTGACACAGTGCTTCAGTACTTTTTCTTATCCTCTAAATGTGTTGAGGTGATACCAAAAGTATTTCTACTCCTGGGTCTAACAGTCTCTTGGCACAGAGAGCCTGTGTTGTAAAATAAATGAACTAGAAAACAAGTGCCTGAATGAATGTGCAGAATCTCCATCCTAGGCATTTAGGATCATTGAATAAACCACACATTTTAGATACCTGAGGAATAGTACTAAACTCAGAACAAATGTGGTCTAATAGGGAAAGAATCTTTCTTTAGTAATGGAGGAGGAGATTTTTCCCAGAAGAACAAAGCTGGACTCCTATAAATGCCTACCAATATTGGTTTATAACACATTCTGAATATTTCTAACCTTTAAGACCATCTTCAAAATGACAATCTGGATGCTGATTTTTCTTAATTTTTAGCTTTAAGTAATATTATTTTCACAATGTCAGGTGTAAATAAGTATATATTAAAATTTTAAATGTCAATCCATCTGGACTAGATGGGGTATTTACATGTCTTCCTGGCTAACATTTTGGGTATAAGACTTAACTGTTACATTATATGCTACCCTTAATGGTGTCTCTTTATGTCAGTTTTATTGGCTTTCTTCAAGACACAATATAGTCACTGGGCAAAATGCTGTACAATTCAAGTTTAGTTTGGGATAAGAAAGGTCACACTCATTATCTACATTTTCATGCAAACAAGTCAATATAGCATTTAAATATCAAGCAAGTTTAGAGAAATTTGTTTTTGTTTGCCTTTTAAAGGGTGACTGAAGGATTCAGATGAATTGAAATGAGTTAATACTCATCAATTCATTTAATAAATATTTAGTATCCTTTCCATGCCAAGACTGTGCCTATTTGGAAAGATTTCTATCTGACTATTATTTTTTGTTCCTTTATAAAACATACTCCTATTGTAGGAATCATTTTTAGGTCACTTAAATAAAACAAAATTATCATATCTTTAATATTTTTCTAGAGATACACCCAGTGAATGTCAGTATTGAGGGAATAAAGGAAGGTGTGAAGAACTTGAAGGAAGACCTAAGTCTGTCTCTGTGGAAATATCACTTTGTGCAAAGACAGTCATCGGCTGTGTGGGAAGTCCAAATTATTTCCTCTTTGATGGAATGGGCTTCTTGCGAACTTTATTAACCAAATACTCCCCGTACACTTTCCCAGGTTTCCTAATTCAGTTTCCCTTGGGGTTTTGTCTTTTTTTTTTTTTTTTTTTTTGGTTTTTCGATACAGGGTTTCTCTGTAGCCCTGGCTGTCCTCGAACTCAGAAATCCACCTGCCTCTGCTTCCCGGGTGCTGGGGGGTTTTGTCTTCTTATAACAATGCACAGGGAGTTCTTTTATGAGAACCAGCATTGCCAGTTAGGATAGGTATTGAATGTTGGATGAGCAAATTCAAAGAACTAATATCATTCTTTATTTTGGGGGCTACAGATTTGCTGTTAAAACATACTTTGTCTAACAAGTTCCAACATGCAAATGCATTTCTTTAATTCATATCTAACATTTAGTCCACATGGAATGGAATAGTAACTGAAGGAAGGGCCACGTAACAGACTACTGGACTGGACACCTCTAGGGAAGCAATGTTGATTGGGGCAGATGTCTCTTCCTAAAACACCATACAAGATACACACTGATAAATGTGTTTTATAGGTAAAGGAGATGCTATCTGTGAATAAATCTGTGAATAAAGGCTAAATGTCTGGTTCACAGACCATCATATGTTGAGAAATTCCTGTTGCTGTTTCTTTGCCTCATTCTGATACACTGCTCTTTCCTTAGTAGAGAATTTGACCTGTGGTCAGACTCTTTTCCCTTTTACACAGCCAGTACTGCTGTGAAAATATGACTTCATTCCAATAGTTTTTGGAGTTTGTGTTTCAGAGTCCTTTGATAAGATAAGAGCTCTCCTGGCCAAGTGAAAATACTTCCCCAGATTTCTGTACACTGGCACAGAACAAACTTTGGAAAAAGTAACCAGCTTGGTGCAAGGATTTAGATAGATTCTTGGGTTGGGATTCGTGTGATCTTTATTAATCAAATCAACCAAACAAAAATGTATTTGTTGTTACAGATGGCAAGAAGAATTCTGAATAGTCTTTTTTGGAAGTGAAATAAGCCAGTGATAGAAGGAGAAATATAACTTGGTTCTACTATGTGCACATAGGATCAAAAATAGCCATGATCTTGGAAGCAGAATGGAACACTGGTGGTTGTTGGGATTTGGAGTGGAGGGATGGGACCTTCTTCATTGAGTACAGGCTGAGTTATAATGCAGGGATATCCTAGAGATAATCTGTGTATTAGTTCCCTATAGTTAGTTATCTAATGCAGTTAAATTACACAGTTTACGTGCACAGAAGTACTTTGAAGTTTAAGGGTTTATATCTCACATAAGTATGTTTACTAGAAAACCAAACAGAAAGAAAGAGATACAAAATCTCTTGTGAGTGCTAGACATGTTTATTTCGTTGGTTGTATTATCAGCCTGATCATATTTTCACATTTCAACCTCACCCAACTGTATTCAGCAAATATGTGCAGGGTTTACTTATTATATTTCAATGAATCTGTCAAAATAAACATGTATTTTTAAAGTTGCTTGTTGAATGAATGAATGATTGAAATGGATAGTTATTTAACATTAAACAGATATTCTAGACTGACAGGTTGTTACACTAGTTATCACTTTCAAAGGACTGTGTCATACTCATGGCAGAATACTGTCTGTTGTGTGGCTGTTTCCTCTAGGCTGTGTATGACCACAGCCTCTTGGATTTAGAGCAGATATGATTACCTGCATGAAATTCCTGGGAGTTTTCTCACATTCCTAATGTTATAGCAGGTAAACAACTATCTGGAGCAGGCCTCCATCATAGTACAGCTATATATACATCACATAGGAAGACTGCCCAGAGGTACAATTTTCATGAACAGTTCATGATATGGGTGAGGCCCTCCAATATTCTATGAGTATGACTCTGCTATGCTGTAGTGGTGGGGGAGGGAATCACTTTTTGTGTAATTTTCCATAGAAATTGTCATTGCTATTGATTGCACACGATGATTTTGTGGTAATTTCCTACTTTTGATGACATAACAAGCTCAAGTCACTAGATTTGAGGAAATCAATCTATAATTGAGAGAAGAAAGTTCCTCCAAACTGACTAGAATTCATAGTTTTGAAGATAATATTTGGGCTTCTGTGGTGGAATTTGTTTCCCAACTATGTGTACATGCTTGCTATGTTATGTGTATTCAAGGCAAGATGTACCTGTTGATACTATACTAACATGACAACTATTGGGGAAACCAACTACTTTCTTATTGGAATAAGATATTTTCTACAATAGGTGAGCAATATTTGGGTTGATAAGCCCAGTAAAATGTCTATAGCTAGAGAATAATTATTAAATGTATATATTGTGCCTACCAAACTTCCTTCTAAATGTTTAACTTTATGCCTATAGTTTATTGTTGCTGTAATCCATAGTCAAAACAACTAATAAAATGTCTGAAGAACTTATTTTGTCACTGTGGCTGTGATTTTGCAAAATTAAATATGATAAATAGTTGTACAATTGTGTTGTCCCCTTCAAAGTTCAGGAGACATTCCAGAAGACAGGAGGAATCAATACATTAAGAAGTGGAGGAATGGGTAGAGTATTGTGCACACCTTCCCAATGAATTGGACATCACTCTTTCTGTTTTGAATTAAAGCAGTTTAGAGCCTCATGAGCCTCATGAGCCTCCATCAAAGTTGCCTTACAGACTGATGTGGGAGAAAAAGCTCACAAGGCTAATAGGGCCTGCCAAACCCAAGATGCTCACGGGGCTAACAAGCACAAGATTATTCAGGATGACTCTCCCTTCCTGAGAAATGATTGAGATGAGAATTTTTAGAGGTACAGTAGCTTATAAGTGGTCTAAAGGATTTTCTGGTCATTTTGTTTCTTTTGAGTCACCATAGTTCTGTAAATAGTAACCTAAATTTAAAGTTGACTGTACACAGATGAAAGCCTTTCTTAGACTGTCAGTGCCCTATCTATGTGATATGAGGAGGTTTTATGCTGCTTCAGGAATAGCAGTGCAACAGTGAGGAAACTGACAACACTGACCTGAGAATAGTGATAGCAGTTGACTTGGAAAAATTTGCAAATCATGTTGACGGTGTTAACATTCAATGCAAACACTAATTAAGATAGTGTAAAATTCAAAATATTGATATTTTCATGTTATTTTTAGGCTGTTCATCTTGACTCCTTTAGAAGTCTAATATGCTGGATAATAATAGATAAGCCATGGCTTTTAAAAATATTCATATGTCACTGTGGTCTATATTAGTTTATTAGTCAAAGAAAATCAGTCACGATTTTTCATTATCAGTCATTTTCCACTTTTTCCATTCAACATTATTTGATATTTAATTTGAAAACTATTCTACAGTACTTGAAAAGTGTTGATACAATAGCCATGTGTACTTATTAGTAAAATAAAATGCAGTGACTCTGTATATAGGGATTAACTTGTGGTACACATACACACCATCTTGAAATTACGTCATTACTTTGTGGTGAATACCTTCCAAATCTTCCCTTCTGATTACTATATGAGGCATTTTAATGCATTTGTGGGAATTTTATTACCAGCTGATAAACCTCACTTAATCATTTCTTATACCTGCTCTCATTCAGAACATGATACTTCCCTAGATTAGTAAAACAACTTTTACTAATTTAATGTGATTATTATCTCCTTTATGGAATCATATTAGACAATTATAACTTGAGTAAATTAAAAATACTATTATTCATGCTTGGGATGGTTTCCGGTGATGTTCACTATCATATGCCATGTCCTTCCTTCTTGGCACAGATATTCATTTTTATGAGATAAGCAAGATATAATATTGGAATGAATACAATTATGTATCAATATGGAGTTTAGTCTTGGTGGATTACTTCAGATTAGTAGACATGACAATTCTGTCCAGATGGCAGAAATGATCTTTGAAAACAGAATTTTAATTCCATTCTTGAATCAGCTTATTTCATCCCAAGGATGATTTTCTTGCAGCTGCTTCCTAATGACTATGGATGGAGGGCCCTGCCAAGCTTGCTGATGATCTGGAATCAAATACAAGAGCAGGAAAGACTCAGAAGAAATCACTTTGAATCAATTAGTTATGACCAGATCTTGTGATGGTTCACATGAACACAAAGTCAGAAGTTTTCTTTTGTCAATAAATCTGTATTTTAATTTTCTTTAACATTATTTTTAAAATTGATATTGTCAGTGTACCTAGCCTCTGAGTCCTATAAGTAGAAAGATCTCTGGGTGTTCTGACAATGTCTGTGGTTCCTGCTGCCGGAGGTCTGAAACATAACACAACCCCATATCTTATCTAGAGAATAACTTCTGTCATGTATGCTAGTTATATGTGTCCTGTTTCACTATCTCTGGTATATAAGACAGCTCATGAATTGACTAGGCCTGCTTCCTGGAAATGCATCCACTCTCTTCCCTCAGAAACTATATTTAAATGTAAAACTGTTGTAAGAATTTCATACTATGAATGTTCATCATATTCATTGCCTACTTTACTCTCCCTTAGTCCTCAAAGACTGACTTCCACCTCTCCACCCTCCCTCTTAGAAGTTAATTCCCTTCTGCAATAGGACTGGAGTCTTTCTTTGGACACTTGCACCATTGCCTACTGTGGAGTTAACACATTTCTTACCAGAAGGATGACAAGTCTTTTCTCTATGCTTTACTTCTGCTCTTGCTCCTTCAAAAGTAGGAAATTGATAAAACAAAGTTCACAAAAAACAGGTTTGTAGCATGAGGGATTACAGCTTACATGTTAGAATGTTTATCTGGTGAAGAATAAAGCTGTTTATGTTCCATGAAAATGTTTCCTGCTTTACTCATATGACTAATGACGGCAGGTCAACAATTGCTCCTGATGAAATTTCAGTTTGACTTCATTTTAATGAATGATGGTTCCAATAATCACAAAGGAACAGAGCTAAAATATCTTTGCATGAACACAACCCAAGATGTGTGTGAGTTAGACCTCACAGAGTTGTTGGGAAACATACTTGATATTTTGTCTCTGTAGAATTCTATCCCACCTTTTTTTCTGCTTCAACATTTTAATAGGTAGTTATTCCCAGTTCTGTTGTTTACCAGCAGAAGTACATTTATGCAGGAAGGTGCAGTAAAAATAAGCTTCTGACTTTTAAAAGAATCTCATGTGAAACTGTGTGTCCCAGAAGTATTATTTAGTCATCTGTGTATAGGAATGCATATAGAACAGGTGAGAATGTCATCTTGAATCCCAGGTCCCAAAGAGACCAGTTTGCACAGGAGAACTTACAGGGGCAGAAGCAACATAGCATCTGGGACAGAGTCCCTTTTGGGCCTTCATCTTCAGCTAGAAGGCAGAGCTGAGCTCCAGACCTCTGGGCACTTGCATGCTGAGAGTACTCTGACCACTGAAACTCAGGAGAGAGTTGGACTCCTAGAAGTGCTGAGAGAGGCTAACAAAATCACAGGAGGAACAAGCTCCACCTAGAGACAGCTATAACAACTAACACCAGAGATTACCAGATGGTGAAAGGCAAATGTACGAATCATACTAACAGAAACCAAGACCACTCAGTATCATCAGAACCTAGCAATCCACCACAGAGAGTCCTGGATACCCCAAAACACCTGAAAAGCAAGATTCAGATTTAAAATCAAATCTCATGATGCTGGGAGGAATTTAAGAAGGACATTAATGACTCACTTAAAGAAATACAGGAGAACAGAGCTAAACAGTTAGAAGGCCTTAAAGAGGAAGCACAAAAATCCGTTCAAGAAGTGCAGGAAAACCCAACCAAACAGGTGATGGAATTGAACAAAGCAATCCAAGATATAAAAATAAAAGTAGAAACAATAAAGAAAACCAAAAGTAAGACAAATCTGGAGATAGAAGCCCTAGGGAAGAAATCAGGAACCATAGATGCAAGCATTAGCAACAGAATACAAGAGATGGAAGAGAGAATCTCAGATGCAGAAGATTCCATAGAGAACATGGACACAAGAATCAAACAAAGTGCAAAATCCAAAAAGATTCTTACTCAAATCATCCAGGAAATCCAGGACACAATTAGAACACCAAACCTATAGATAATAGGAATAGATGAAAATGAAGATTTTTCAACTTAAAGGGCCAGTAAATATCTTCAACAAAATTATAGAAAAAACTTCCCTAACCTAAAAAGGAGATGCCCATGTAGGCTATATACAAGTAGCCTACAGAAATCCAAATAGAATGGACAGGAAAGAAATTCCTCCCAGTAAATAATAATCCAAACAAGAAATGCACTAAATAAAGATAGAATATTAAAAGCAGTAAGGGGAAAAGGTCAAGTAACATATAAAGGCAGACCTATTAGAATTACACTAGACTTCTCACCAGAGACTATGAAAGCCAGATCCTGGACAGATATTATAAAGACCCTAAGAGAAATCAAATGCCAGCCCAGACTACTATACCTAGCAAAACTCTCAATTACCATATACGGAGAAACCAAAGTATTCCATGACAAATCCAAATTCACACAGTATCTTTTCATGAATCCAGCCCTTCAAAGGATAATAAAAGGAAAACACCAACACAAGGACTGAAATTACACCCTAGAAAAAGCAAGAAAGTAATCCTTCAAAAAATCTAAAAGAAGGCAGCCACAAGAGCAGAATCACAACTCTAACAACAAAAATAACAGGAAGCAGCAATTACTTTTCTCTAATATCTCTTAATATCAATGGATTCAATTCCCCAATAAAAAGACATAGTCTAACAGACTGGCTACACATACAGGATTCAACATTTTGCTGCTTAAAGGAAAACCAACCTCAGGGGAAAAGACAGATACTACCTCACAGTGAAAGGATGGAAAACAATTCCACAAGCAAATTTTCCAAAGAAATGAACTGGAGTAGCCATTCTAATATCAAAGAAAATCAACTTCAAGATTAAAGTTATTAAAAAAGACAAGGAGGGGCACTTTATACTCATCAAAGGTAAAATATACCAATATGAACTCTCAATTCTGAATATGTATGCTCCAAATGCAAAGGCAGCCACATACATTAAAGAAACTTTAGTAAAGCTCAAAGGACACATTCAACCTCACACAATAATAGTGGGAGATTTCAACATCCCACTCTCACCAATGGACAGATCCTGGAAACAGAAACTAAACAGTGACACATGAACATTAACAGAAGTTATGAAATAAATGTATTTAACAGATATCTACAGAACATTTTATCATAAAACAAAAGGATATAACTTCTCAGCAACTTATGGTACTTTCCCCAAAATTGACCATATAATTCGTCACAAATCAGAACTCAACAGATACAAAAATACTAAAATTATCCCATGCATTCTATCAGATAAACATGGGCTAAGGCTGATCTTCAATAAGAACTTAAATCATAGAAAGCCAACATTCATGTGGTAACAGAACAACACTCTACTCAATGATACCTTAGTCAAGGAAGAAATAAAGAAAGAAATTAAAGAGTTTTTAGAGTTTAATGAAAAGGAAGCTACAGCATACCCAAACTTATGGGACACAATGAAAGCAGTCCTAAGAGGAAAATTCATAGCTCTGAGTACTTCCAAAAAGAAAGTAGAAAGAGCATACACTAACAGCTTAACAACATACCTCAAAGCTCTAGAACAAAAGAAAGCAAATATACCCAAGAGGAGTAGATGTCAGAAAATAATCAAACTCAGGACTGAAATCAACCAAGTGGAAACAAAAAGAACTATTCAAAGAATCAACCAAACCAGGAACTGGTTCTTTGAGAAAATCAACAAGATAGATAAAGCCTTCGCCAGACTAATTAGAAGGTACAGAAACAGTATCCTAATTAACAAAACAGAAATGAAAAGAGAGACATAAATACAGAACACGAAGAATTTGAAAGCATCTTCAAATCCTACTACAAAGGGCTATAGTCAACAAAACTGGAAAACCTGGATGAAATGGACAATTTTCTTGACAGATACTAAGTACCAACATTAAATCAGGATCAGATTAATAATCTAAACAGCCCCATATCCCCTAAAGAAATAGAAGCAGTCATCAATAGTCCCCCCCACCAAAAAAAAGCCCAGGACCAGATGGGCAGATGGGTTTAGTGCAGAGTTCTATCATTTCTTCAAAGAAGAGCTAATTCCAATTCCTCTCAAACTATTCCACAAAATAGAAACAGAAGGTACTCTACCCAGTTCATTCTATGAAGTCACAATTATACTGATACCTAAACCAGATAAAGACCCAACACGGAAAGAGAACTTCAGACCAATTACCCTTATGAACACCAATGCAAAAATACTCAATAAAATTCTCGATAACTGAATCCAAGAACACATCCAAATGATCATCCATTATGATCAAGTAGGTTTCATTCCAGGGATGCAGGGATGGTTTAATATATGGAAATCCATCAAGGTAACCCAGTATATAAACAAACTCAAAGAAAAAAGACCACACGATCATGTCATTAGATGCTGAGAAAGCATTTGAAAAAACCCAACACCCATTCATTATAAAAGTCTTGGAAAGATCAGGGATTCAAGGTCCATACCTAAACATAATAAAAGCAATATACAGAAAACCAGTAGCCAACATCAAACTAAATGGAGAGAAACTTGAAGCAATCCCACTAAAATCAGGGATTAGACAAGACTGCCCACTTTCTCCCTACTTATTAAATATAGTACTTGAAATCCTAGCCAGAGCAATTAGACAAGAAATGGAGATCAAGGGGATACAAATTGGAAGGGAATAAGTCAAAATATCACTATATGCAGATGATATGATAGTATACAGAAGTGACCCTAAAAATTCCAACAGGGAACTCCTAAACCTGATAAAGAGCTTCAATGAAGTAGCTTGTAACTCAAACCAATCAGTGCCTTTCTTTACACAAAGGATAAACAGGTTGAGAAAGAAATTAGGGAAATAACACCCTTCACAATAATCAGAAATAATATAAAATTCCTTGGTGTGACTTTAACTAAGGAAGTGAAAGGTCTGTATGATAAGAACTTCAAGTCTCTGAGGAAAGATATCAAAGAAGTTCTTAGAAGAAGAAAAGATTTCCCATGCTCATGGATTGGCAGGATTAATATAGTCAAAATGTATATCTTGTTGAAAGCAATATATAGATTCAATACAATCCCCATCAAAATTCCAACTCAATTCTTCACTGAGTTAGGAAGGGCAATTTGCAAATTCATCTGGAATAACAAAAAAGCCTACGATAGCAAAAATTATTCTCAACAAATAAAGAACCTCTGGTGGAATCACCATGCCTGACCTCAAGTGGTACTACAGATCAATTGTGATAAAAACTACATGGTACTGGTACAGTGACAGACAAGTAGATCAATGGAATAGAATTGAAGACCCAGAAATGAACTGACACATCTATGGTCACTTGATCTTTGAAAAGGGAGCTAAAACCATCCAGTGGAAAAAAGACAGCATTTTCAACAAATGGTGCTGGCTCAACTGGCAGATACCATGTAGAAGAACGCAAACTGATCTATTCTTATCTTCTTGTACAAAGGTCAAGTCTCAGAGTATAAAGGAACTCCACATAAAACAGAGACACTGAAAATTATAGAGGAGAAAGTGGGAAAAATTCTCAAAGATATGGGCACAGGGGAAATATATCTGAACAGAACAGCTGTGCCTTGTATTGTAACATCAAGATTCAACAAATGGGATCTCATAAAATTTCAAAGCTTTTGTAAGGCAAAAGACACTGTCAACAAGACAAAAAGGCCACTAACAGATTGGGAAAGGATCTTTTCCAATCCTAAATCTGATAGGGGAGTAATATCCAATATATACAAAGAACTCAAGAAGCTGAACTCCAGATTCAAATAACCTGATTAAAAGATGGGGTACAGAGCTAAACAAAGAATTCTGTATTGAGGAACATCAAATGACTGAGCAACACATAAAAAATGTTCAACATCGTTAATCATCAGGGAAATGCAAATCAAAACAACCTTGATATTCCACCTCACACCAGTCAGAAAGTCTAAGATCAAAAATTCAGGTGACTGCAGATGCTGGCGAGGATGTGGAGAAAGAGGAACACTCCTCCATTGCTGGTAGGATTGCAAGCTGGTACAACCACTCTGGAAATCAGTCTGGTGATTCTTTAGACAATTGGACATAGTACTACTGGAAGATCCAGCAACACCTCTCCTTGGCGTATACCCAGAAGATGTTCCAACTGGTAATAAGGACATATGCTCCATTATGTTTATAGCAGCCTTATTTATAATAGCCAGAAGCTTGAAAGAACCCAGACGTCCCTCAACAGAGGAATGGATACATAAAATGTGGTACATTTATACAATGCTGTACTATTCAGCAATTAAAAACAATGAATTTATGAAATTCTTAGGCAATTAGATGGATCTGGAGGATATCATCCTGAGTGAGGTAATCCAATCAAAAAAGAACACACATAATATGCACTCACTTATAAGTGGATATTAATCCAGAAACTTAGACTACCCAAGATACAATTTGCAAAACACATGAAACTTAAGAAGAAGGAAGACCAAAGTGTGGATTACTCATTCCTTTTTACAATGGGGAACAAAATACCCATGGAAGGTGTTACAGAGACAAAGCTAGGAGCTGAGACAGAAGAAAGGACCATCCATAAACTGTCCTACCTGGGGACCCATCTCATATACAACCACAAAACCCAGAAACTATTGCATATGCCTGCAAGATTTTGCAGACAGGGCCCTTATATAGCTATCTCTTGTGAATCTATGCCAGTGCCTGGAAAATACAGAAATGGAGGCTCATGGTCATCTATTGGTTGGAACACAGGGCCCCTAAAGAGGGAGCTAGAGAATATACTCAAAGAGCTAAAGGGGTCTGTAACACTACAGGAGGAACAACAATATGAACTAACCAGTACTCCCAGAACTGTGTCTCTAGTTGCATATGCAGCAGAGGATGGTCTAGTTGGCCATCACTGGGAGGAGAGGCCCTTGGTCTTGTGAAGATCATTTGCCCCAGTACAGCGGAATGTCAGGGCTAGGAAGCAGGAGTGGGTGGGTTGGGGAATAGGGCAGTGGGAGGGAATAGAGGACTTTTGGAATAGCATTTGAAATGTAAATGAAGAAAAATATAATAAAAATTAAATGTTAAAAAATATAAAACACCGAATAAAATGAAAAAAAAATTTAAAGGAATGCATAAAGAAAGTTCCTGCTAAATTCCCTGGGATCTAACTGAGCATGTGCCATGATGAATGCCAGCAAAAATAAAGATTCCCAAAATAATAAATTACAATATAAATTTTTCTTTTGTAAGTCTTTGTCAATGTAAAGTGTTTTCCATTGTTTTGTTTTATGTCTCCTTTATGGTCATTTGAATGAGAATCATTTGTATTTTGTTACACAGGGTATAAATGTTTCTAATAAATTATACTTGCCCCTTTCTTTATGAATATAACAGTTGAGTAATACAAAACAGATACTAAAATTTAAGTTTATTTAAAAGTACAAATTATATTTTCTACCTTTAGATTTGTTTTAAAATCCATCAATATATTCCTTTCCTTTTGTAATTTTACATTTAACTCTCCATGTACTGTGTAGAAACTGCTTTATTATGTCCTCAATTCATGAAGCTGAAATCAAAAGTTTATCACTTTTATTCAGTTTGTGTATATCCATCTTGGTTACATGTAATTTTTAAAATTAGTATACAAATTGAGGATGGTATTGTGCCACATTTACAGGTTCTTTTTCCTTATACCCACCATCCCCCCATTCACTGATCCTCTTCTGATCTTTCTCTTTCCTCCCCCACTAGCCCTCCTCCTATGCTCATGATGTACACATTTCATTAGTATCTTTTCCTCTCCCACTTAAGAGATCTCTGATGCTTATTCCCTGAGTAAACTATTCCAACATCTAAAATTATATTTATAAAATAACCCTATATTTTCTCTTATATATTTATAAAATGATTTATCTATATTTATTCAATTCCATAAACAAATATATCATTTATTGTAATATTATATTTCTTTAGTACTTATAAACCTTGATACTTTATTTAAATTCTCATATTAAATATTCTTCACAAAAGAATTTTTAACAAAATTTATACAATTTTTCTGCTTCCAAAAGTCAAGAACTTTCTCCCTTTTATTTATCTAAAATATTTTTTTTTTGTTCCTTGAAAGTAAAATGTTTGTTCCTGTTTGACTACCATATTCATAGGTTCTGTTTGTATTTATTATGGTAGGTTATATTTGTACTTACAAAAACACATCCCTTTGACTGTGAATGCATATAGTAATAGTTTTAGGATACTAATGTAGTATTTTGTGTGTATTCCAGTTAGATATGTATACATTTCTGGGTTTGTTGTAATAACGTGGGGAATAGCTGGTCAAATTTTTGAATGATTTGGCACTTGCTGGACTCTGTAATACCAAAGCAGAGTCATGCAGATGATGTGAGCACATTGGGTACTAATTTGGGGGATTTTTTCCTTCATTTTTATAACACCTAGGAAATATTTCCTCCTACTCACACTTAAAAGAGTGTAAAAATACTGTTGATTTGATATCAGATTTTATTGTTGTACTTGATTGTGGCAGTCTGCATCACTCAGGCTTTGCGCATCCTATCAAAATCTCTGTGAGGTCATATGTGGGCTTGCATGGAGTCATTAACCACTTCTGGTTCTTGCCGTCTTATTTTTCTCCTTGATGCCTGACTCCTCATGGGAGAGGTAATGGAAAGACATCTAACATATGGATGAGTCTTCCAAAATCTCTAGCATTCAACATGCTACCCAGTTGTTATTTGTGATTTTTTTTTTAAAGAAAAATCTTACAATATATCCTTGGCTGGCCTGCATGTACTAGTTAGCTTAAGCTCTTGAACTTAAGGTAGTCTTCCTGTCATTGCTTCCAAAGTGTTAGGATTTAAATTGCTAAGTAATTTACAACATTAATCTTAAAGTTATATTTTTTTAAAGAAAATTATTGATCTTGGGTTTTGCTTTAAAAGTTCTAAAGGAATAAATGTTTGAGGGTGTTCATAGAAAACAACTTTCTCATGTTTTAAGAGATATTATGAAACAGCCCAAAATTACCCAATATTCAACATGTAGCCCAGAATGGCCACGTTCTTGAAATTCTTCTGCCTTAACTTTGTAAGTGTTGAGACTTAGTTGTACACTACCATACTTGAGTATCAATTTAAAATGTAAAATTTGGAGCTGAAGGGATGGGACAGTGGTTAAAATGTAAAATGTATTGTTAAGTACTTACATTTTTTTTTTATTTTTGCTTTTTATATTTCAGAGTTTTATATTCTAACATCCTTTATTGTTAAACACAGTCAGCTGGTGTTCTGTGGGAATTCTATGGTTATGTTTATGAGAGATATTCTTTGTTGGTTTTATTTCTTACAATACAGTTGCTGCTATCAGAGTAATTCTGTTCTCATATGGTGATTTAGGAAGCATTCTTTCTTCTCACAGTTTTTACAGTACTTTTACTGGGATTGGAAAATTTCTTTGTGAGATATTTCAGAGAGTGTACTAGCAAACAGTCTGGATTTCTCTTTGTTAAAGCTGTTATTTTATGTTTTTTTTTTTCTATCTCCACAGCAGCTCTTTCATTTGTCAAGCTATTCGTACAACTAGTTATTTTTATTAACCTTTCCTACCATTGGATTTGACTCCTTTTTTTTCCCTTCAAGACAGGGTTTCTCTATATAGCCATGGCTGTCCTGGAACTCACTTTGTAGACCAGGTTGGCCTTGAACTCAGAAATCTGCCTGCGTCTGACTCCCAAATGCTGGGATTAAAGGCGTGCGTCACCACCGCCCAGATTGACTGATTTTGTATTGGTTATTTTATTTATTAAATTTCAGATGTTATCCCCTTACCAGGTTTCACATCCACAACCACCTGTCACAATTCCCTTCCCCCTGATTCTATGAGGATGGTTGCCTAGCCACCGACCCACTTCCACTTCAGGCCTCACGCGTTTTCCTACACTGGGGCATCCAGCCTTCAGAGGACCAAGGACCATTCCTCCCATTGATGCCAGATAAGTCTATCCTCTGCCATATATGCTGCTGGAGCCATGGGACTGCCCATGTATATACTTTGGTTGGTGGTATAGTTCATGGGAGCTCATGGGGGGTCTGGTTGGTTGATATTGTTGCTCTACTTATGGGGTTGCAAACCCCTTGAGATCCTTCAGTTTTCCCCCTAACTCCTGAATTGGGCCCCTGATGTTCATTCTGATAGCTGACTACACGGATTCCCATCTGTATTGGTCAGGCTCTGGCAGGAGACAGTTCTATGAAGTTCCTGTCAGCAAGCACTTTTTTGGCATCAGCAATATGGTCTAGACTTGGTATCTGTATATGGGATGGATCCCAAGGTGGTGCAGTCTCTGGATGGCCTGTCCTTCAATCTCTGATCTAAACTTTGCCTCCTTAGTTCCTCCCTGAGTATTTTGTTCCCCATTATAAGAAGGAATGTAGCATCCACGCTTTGGTCTTTTTGAGCTACCTGTGTTCTCTTAATTATTTCTTGAGTATTCCAAGCTTCTGAGCTAATATCCACTATCAATGAGTGCATACCATGTGTATTCTTTTGTGACTGGGTTTCCTCACTCAGGATAATAGTTTGAAGGTCCACCCATTTGTCTGTGAATTTAATGAAGTCATTGTTTTTATGTGCTGTGTAGTACTCCACTGTGTAAAGGTACCACATTTCTTTGACCCATTCTCTGTTGAGTTGTTTCCACCTTATGACTATTATAAATAAGGCTGCTATGAACATAGTGGAGTATGTGTCCTTTTTATTTATTGGACAAACTTTTGGGTATATGTCCAGGAGTCTTTTTATTATTATTATTATTATTATTATTATTATTATTATTATTATTATTAGATTATTTCTTCATTTACATTTCAAATGCTAGTCCCTTTCTTAGTTTCCTCTCTGAAAACCCCATATACCCTCCTGCCACTCCAGCTCCCCAACTCACCCACTCCCACATCATGGCCTTGGAATTCCCTTATACTAGGGAATATAATCTTCTCAAGACCAAGGGCCTCTCCTCTTCCCATTGACTAGGCCATCCTCTGCTACATATGCAGCTAGAGACATGAGCTTTGGGGGTTGGTTATGTCATATTGTTGTTCCTCCTGTAGGTCTGCAGACCCTTCAGCTCCTTGGATACATTCTCTAGCTCCTTCATTGGGGACCCTGTGTTCCATCAAATAAATGACTGAGCACCCACTTCTGTATTTGTCTGGCACTGGCATAGCCTCACAAGAGACAGCTATATCAGAGTCCTGCCAGCAAAATGTTGTTGGCATATGCAATAGTGTCTGGGTTTGGTGGTTGTTTATGAGATAGATCCCCAGGTCCCCTGATGGTCCTTCCTTCAGTCTCAGCTCTGAACAACTTTGTCTCTGTATCTCCTTCCATGGGTATTTTGTTCCCCCTTCTAAGAAGGGACAAAGTATCCACACTTTGGTCTTCCTTCTTCTTGAGTTTCATGTGTTTTGCAAATTGTATCTTGGGTAGTCTAAGTTTCTGGGTTAATATTCATGTATCAGTGAGTACATTTCATGTGTTCTTTTGTGACTGGGTTACCATATTTAGGATGATATTTCTCAGATCCATCCATTTGTGTATGAAATACCTTGGTGTGACTCTAACTAAGGAAGTGAAGGATCTTATGTCCAGAAGTCTTATAGCTGGTTCCTCAGTTAGTATTATGTCCAATTTTCTAAAAAAATGCCAGACTGATTTCCAGAATGGCTGTACCAGCTTGCAATCACAGCAGCAATGGTGGAGTGTTCTTCTTTCTCCATATGCTCTCCAGCATCTGCTATCACCTGAAATTTTTAGTCTTAGCCATTCTGATTGGTGTGATGTGGAATCTCAGGGTCACTTTGATTTGCATTTCCTTGAAGAATAAGAATGTTGAACATTTCTTTTGGTGCTTCTCAGCCATTTGAGATTCCTCAGTTGAGAATTCTTTGTTTAGTTCTGTACCCAGTTTTTAATAGGGTTATTTAGTTCTCTGTTATGTAACTTCTTAGAGTTCTTTGTCTTTGTATATATTGGATATTAGCACTCCATCGGATGTAGGATTGGTAAAGATCTTTCCACAATCTATTGGTTGCAGTTTTGTCTTACTGACAGTGTCCTTTGGCTTACAGAAGCTTTGTAATCTTTTGATGTCCCATTTGTCTATTGTTGATTTTTGAGCATAAGCCATTGGTGTTCTGTTCAAAAAAATTTCCTGTGTGCCTACTTGTTCGAGGCTCTTCCCCACTTTCTTTTCTATTAGATTCAGTGTATCTGGTTTTAGGTGGAGGTCCTTGATCCACTTGGACTTGAACTTTGTACAAGGAGATAAGACTGGATCAATTTTCATTTTTATACATGCTGACTGACAGTTGAACCAGCACCTTTGTTAAAAATGTTGTTTCTTTTTCCACTAGAAGTTTTTAACTCTTTAGTTAAAGATGACTTGAGCATAAGTGTTTGGGTTCATTTCTTGGTCTTCAATTGTATTCCTTTTTTTATATCGATGCTAAGCATTTTTTATCACTATTGTTCTCTAATAGAACTTGAGGCCAGGGCTGGTGATTCCCCCAGAAGTTCTTTCGTTGTTAAGAATATTTTTCATTTCATTGGATGCTGAGAAAGCATTTGACAAAATCCAACACCCCTTCATGATAAAAGTCTTAGAAAGATTGGGAATTCAAGGCCCATACCTA